>NC_080431.1:91058270-91358270 GCF_028018845.1 Melospiza georgiana | reverse complement strand
CCCAGAGCACCACCAGCAATCAGAGCCATCAGCACTACCCTTCCCAAGAGTCCGGTATGGGTCATCTCACACAGCCTGCCCACCCGGCCTTGCCTCTTGGGGAACTTTACTGAGGACAAGCTTCCAAGCTCTTTAGAGTCCCTTCTACCCGTTTCTCTGGTTAAACCTCTCTTGGTCTGTTCCCTACCAATTTTGGTTTCCCCTCCCAGGGGAGTGTTCTGTAGAGGATTAACCTGGAGTCTTTAGAAATAAATTGGGGAACTTAACCAGAATTACTTATTTACAGTCCTAAACTTTTTACCAACATAATTTACACAGAACAGTCTTAAAACATTTTAAGCAATATTAGAACTCTGATACCATTTTTTTTTTCGACACAGTTCAGTCTTTTTGACTCTTCCTTCTGAGAGTCATCTTTAAATCACAGTATACTCAGGTGTATTAACTTGTGAAGCAGATGAATCTTGTCCAGCGCCGGGGGGGTTAGAGTGATGTGGACTCTGGTCCAATGCCAGAGGGAAAAAAAAACTGGTGTTGAATCCTGGTCCAATGCCAGGAGGTGAGAGTGATGTGAGTCCAACCTTTTTCTTTTGGTCTGCACAGTCGAATTAGTAATGAAGAGTACCTGAAACGGGCTTTCAAACACAGGCATTAATGGTCTGCAATTTAATGATTTTATTAAAACTCAGTTTCTCTGTTTAATGTTATTGGTTAATTTCTCTTTTTCCATAGCTTGCATGTTTCTCTCATCAACTTCTACATACTCTGTATTTTGCAAGGAGTTGTATTTCTCAGCTTACTTAACTCCCAAAGTATTTTTATTCCCCTATTTTTCTGTGTATTTAATTCACTAGTTTTTCTGTTCTATTTTTCAAGATCTTATCTATTTATCTCTTGCTTCTGTTTCTCACTTTCACTTACAGCTTAAATACTTCTTTCAACCCCTTACACTTGAATTTTTTTCTCTTTTTTTTTTTCTTACGCCATTCTTCTACACAATACACTTCCCTCTAAGGAGATGTGGTAAAACTTATAATGCACAATCTACATTACCTCTATTCTAATTTGTCTATATTTATTCTCACACATTCCTTCACACCCTCAAGACACAAACTGGATCATTATTGCTAGAAAATCACTGTGGCTCCCCTCACCTTGGGGTTGGCCCACAGGTCTCAGCATCTCTGGGCCTCCTGGAAGGGCCCTGGCTCTGGTTGCCTCTGGTGCACATTCACCTGTGAGGCTGTCTGCGTGTCACTCACGCTCTCACAGCTACGGCTCCCTCACACACCTGAGGAGCACTAGTCTGGTTTGCAGGTCACACACACTCTTTGGCCACAGCCCCCACCCACCTGGGGGACACAAGCCTGGTTTGCAGGTCACACATACACACACTTCCACTGCCCCCTTCCCACGTGCCCGGGAAGTTGAGGCTGACTTTGCTTGTGACTCACTCTCACGCACACAACAAGACAACAATAAGGTACCTTTTACTTTCACATCACTTATTACAAGTTAAGTATTACTGGCCAGTTTTTGGTGCTATTGGATATCCTTTCTACCTAGCTGTTTTTTTCTAACTTCAGATGTTTTTCACTATACTATACTATACTATACTATACTATACTATACTATACTATACTTCTTAGTACTTTGTTGAGACAGGACTTATCTGCTCCTGTATCTACTCAAAAATTCTAATTTTCTTCATTTAGGGTCCCACTTCAAAGTTTACCAGGGGCTCTTCTAGATGTTACATCAGGTCCCCTATAGTGTAAAGCCCCTGACCCTCTAATCGTCACCTTTAAGGATCTTCCCTAAATTATCTTGTTCCCTGGCTATTGCCTCATCAAGACTGAGTTTTCTACAAAACCTCCTGACGTGTCCTGCCTTTCCACAGTAAGAGCAATGTCGCTCTCTCAAAGGGCTTTGAGGTGTCTCCATCCCTCTTGCACCTGACAGTACTGACCTATCCTTGCCTCCTCCTGGTGGTGGACCCGCCCCCCCTGCACTTTCTCTAGCTACAGCAACCATGATCTTAGCCTTGGCCTTTGCTTTATCTTCCTCCCTCCTTAAATACACCTTCAGTGCCTCTTTTAATAACTCATTAATGTCCTTCTCTTGCCAATCTTCCATCTTTTCCAGTTTTCTCCGTATATCAGGCCAAGATTTGGTAACAAATTGGACTTTTAGTAGCATTTGACCTTCCAGGGTGTCTGGGTCTATTCTAGAGTACAACTGAAAGTTCCGCCTTAGGCGATTAAGCCAGGCAGCAGGAGCTTCATCTTTCTCCTGTGCACCCTCAAATGCCAATTGGGTATTAGTTCCTTTGGGAACTGACTCTTTGATCCCCTGTATTATCAAAGACCTATATTCCCTCATGGCCTTCCTACCCTCCTCCTGATTAGGGTTCCAGTTGGGCTCCGTTAGTGGCAATTTCTGTTCACCTGATGGCACCTGGGGTCCTGGACTGTTATCTTTCTCCCAAATTTTTATGCCCGCCACCCTTATCATCTGGACCTCTTCTGGGGAAAATAATATACTCAGGATGGAATTCATTTCCCCCCAAGTGTAGATATTTGGACCTAGAAATTGATCCACTTGGTTGGCTATGCCCACTGGGTCCTCAACTAAATGCCCCAACTCTTTCTTGAATCCCCTCACCTCAGAAGCAGTTAGGGGAGCATTCACAAAGCCAACACCTCCCGCCACTCCTCCCATAGGAACCTCTCTGAGGGGAAAGAGTCTCTCTGCCTTGGAGGTCTTGGATCTGGTGCTACAGTATGGCCCATCTTCAGATGCCAAACTACTTTGAGGGTTTTCTGGGTTACCCTGAATGTTCTGCCCATCAGCAGGTGTATTTGCTGATAGCTGTCTATCGGGCGAGGAGGCATTTGTGTCCCAGGTAGAAGGAGGTAAAGGGACAGCAATAGGAGGGGGAGAAGAGCCTGAGTAGATATTAAGCGGAGCTGGAGAAGGGGTGGAGAATGCAGCAGGTGGAGTAGGCACTTGTGGTGGTGCAGAAGGAACTGGAGGAGATACTGGGTTCATCATAGCAGAAGCTGAAGAGGTAGAAGGAGGAGTTTGAGCAGGTGGTAATGAGATGGCAGCCGGGGGAGGAACCGGACCTGCCATTTGAGGTGCTTGAAGAAGAGGATTATAAGGTGGAGGGGCAGAAGGAGGCAAATAATCCAGGGGGTCCCATCTTTTACTAGTTCTATCATCCCCTCCTTCATTCCCCTCTTTCTTCCTCTGTACCTTACAAATTCGCACCCCTTCATCCCCAACAGCACTTTTTAACCAGCAAGCCACATACAATAATTGCTCAGGATCAGTATCCCCTCGAGCTGTCAGATAATTATTTAATTGTTGGCACATCCACTTATCCTTTGTCCCACACCAAGGCCATCCTCCTTGCAGCTCTAATTCTGGCCACGCTTCCATACAATAATGGATCATTTTCACTTTATCTAATCCCTTCGTGGCCTCTATAGAATCCCATTTTACTAACAGTTCTCCTAAGGGACTACTAGGAGGTATATCCCTCAGTCTCTTGCCAGTCTTTTTACTACTACAACCTCCCATTTTTCAAGTCTCAATAAAAAAATCCCGAAGGTGCCTCTACTGACCGGGAATTTCAAAAAAAACCTTCCTTGAGGAGCTCCAGCCTCCTCCACTGAACTTCAAATTTACTGCCTGATGCTCAGGACTTTATACTGAAACAACTGCCCAATCTCTTGATTGCCCAACTTCCCAGCGTCAGGTCTTACATCTATCGGGACTTAAACACACGAAGCCACGGCCAAGAATCCGGGTCGTGTCTGACACCCTCAGTCAGGAGAAACAACTGCCTGATTTTTAGTTTGCCTAACCTGACAATTTTTAGGCTTCACCGTATCAGGACTTAAAAGCAAACCGCAGCCTCCTTCGCTGGGGTTTGTGCCTGACTCCTTTGTCAGGACTTACTTTGCCTGCAGGGCTTGTGAACCACCCGAATCCTTCTCGGGACTGACAAATCTTACTCGAATCCTTCTCGAGACTTACAAAAGTGCCTGACCTCCCTTTGTCAGGACTTACTTTGCCTGCAGGGCTTGTGAACCACCCGAATCCTTCTTGGGACTGACAAATCTTACTCGAATCCTTCTCGAGACTTACAAAAGTGCCTGACCTCCCTTTGTCAGGACTTTGGGGTGCGTGCCACTCATACACAGTAATTCACTCCGCACGCCCGGAGTGGGGGGGCCCTTTATTCCCCCTTGGGAGACGACTCACTCACACTAATTGCACTTGCGTCCCCCTGTTCCTGGCCGCTTTTCTCGCGAAAAGACGGAACCGCAGTAATGAGGGGTCCACTCTCGCTTCGAAGGTCCGGCTGCCGGCCCTCGTCTCACTCACACACACATGCGCACGTCTCCCGCTCCCGCCACCGAGTTTCTCACCAGTCCGGTGCTCCGGTGCTCGTCTGTGTCGCTGTCCTGAGCCGGTCCCTCTGGTCCTGGTAGCCAGCTGTCCTCTGAAGATCCAAGATGGCCAGTCCTGAGTCCTCTTGCGGCGTGGCTATTCCGGACGAGAGCCCCCAGCTGAAATAAACAGGGCCAGGAGACTTCTTCTCCTGTGTAATGCCTTTATTAAAAAGTGATCAGCTCAGGATTGGGCGGCTCGACGGGTCTGCAGCGTCCGTCGTCTCCCAGGGTGACTCAGAGGAGGAGGATATGCGCAGCTCTGTCCACCAGGGGCAGAGCTGGGGATCAGATCCTCTTGGGAGCCTTTTGGGTCTCCTGATCCCATAAGATGGTGTCGTCAGATGTTGCCCCTCCCACTCAGTCGGCCTGGTCTCAGCTCCGGGGTCAACTCCCGTGGTCAGGGCGAGAGGGTCCGAAGGTGTTCCGCGTCTCTGCAGGCTCAGCACTCGGTTCCTCACGTCCAGACATCACTCCAGTCTCTCAACTCTTAGGTGGCTCGTTGTTTTTGGGGTTTCTCCATGAGTTTGGAGATGGGGGTCCCACAAAGCATTCTGGTCTTGGGAGTCACTTTGCATAACCCCCCCCACCTTCTCAGGTGTCTTCACTATTCTGGGAAAGGTACAACTTAGCTTCGGGCAAGGTCCCCACCCGGGAGAAGGGCCATTACCTCGCCCCAGCCAGGGCTTTTACTAATACAAAAACAACCATTAACGACAACGACCCGTGATTACAATAACAAAACACATAGAACTTGGGCAGGGCCAGTGGTCTGGCTGCCTTTTTGAAACTTTTTCTCATAAAAAAATATTAACCGAGTTTTTGTTCATAACAGGAAGGGTTATGCATTAATAAGTCATGCTTTTCCATAGCCTTTCAAGAAAGAATATGAAGAGAAGCATTATGTGAAAGTGATTGTTGTTGTGGTGTATTTCTGTGCTTTCTGGATGTGAGACACCTGTAGCCCATTGAATCAAAGTAGAAAAAAGAGAGTGATGCTTTTAAATCATTTTTGTGATGTGGCTATTTTTTTTATTACCTCTGTCTTTTTCACTTTATACTTGGTGTAGGATGAGAATCGAAAAACAAAATTACTGTTTACACCCTCTGCATTCTGTAAAATTAATCCATGAATGATTAAACAGTTTTTTTGCTGCTTGCTTTTTAACTGGGAGTTGTGAAATAAAGCAAGTCATAGTACTGCCATGTCACTGAAGCAGGCTTCATGAGTGTACCTCACTCTGACAGAACATGTTCCTAATTTAAAATGCCTGTCTCTGAGTAATATGATTACTCCCTTAAGAACTACCTTCTGCAGTTGCCCTGTGAATTGCACTCCTACTGGAGTCAAGTACATCCAGGCAAATTGGATTATTATCTGGAGATAAAGGGGCCCAGGGAGCACTTAACTGCAAGAACAGTGATGCTCTTGCCTTCAGCTCAGTGTAAATGCTGGCTCTTACAAAAGCAAGAGGGATAAAGGAAGGATGTTTTAGTTCAGAACATTGTTTTCTTCCTTTAAGAGGCTCTGTACTAGCTATAATGGGATGAATCATAAACCTTAATCTACATCTAGAATGAATCTTTAGTTTTAAACACAATGAATTTCAGAAACTGTTACATTCTTCATAGTGATTTTGAAATGAAAGGGGCATTTTAGCTTTGTATTTGAGAGAACAACTGTAAAATGATAGTTAGTTAAATTGTATTGTAGGTATAACACGTGATCAAGGCCAGCAGAGACAGTTAGCACGCTTTAAACTTCAAAACATTTCAGTGATATTTTTAGAATATGAGAAGATGTGGAATGGAAACAGCTGGATTTATTTGTTTGCTTGCTGTGTCATGGTGGTGAGATGGGAGCCCTTACAGAGTGCTGTATGGTCAGCAAAGCTTGCAGGGAACTGAACTGCAGTGGTCATGGCTGGCCTAGCTGGGGCTGAGGAATACAACACCTTCTAATGGGCAGAGCAAACAAGAGAGGGTTTTTTTGTTGCTATTGGTTTTCTTCCCACTTCTGGGTACCTTGCTTAACTCTGAAAAGGGGAGCAGATGAAGTCTGATAGCAAATAAACCTACCTGCTGCTAACTTGCCTGTTTTGTATAGGTGGTAGGTCTTTAGGGAAAAAAATGCAAATTAGAAAAAATTGGAAGAATAAATGGGTTTAAAGCTGTCTTTCCTGTGAGCAGACTTGAAATAAGCAATAAAATACAGAAAAATATAACTCACAAAACCCAGAAAAATATAGACAGAATAAAATTCTTGGGAACAAAAGACTACAGTGGAAGGTAACCAGCTATTCCTATAGAAAAAGGAGTATCTCCCTCATTTGGGAGAAGACGGAGATGAATGACCTCTACAAATGGAAACATAAACCACTCATATTTAATGTCATCAATACCACCCCTTCTGTCATCAAAGGTCACCAGGGGCCTTGAATTTTAGTTGTTCCTTTGGTCAATGTTTGTATAAGCTCAGTTAATACTTCTAATTTAAATCTATATAGAGCAAGTGAAGGTGCAAGTCCTGTCACCTTGGCTGGGAATGAGGGAAGGCAGATCTTTATTCACATTAGTGGGAAGTTGCTCATAGCAGACACTGGTAATGTACATTGCTTAAAGAGAACTGGAATTTGCATGTTTACTTGGCTGTGTTAAAATAAGACTGAATGCACAGCAAAATGCACATGCTCTCCAGATCCTCTCCTCTGTGCGGGCAGAGCTGCTGCGCTGGGAAAAACTGTTCCAGTGTCCAGCAGGAGCTATTCAAAGAACAAAGAAATAAAAGACAATGTTCTGACTAAAGTGTTTTTATTCCAATATAGATGAGTGTCTATCCATCAAAAAGCAACCAGGACTTCAATAAGAACATTTTATTTAAAATTTGATTTTTACGACCACTGTTTTACTCCTTGGAATAACTCCAAAAATAATTCTGTAAAGAATATCACTTATGAGCTGGGTGCTTCTAACTATGCCTTGTCCTTTGGGATCAAGCATGTGACTATTGCCATGTGTTCAGTGTTTTACAGAATGAATCGTGTTTCCTCCCTTAGGATTCATTACAAATGCAAAGCACTTCTTAGTGCTTCTCTTATGATTGTGTCTGGGAGTTCTTTGTAATCATCATGAGATGGGCTGCACTGAAAATGCAGGGTAGTATGAAGACCCATTGAAAAATGCAATATCTCTAACTAATTTGAAATCATATACATACAGTTATGTGTCATGTCCTCACCTCCTCACATCCACCCCCAAAGAGAAATTGGAGTTAAATATATTCTTTAAACTATTATGAGAAAGAAATTTGAGAAATTATGAGGCTGAGGCAAGCTCCAAGATTTGATGTCTTGAACAGGATCCCAACCATGTGATGAGTTCAGTGTGTAACGAATACTCTGGAGGAGAAATATTGACAGCCCTGCATGTTACATGCAAAACTACGAGTGGAGACAACATGAGTGTGCACAAAATTCTGAGCTGTGTGAGGAGGGGTCCAGGTTGTCCTTCTAGAAGTGTAGGTGGTTTTTGTCTTGTTTATATTGTTTTGTGGCCCTGGCAGTAAAAAAGGTGGCCAGCATCTCAGATGATCCTAAGTTAGGTCCCTGCTGCTTTTAACTCATTAAAACACCATAAGGAATCTATCTGGCCTGTTAAAGTAAATCCACTACAAGTCTGGACAGGCAAAAGCTAGGTCGGTAGCCAACATGGAGGTGAATCTAGGGAGCTTCCTGTGTCTGAAGGTCTGAAGGTCAAGAGACACAGACATTCGGCACTACTGTGTTACACGCAGGAAGTGCAGTCTGTGCAGGTTCTGACATTACTGTACACAAAGTGTGGGGATCTTATCCCATGCTTTCCAGGCAAAAAAAGCTACTGAAATTTTGCTGCAGTAGGCTGGTGCAGCTTATATGACCAGCTGTGTTTACTAGGCACTGTGCTTGTATATGTGATCAGCTTGTGTGCTGTGATATCCACCTGAGCCTTAAACAAATCTCAGGTGGCTTGCCTGATTTGGCAAATTGCTGATAAGACTGATTTCCCCCAATGATCTTGATTAGCTTCATTTTACCTTTCACAAGGTGATTGGCTCTAACATTGGGAGAGTTGAAGCTTCTTAAAGAATATGGGATAGGACCTGCCAATGGGATAATGCAGTATTTAAATCCCAGGTAAAGCTTTTGTCCAAAAAGCTGGCTCAAGTGGGGTTACTGTGAGATTTTGACTGATGGAGCTGGATAACATGATGATGCTGAAGAAAGGCTCAAAAGCTCTTTGTGTTGAGGTTGTGTGAAGACACAGCAGCTGGAAATGCTATTTCTCTCTGCTGACCTTCCCCATGGCAGACACAAAACATAAAAACAAAACCAAATCCCTTCAGCTCTAGTTCAAACTACACTAAGATTTTAAATTTTTTATAAGTGATTTCACTGTAAAAGAAGCAGACAGGGCTGTAGCTCCCTCCTGTTTATAGTTCCTTAGTTCTTACAATTTCTTCACAGGGCAGTGAATGTGTAAGGACATTGCCATATGCAGAATATGCCCACATCCAACCCTTGAAGTCCTGCTTCTCTAACCAACATACCAACAGCAATCCCTGTAATGCAGAACCTAGAAGCAGGCAAGGGGGAAAAAGCAGCTTGTGTAGATCACAGTAACAAGTTTTATATTTAGACTTTCATTTGTTTCCATCAGTCCAAATCCTCTTAACTTCTGTCTGTTATTTCCTGACACTCAGCCCAAGGGCACGAGCAGGTATTCAGCTGGTGATCAACCTCTAATGAAGATTAGAATCCCTGCAGCTGAGATAAAGAAAAAATTGCCTGCTAGTACACAAAGATGTCAAGATCAGAGAAGTGGTCAGTGACCTAGGCAGAACAGCAAGAGCATCTCTGGAAAAAAATAGTAAAATTTCAACAGGGCAGTTTGGTCAATTTGACCCAATGCAAATCTTGGTCAATCATATTCATGGTTAACAGCCCTCACGAGCTGTTCATCTTGACAGGCTTGTCCGTGCTTCCATGTGTTTTTTATTCTGAAAACCAGATTTTCCTTGTAAATTATCTGGGAATAGCAGAACTATGTTATTCAAATACTAAGAATACTTTTGTGTAGACTTTTCTTTGTCAAATTATGTGGATTAACTTCCTGGTTCCCCTCCCTGTCAAGTAGGGTTCTCAGTTCTTGAATTAATCTCTTTAATCTCAGGGCTTCTGGGTACTTTGCTAATCAAAATCTTTAGTGGGTGAGGGATGACAACAGCAGTGTCAGTCACTTCTAGGGATGAAATGTTGAGCTGCCCCATAACTCCTGAACAAAAACTGACTCAGTGAAATAGTTTGTTTAATAGTTGAAAGTGCAAATGATCTAACTGTTTATTAGTAGATTAGTTTGAGTTATTTGCTTTGAAAAGAAAGAAAAAATCTGTATTGCTCCTTGACAGTTTGAAGTTGTATATGCTTGGCATATTCTCCCTGCCTGGATCATAACATGGAAGGACTGATAGAGTAGAAATAAAAGTATCACAGGTGGCATCCGTGCCTTCCTGAAGTCTTTTAGGTAAAAGTAATAAAGCATAAAAAACTCTAGGTATTGGGTTTTGGTTGGATTTGTTGGGATTTTTCCCCCCAGGCTTTTTTGGTCTATCCTCCTACTTAGAAAATGCTCAGAGTAATAGAAATAATAAAAACAGGAAAGGAAATGGCATGGGTAGGTTTTTGAAAGAAAGAGGAGGAAGACAAGGAGTTAAACTTCCAGTGCTGGTCTTCTATCAGGGTATCCCAGATCTTCTCTGCCTAATTGCAAGGAAAATGCAACGGTGGAAAGTCAGAACAAGTAGATTACATCAGCATTTTGTAGGGGCATTTGTTTGTGGCAAACACTGAGGCTAGGCTGGCATGGGGCTTTGGGTTTCCTGGGGAGATAAGCATGAGTAAGATATTTGTGGTTTGCTTGCACTAAACATTAGACTCACATCAGCTGGCATCTGTTGTGTCAACAAATATGACTGCTAAGAAAGTGAGAGAAGGGCTGTTTTCCTCTTTGCTTTCCATGTGGCACACAGGGTTTGGTGATAGAGAACAGGGTATCCATTAACCATAAAAATTTCTGGAGGTCTTAGCCTCATAGACCAGTGCTTTTGTGCAGCACTGCCTACAAGCTGAAGCCATGACCTTATAAATCTTATCTCTGTTCACTTTTAACCAATTAAGGGCCAGGTCACCAACTGAAGTTTGATTTGCAGGGACAGGCACAGAGGCTTTCACCAGTAAAAGTGCTTTGACTTGGCTTGTCAGACTCTGCTCAGGCCTGACCTATCCAAGCACACGTCACTGAGCGTTATGAACGATGGGAGTTTGCACATCGGGAAATCACCCGAAAAGCTACAAATGTGGCTTTTGCTTGACTGAAGAGCCGCCCTAACTTGGCCTCTGTAGAGGCTGTTACCATTGGTTTCAGTGCTACTTCAGCTGGGTCAACCTCATTTATTGCAGAAACTTTTTTTTTATAGTATTTATTTTATTTGAAACGCAGCAGGTTTCATACCACTGTGATTGTCCTAATAAGTCACATTTAATCCAGCAGTATTGCTGCATGTATGCTGTGTCAGTATTGTTTGACTTCTTACTTGCCCTGCTACACATAATTTCACATAAGCAAGACAGAAATGGTGAGTAAAATTAGCTAGTGGCACCAATGAGCACTGAATAGTGCAAGACCGTTAACTGATGAAATAGCAGGGCTTGCTGTCCTTAAAATGGCACAGACTGATGAATCGATGTTGTGTCTGAAAGATGTGCTCACTTAGCATTTTAAATTTAATTTAAATTGATGTGATGCAAATTACTAAGCTATTCTCAGTCCGTTGCTGAGATGAAATAGCTCTATTAGTGCTGCTATGCAAGATGGTCAGCTGCTTCATTTCAGGTGATGTGCTCTGCCAATGGCAATTATGTATGTATGTATTGTTTCAGGATCCTTGAAGGCAGCTCAACTGCCTGTAATTTCCAAAGTGATTTTGTCTGTTGGAAAATGTTTTGTTACATCAGAGACCTCTAGTGCATAGTCAAGCATTGTCAGCAATCAGAAATTGAGTAAGAGGTCAAGTAGAGGAAAAATAAGTACAAGCACTGTGATTCCAAGTTGCATTTCTAGACGACAAAGACCTGGAGAGCAAGCAACATGGTACTCATTCAGTGGAGGAGGGGAAAAGAGGTTCAAAGTTGATACTGAAATATGTGTTACTAGACAGTTATCAATAATTTAGTATTTAGTAATCAGTTGTCACCCACTTTCATACTTTGATAAAAACATCACTTCATCTTGCTCACAACTTCAGCTTTCAAAAAATTGAAATAGCATCTATTGTGCTGGTTCTGTCTTCAGGGGTGGAAAGGATGTAGTCAAAATGTTAATGACTGAACTGTGTGTATGCAGATCTTTGCAGACTACTAATACCACAGTAGTTATTAGTACATGCTTATGAAGGTATAGGTATTTTACTTTCTCTGTGTTCATAATGAAGCTGAATAACAAATTCAGCTGGCTTATTAGGAAGGACAGCCAAAACCTCTCCTTCCTCTGTTGGCAGTAATCTCGGCTGTAATTTGAAGAAATTATTGGAGTGACAGAGTATGGAATCAGACAATGTGATTGTGTACCAATGAAAATTGATTGATTTAAAGATGTTCATGAATGCCTCCTGAAAGATTGCTATAAATTGCCTCTTAAACTCTTGTTTAGTTTTCACAGACATGTTAAAATCTGTGCTTTACCTGAGTTTTGATTAAAGAAAAACAGATACAAGCAGCATGCAAGAGAATTCTTATAGGTAATAAAACCAGGTTGTAGTAGAATTAACTTTGCTTTGTGCAGGGACTTTCCTCCATGATTTCATGTAGCTTGTTAGACATTTCTGGTAAGCAATGGAAGATCCTGCAATACAAGCAAATTCTGTCACTTCAGATGTATAGTTTGGAAAAAATGTCATGCTGAGGTTAGTAGCTCTGTGGAGCTCCCTGCTGTGTTAGTGGGCTGATGCTGTCAGGCTGGTTCTGGGCTTCCATCAGTTAAAGGAGCAAGAAGGCCTCTGAGCTGAGCATGAAGGCAGCTTTGGTCAGAAGGGAAACATTTCTATTACACAGAGATGATTTTGTAGAAGATAGGTTTGGTAAGATAATTGCCTCTTTTCTGTCTGTACTCAGTAGTGAAAGTGTGATTCATCTTCTCTGTCAACCATCATGTATAGATTCAGTCTAAAAAAGGAATTTGGATTTACATGCCTAACTTGTAGACAGTCTAAAACAGGTGAGATGAACCTTACCTCTCCTCAGTGCAGCATGCTGCATAAGACAAGTTTTTTGTCCTAGAAGGCCAAATTGCTGGTATCCCAGCTTCCTCCAGGATGCATCTGTGTAATACAGACAGACATCTCTGCTGTGGCTTGAGGCTGTTGTGTGGATCCTCTGTAACCTTTCCCTTAATCAGGGACTCAGTGGGCTGAGGAGTACAGCAGAGAAGTGGAGGGAATGTTCTCAGCCAGGTATGAGAAACAGGACACAATCAATGTATGCATAATCATGATTAGGTTCAGTGCTAGTATAGTATATAAATATTGCCAATGCAGCATATAAATAAAATTTTTATGATCTATTACAATATCTAAAGGGTTATAAATATAAGAAGGTTTGTCCAGAAATGTGTAAGTTTACAGTTTTTGGGCCTGCAGAATTCTCAATTATAAAGCTAGAAAGCACCTATATAGCTAATTCAAGATTGTATTTCTGTATTTATCAGGATATTAGCACTTTTAGTCACTCATCCAAAAGTGAGTGTTCCCTGTCTTCCCTATTAAAGGAATCCACCCTGAAGTGCTCTCAGCTTCAGGAGAGCTTGTCCTCAGAACAACTGTCCTCTTGGGTTGGTAGATGGTGTCAGGGAGCAGAATGGTCCTCCTGTTATCTAGGAGGGGACAGTCAGAGAACTGCTGAGTTGTTTGGATATTCATAAATCTATGGGACCAGATAGGATCCATCCCAGGGTGATGAGGGAGCTGGCAGAAGAACTTGTGAGCCATCACCACTCCCCATCATTTACCAACAGTCCTGGCTCACTTGTGAGGTTCCAGATGACTGGAAGCTGGCCAATCTGATGTCCATTCACAAAAAGGGTGGGAAGGAGGATCCTGGTAATTATAGGCCAGTTAGCCTGACCTCAGTACTTGGTAAGGTTATGGAACAGTTTGTACTGAGTGTCATCATGCAGGATGGCCAGGATATCAGACCCAGCCAGCATGGGTTTCGGAGGGCTAGGTCGAGTTTGACCAACCTGGTCTCCTTTTATGACCAGGTCACCTGCCTGGTGGATGCAGGAAAGGCTGTGGATGCTGTGTACCTGGACTTCAGCAAGGCCTTTGACACTGTCTCCCACAGCACACTCCTGGACAAGCTGGCAGCCCATGGCTTGGACAGGAGCACTCTGTGCTGGGTTAGGAACTGGCTGGATGGCCGGGCCCAGAGAGTGGTGGTGAATGGTGCTGCATGCAGCTGGGGGCAGCCACCAGGGGTGTCCCCCAGGGGTCTGGGCTGGGGCCAGTTCTGTTCAATGTATTTGTTGACAACATGGATGAAGGTGTTGAGCCTTTCATTAGTAGATTTGCAGATGACACTAAGCTGGGAGTGTGTGTCAATCTGTTGGAAGTAGGAGATTTGGAATGGTTGGATGGAGGGGAAGAGTCCAATAAGATGAAGTTTAGTAAGTCCAAGTGGCGAGTCCTGCATTTTGACCACAATAACCTCCTGCAGTGCTATAGGCTGGGGATGGTATGGCTGGACATGGGCCAGGCAGAAAGGGACCTGGGCGTATTGGCTGATAGCTGACATGAACATGAGCCAGCAGCGTGCCCTGGTGGCCCAGAAGGCCAATGGCATCCTGGCCTTTATCAAGGACAACGTGGCTAGCAGGAGCAGGGAGGTCATCCTTCCCATGGACTTGGCACTGGTGGGGCTACACCTTGAGTGCTGTGTCCAGTTCTGGCCCCTCAGTTTGGGAAGAACAATTGAGCGCATCCAGAGGAGTATGGAGGGGCTTGACAGCTGGCCTGCAAGCAAAGCTGAGCTAATAGAAGAAATAACAATTGATGATTTTCGAGTGTATCCATAGCAAAGAAGAAGACAAGGCCCTCAGCATGGAAACAGATTAGAAAAGTGACGGCGGCAAGGGAAGACATGTGATCAATCAATATGATTGGTAAAGCAAGCTTCAGTTTATTTTGAGTACAGTGGTACTTTTATATGTTTTCAGTAATTATTCATACTCATCAATAATTATTCATACTCGTCGTTAGTTCATTGGTTTAAAGCAAAAGGTTATTTTTACACACTCCTCCTACTTTGTGTTTCTAACACAGGGTTCTTCCTCATTCTTGTCGCTTTTACTTCTCTATTTTTATATTGCAAAACCTCTTTTCTTCCTTTTTTTCGCTGCTGTCCTTGCTCTTTCAACCTTGTCAGCATGATGCAGCATAATTTGCAATCTCGTTATCATGGCATAAGGCCTAGTTATGTCAAGTGAGGCCTACTCATGCTAAGCTAACATGGGGTTTGCTTGTACAACACTTCCAGGGACCCATGGCCCTGTTCATCCAGCCATTCTTCCACAAATTCCCTCTTTTTCTTTTTGTACAAGCAAAACCCTATCGGATAATTGTGTTATACTCTTTATAATACAAGAATATGCAATTCTAATAACTATTGTAATTGCAAGCAATATTCTTAACCAGCAAAGTCCTTATTTATAAGGGATTTGAGCCAGGAGATAAACAGAAGAGAGGCTGTCACTATCTATAGGATATCGTATAAGACAGATATGAAAAGGATTTTGTGCTGTTGCAAGGCTCAAACAAAACTCAGTTGTGCTAGTACGATTTGCAAAAGTAAGCCAAATATTTTCACTAATGGGGTTTTGAACTTTTTCGGGAGTTAACCTGTAGGTGACATCAGTGCCAACATTCATTCTCAGCATGCCACTTGATACTAAATACAGAATGAGGCACAAATACATTTTTGTCACACTCAAAAGTGATTACACGTGATTTTTTACAGTAAGCCAATAGAATAATATGTGTGCAGATTTCGTTAGCGTTAATGGCCTGGTAAGCTTGTTCTCTACCCTCGAACAATTGGTATATGTTTTGAACAGGACTGGGCCCACCAATAAATGCTTCCAATTGTCTTCTCCAATTAGAATTTCTCCGATGTTCATGATAACATTCTGCACATAAATCATAAAATAGGCATCTAGCATAAATCCATTTCAGTGCTTTACATCTACCACATTCAAGCAAGACCCAAGGGATACAAAAGTATACTTACTACATCTTAAGCATTTAAATGTTTGACATCTTTGCGAAAAGTAGGCTGATTGTATATCTTGTAAACTTAATGCCCTAGACTCTAAGGACAATATATCTATACACCATTGGAGGATTTGATCTTCCAGGAGGTTCCAGCGAAAATCCTCCCTTTCACACGCCTCCGGACATAACTCGTTATCAAGTTGAACAGTCTGCCTACGCATCTGCCACATCAGCAGCTCCATCTACTGCTGCTCATGTCCACTTGCTTGATACCCAAACTGGACCTTGCAGGAGCAATAATACACATGTAACCCCCATCAAAATATCGAAACTCTGCAGGACCATTCCAAACACCTGATCAGTAAAAATACCAAGATAATGTGGTACAAATAATACTTACACAATTGTTTTAGCACATCTTTAACATCTTTAATTTTTTCAAAATACAATTTCAGAGTCTGATTAGTTCCTTCCACTATAAAACACCCATTACAGCAAAACAGCTGGTCAAATGACGAGTTACATGAGAGGTCTTTTCTCCTGCCCACTGTGACAGGCACACACTTTAGCCTTCTAAACTCAGGGACACGTGTGACGTCCATCTGCCAAATCCCATCCAGGCCTAAACCTTGAGGATTAACCCTGATGCCGAGGCCTGGTCCATGGTGGCTGCAGGTAGGACATGCTCTTATTATCCCTCTGGCTTCTGTTTGTGCAGTCCTCAGGCACTCCGATGAAACGTGGCAAGGGCCTCATGAGCCTTTGTGAACTCACTCATTGGTATTGTCAACAAGACCAACTGTTCTGCACAAGCGTTGCCTTTTCCCAGTCTTTCAGTCCATTTGCGGCTTCTGATGTTCAAAGTCTATGCAGTGACTAAATAAGCAGCATAGTGGATGTGCTAAGCCAAATAGGCCGAAATTTGGCCCAACGCATTCACCACGCTGATTTCTCTTTCACAGTCTCTGCCAGGAAGAACAAAAAGTCCTTTAAATCTAGATGAGGAGTGTCCTGATAGTAATGCTCCCTGGGATTGATTATTTATCATCACTGGTCTCTTAACCCCAGTAGGGATCCTTTGTGGTTTATTGTTGACAAGAGTCACATCTATTGTGGTAGTCAGGTCCAAACCGAGACTCCCTCTGGTCGCTGGCAGCCAGCGTGCACTAATGTCAATCCAAACATCACAGCTTCCCCAACTCTGGAATGCATTCATTACATGAACATCCAGACTGTTCCTCCTTCAAAACCGTCTGGTGTTCTCATCTTAGCACAAACCACTCTGCCCATCAGAATGGAAAGGGAGAGAGGTGTCTGTGTGTGTAGGGGAGAATGCATCAAAGATCCAGTTATCTTTTCTCCAGTTATCTTTTTTTTTTTTTCCCCATCATGGGAGGTCAAAAATTAGAATGTGAAACTGCCCTGGTTGTGAGAGGGTCTTGATGCGACGAGAAAACGAAAGGCTGCCAAACAGATGTGCATGAGGAAGTTACTCCCCTAAGTGAGAATGATGTGAGTGAAAACAAGTGTTTTGGTCAGTGTGTGAATGATCTGAGAAGTCTATTGAAGTTTAATTTTTTTTAATCTTTTTTTAATCTTTTTTTATATAGGGAATATGCAATTAATTAAACAGGAGCAAACAACAGTGCTCCCTTTTGTAGGATGGTTTTATTTCTAATGTGTCTCATGTTTCATTTCAGTTTGTCAGTCTCTTTATATTGAGTGCATTCTGTTTCAAAGTAAAGATATCATGAACAAAACTCAAACCCGAGAGTGAGGAGAGGAGGTGAAAGTATGTACTAGGTAATGCAACAATGTCGTGGTTTAGCCATGGCTATCAGCCAAACTCCCATCCAGCTGCTCAGCCCCTACCTCCTTTCCTCAGGAGGATCAGGGGAGAAAATGGGAGGAACAGGAAAGGAGGGATAATGTCTTCTGATGAAGACAGGGAGATTATTTGCCAAATATTGTCACAGGCAAAATAAATTCAGTTTGGGGAAAATTTACTTAATTTATTGGATATTCAAATAGAAATTGAAGTATTAATGTGGATTGTGAGAATCTACAAGACAAACATTAAAACAACATTGTGCCTCCCTGCTTTCCCAGGTCTACTTCTTTGCTTGCTGCTCTTCCGCTTACCCACACCCTTTCATCTCCCAAACCACAAGTAGTGCCGGGGGATGGGGACTTACTTGTCAATGCTCTTTCAATCCATGGACTAGCTTCTGAAATAGCACTTACAGCATAGTAACTCCCTGTGCATGGGGGAGTGGGAAACTTTGGGGAGTTACATGAACACCTTGAGACCAGAGTAGCCCCTAAAACTTAAGCATAATTAAATAAAAACCAAAGCAAACAAACAAAAAAGAAAAAATAGGGACTTTTAAGCAATTAAACATAGTAATATGGAATACATGGATACACTTTCCTATGCTGCTAAGCTTTAATGCAGCCCAGAGCTTAATAAGTACATCTTTTCTATTGTAGTGCTTTTTTAAAAATATATCTTTGAAGATAAATTAAAAGAAGGGTTATTTTTAAAATAATAATTGTATATCCCCTGTACAATTTCTGCAGTTGACTTAAGGAAGACATTGAGATTGTTAATCACTTAAAAGGAAAGACAGCTCTATACTTAGCATCCACTGAGGAAAGTACTGGGTTACATCCTCTATAAATATTTAATTAACAAAGACAATAGGATGGAACTGTTATAATACAAGTGACTTCCTGCATCTGATTACAAAAAGTATTCTCAGTTTGAAGCCTGATCTATTTTAATACTATGAAGTAAGTTGCTTTTTCAGTTACAATAAAATAAGCAAATTTGAGTGTTCAACAGTGTACATTACAAAATTTTAAAAGATAGTCCAAATGCTCAACTTGATTTGCTGCTGTTATCTGCAATTTTCAACACTATTACTTAGGGTGCTTACATTTATTTTCCTTATTTTAGCATGTTTTTGCTCTCACTTTTACATTTTGCGTACTGCTTTTCTTGTTCATGTAAGTAATATTTTGACATTTTCACAGAATCATAGAAGATGTTGAATTGGGAAGGACCCATGAGGATCAGTAATGTATAGATTTTAGCACTGCAGTTTTGTATTTTATTTTTTCAGCTTTATAAAGACCATGAAAAGCCTGAAGTTATATGATAGCAGTCTTCTAACATTTGCAAAGGTGCAGTAGGGCAGATGAGATTACAATTGGATACTCATTGAAGTAAATTGATGCCTCTTTTGGTCCTGGACCTTGCAATTAGCTGTCTTCAGCTTCACAAGCAGAAAGGGTGCCTGAGGAAAGGTGTAAGGCTCTTTCTCAGCTTGGACAAGTCATAAAATTAATTCTGCTGAAATGGATGAAAAAAATGATCCCCAAACAACTAAGCCTGAAGATGAAGTAAATGAAGTAGGTGACTTAAACATTCTTGATTTTCTATGCTTCTTGACATTATTAGATGTCTTGTGATATAATTCTCAAGTATTAAATTTAATATGATGGCTAGATTTGGTATAATTTTCTGGTTTATAGCTCAGTCTGAAAATGTCAACATGTGTTTATCCCTGGATTGCTAATATTATATATTTTCAGACAAATGAAATAATGGGCATGTCAGTGTGACAACATAAAAGCTTATATTGGTGTCATGCAGCATGTTTTTCAAAAAATGTTAACTTCTAGGCAAGAAAGGCAGCATTAAAGGAAGCAAAGTGTTTTGCTTTTCCAAGATAAGATAGAGAAGGGGATTGTTGTATAAGTGCTAACTCATGAAAAGGATGTAATTATATAATTTTGTGTATGGTGATAGTCAAATTGCAATGTTAACTGGAAAGCAGTTCTAGAATACAAGAACTAAGTTGCAGTAGAGGAAAGCTGGACTGAGAATTATGGTCCTTACTGAGGGAAGGGAGCAGCTTAACTTTGCTGTTTCTTTCCTTACTGCAAAAGGTTTACGGTAAATTAATAAAAACTATGAAAATATTGATAATGTAGCACACAGCTTTCAATATTCCTATGAATGCCATGTAACAGAGAACTTCGTCATGGAAAGCTTGATACATGAATTGCTTTTTTAAAAAAACATAAGATGAGGATTAGAGTAGAGAAATGAAGACATCAGTTGTTTCAAGTGCCCACTTATATATCCAGTGATGTCAGTTTTGAGTAGTTTTTAACAATACCTGACAAGATTTAATTTTTAATAATAAATCTGTCTGTTTAGGTCTAAAGCCACAAAAAGGAGTTACATGGGAAAACATTAATATAAAATATTATTGTGAGAATCTTGATGAAAATGAAAGAAATGAAATTTCATTTCTTGATGAAATTTCAGATGTCAGAACTCATCATTCATTGAACTGCCTCCAGCTGGCCTACTGGACACCTAAGAGTATAAAGGAACTTTGTAACAATCCAGAGCTTTAAACAAATATTCATTTTCATCCTTAAACAGACTCAATAAAGTTTGTAAAAATTAAAGAAGATGGGTAAATCAAGTGGAGAGCCCACAAACAAAGAGCAGTTAATTACCTAGATAGAAGACATGAATCTGAAATGTTCCAATTCTGTGTTTAAAGATTTTGTTTGAGGAAACTGTAGAGGGTCATACTTAGTCTTTTACTTCTACTTGTTATTAATCATTGCCATGTTTTCTTCTCCTTTTAGAACATCCTCCACTCTGAGATTAAAGATTGCTATCTGTTGCATTTGACTATGGGACCAGCAGGATAGTTGTGGGGATGTTTCTTAGGCTTCCTCTGAGAATATACAGAGGTCTCTTCTTGATAGTATTACTAGTGCATAATATCAGAGAAACGTGTCAAAAATACGTTGGTGAAGACTTCTACAAGTTTTTAATGTTTTTAAGAACAGGGCTAACATCAAAACAAAGACAGATTTCTTGGAACATTGATCCTCTGAGGTTTGAATAACTCCAGGTGTGGGGGTTCCCTGACCTCTCTGGGCATGGCCCAGGTGCATGGCCTTTGTGGTGAAAGACATTCTTCCCCCTCCCACAATGCAGCTAGAATGTCCCCTGCTGCTGTGTGTGGCTGTTGTGGCTCGCTCTTCATTGTGCACCTGTGAGGAAAGTGTGGCTCTGCCTTCTCCATAGCCCACTTCAGAAATGGATATCTAGAATTAGATTTACTCACGCTGTCTTTGCCTTTTTGTCTCCCGCTGAGCAACCCTAAGGCTCTCAGCTTTTTGCTGTACATCATATCCTCCAGCTCCCTACCTCTGTGATCTTCCCCTGGAATCACTCTGGATAATCAACATCTCCCATATCCTGATTGGCCCAAAACACAGATGGGCATCTCCTACTGTTGAACAAAAGGAAAGAAGCATTTATTGTAGGTTATTTCACAACCCCTTTTGCAAATTGCTGGCAGTTGTGCTTGTCATTTCCTGTGTGTCAAGCTGCATCAGCACAGAGTTTTTGTAGCCACTGTATTAAATTTGGCATCCCACACTGAAAACTGAAGAGTGAAATTCTCAGCTGGTTGTTTCCTGACTTTCATGGTCTTCTTTCTCATCAAGTGTAATATAATTTGTATGGATGAAAAATTACAGTTGTGTCCACACATTTTAGTCAACAACAGATCACTCAGTCTTTGCAGGGTACTTTCTGAGAGGCTTCAAACAATGCAATGCTGGTAAATATGTGAGCACCTTGTTGCACACTTTCTCCTCATCATCTACCTGCTGTAGCTCTGCAGAGGCCTATTGAGCACAGGGATTGAGCACAGGTAGATCTCCCCAAGACAGGGGCAGTGTGTGTCTTCTAGAGTGAGTGTGAATTCCTTGGTGTGTTTTTGTGTGAGCACAGAAGGAGATAGGTGATTGGACAGCAATTTGTCCCTCAGAGTGAGGCTGTCAGTATCTTGAGCAAATCATAGACCAGTTATGGTCATAGACCAGGACATTGTCAGAGCTTTTTGATTTGCACTGCTTAAAAATGATGTGCCACTTAGAGAGGCCTCTGAGTGGCATAAATCAGCTGTGATACAAAGGAGACACGCTTTGAAGATGCCATTTAAATTAATCTTGCTGTTCAAAAACCAAGGGAAAAAACCTATTTGTTTTGGTCTTCATCTTGAAGAAGTTCAGTTTAATCTTCATATTAAATATGAAGATTATCTTCATATGAGCTCCTGAGCCACGTCATTTTGTCTAAGACTGTTTTGTGCTTTATAAAAGACTGTGCACTGAAACCCTTGCTGCTGATTTCTGACTGGTATTTGTCAACACCTCCAGTCATGGACAAGCCACAGCTACCTAAAGCCACTCCTTCAGAGCTTCCCTCTCACTGGCATCAACATGTTTTCAGAGTATTTTTCGTGAATGCTCCTTGTTTATGTAGCAATATTATCTAACTTATGCTATAATTTTTATGTAAGGAGGAAATGCGTGGTGGGTTTTGGTTTGTTGGGGTTTTGTTGTGGGAGTTTTGGTTTTTATTTTTCTTGTAATTTTATTCTTGTGCAGCTGAGTGTAACAGCTAAAACAGCATTCATATCTAGTACACATAGTCAGTAATGCTCTGAGTGGTCCAGGAATTTGCCAGCTAAACTCTGAAGAGATAAGACAATGAATTGACTTGAGAAATGTGATTGAACCTCTAGCTGATCTCACAACAAAGCATTTGACTGTGACAGGAGATACCTTAAAGACAGACTTTTATGAAGTGCAAGAGACTTTTCAGGCAGCTCTTGCTGTGCCTACAGCAACTGAGAAACATTTTTTATCTGCTTAAATGTGTTGATTTGCAGAGGAAAATGCCTGAGGCATGGTGGTGGTGTCTGATACAAATGGGCTTTCCAGAACAGACAAGATGTAGATACCTTATAGGAAGTGGAAACTACTCCTGCAAATATAGAAATGGTCATGTAATCTTTTGTATCTAGATGAGATGATCAGGACATATTTTGGATCCAGCTTAGAAAATTTGAGACTGTAGTTCAAAATAAACTGTCAAGCATTTGGATATCCAGGTGATGATTTTGTGCAGGTCCCATCTCAGCAAGACTGTGCTGTGCTCTCCTGTTCACTGGAGTTAACTTCTCAGAGGGAGCCAGATATGCAGGAAGAGCCTCTCCATAGCCACTGCTCCACAGCCTGAAGGAAGTAGAGACTTTTCTCTGAGGAATAAATTGGTTGAGACTTGTTGATCAGTTAATTCCTGCTAGAAACATTCCATGATTTCTGTTGTCTTTCACCTTATTTTAGGCAGCCAACATTTCAGTCCAAATGGTATCTGCAGAAGACAAGTTGGCAAAGAGGATTCTGGCAAGGAAAAAGCATGACAAATTGAAGAAAAAAGATAAGTTGCTATGGAATTTTCAAAACAAAATAATTCTATTTACCCTCATTCTATTCATTTTAGGAGTTGTAACATGGACATTACTGTGGCTCTTTATTGGTGAGTTGCTGAAAGTTCATGCAACTCCATATATCATTATCGCCAATAGTACTTTCAGATGACTTTAGGATCTCAGTTGTCCTGAGGGCTGTTTCTAAAGTAAACATGGAAATTTTAAAATGGGGTCTGAAAATCTTTTGTCTTTGCTAAGACTTAACAAGTAATAAGAAAAACTGGCTTTAGGGAGCGTGATTTTATTTCAGGGGTATGAAAAACATTTTAATGTGCAAGCTGATTTGCACAGACATGACAGGTTTTTATGAGCTTGATTCCTCAGAAATTTTGCCTTCCGTTGTGTTTCTTGGCCTTCTGAAGTTCAGATAAGTACATTCTTTTTCAGAATGGATTTAAGGAAGTAAAAGGGGAGTAAATTAAATTTGTGTGTAATTAAGCATTAAAAGCTATGTTTTCCTCTTTAGGCCCCTGATACTAATACTATCTAAAATACCTTAGAGATGCTCCAGAATCTGGATGTTGATACTGCCTTCAGTTGTGCTGGCTTGTTTGTATGGTGGTGTCTTATCTTTTGTGTAGGTAACAGGAGCTCATTAACCATAATTTGGTACACATCTAGAACTGTTTGGCTATAAAAGTGTAGCGTTCTTTGGGTAGTTGTTTCAAACTACAAAGTTGATTAGGCCAAATAGATTAATTTGGTTTAGAATTTAATAAAAAAACCTTCATTGTTATTAAAAAAAGGCTAACTGTCTTCTTTGTTTCTTTCAGTTCAGGCAGAAAACAAAGATGCATTGTATTTTGTTGGACTGTTTCGTGTTGCCAATATAGAGTTTCTTCCAGAATATAGGCAGAAAGAATCAAAGGAATTCCTCTCTATGGCACAGACTGTACAGCATGTGGTAAGATGGGTGGGCTGCTTGGTTAGCAAAAAAGATCAGAGCTGTGGACAAGGGATGTTTAGATACCATTGAGGCTGCTGTGGTGTTCTTCTACCCCTTCCCTCTCAGAGGATTATGTGCAAGTGGTGGCTGTCTGGAGGTATGAAGGAACTGACTGCTTTCAGCTTGTTAATCACAAACAGTTCTGAATGGATCTGGTTTTTACATTTGACTTAAAATTTTCCATACTTTATGATCTGGGACTAAAATTCTACAAAAGTCCTTAAACTCAATGGCCACCTTTGAAACATCAAACAGACAAAATCTCAAAATTTTTTGCATTTACACTGGTATCTTCTGCCTTAAAGCATCCATATTTACCCTAGGGATCACAAACATATTTCAGACAGAAATTTACATTTCCTTCTAGTAGTAGGTATTCTAAAGACCGTTATACTTCCCAAATACCTTGCATCAGTCAAAGCAAAAATAGAACTCTGGATCAATAGCTGCTCTACAGTGGGAAGAAAGGGGTGGGGGGCAATCTTGGTTAAAAGGGAATTTGACTTTAAATACATTTGGTGTAGGCAGCAAAAATACATTTTTGCCAGGAATGCTATCCACATAAGGATTCAAGCAACTGTATGAAAACTACTAAACAAAACCAACAACAACAACAACAAAAAATGTTAGATGAAACCAAGAAATTTTTCAATAATTACTAAGTTTTTGTCACCTTATAATGTGAACTAATGTTCCTGTTTTTCAGCTCTTTCCAAGTCCTGCATATTAATTGTTGAAGTTCTTTCAGATAACCAGTACAGGGCATCACCTTTCCCTGCTATCCATGGAGCAGCTCTAATGTCCTGTATTTCTTGTGTCTTGCTCTTGTCCTGCCCATGTCATACATAGTGGAGAGAGGCACCAGAGAGAAGGTGTTGAGCTGCCAGTGTCACCACCTCCTACTTTAACATTACTCAGAATTTATTTTTTATCTGTGAGCTTTGCCTGAACTTATCAATGGATTTTGGGATTTTGTTTGTTGTCCTCAAAACCCTTTTGTTACTGGCTTCTGACCCAGAGACCCCAAGTGGTGGTAAAAAAACCTCTCAAGATAGGTTCTTTCCATTTGATAGTAGCAGTAATACATAAAATCTCTTGTACCTTAATCTAGAGCAAAATTGAGCTCTACCCACCTTTTTTAGGCCCTTAAAATTATTGTTTAAACTTCCTGTTTCAAATGATGAAGGTTAGGGGTTAATATGGATGTGATTTTTACAGTGTTTGCAATATTCTGTGTCATAGTTCTTTGCACATTAGTTTTAATCATAAAGCAGCAATAAAGCAGCAGAGTGATGTCCAAACAGCTTGAGGTACATGCCACCTTGTGGCTTTGAACAGGACGGGGAGAGGAAAGTTGTTGTCACACCAGTATTATCACAGCCCAGCAACAGAGAGAATCAGGAGCTTGCTTTGCCCAAAGACAGTCCTTTGGCAGGGAACAGGGAGAGATTTTGCTTCTCCACGTTTTACACTGTGTTATTGGAAAGAAATATATTAATACTAAGCTGTTGATGAAGAAAATAGACACAAAGGAATCAAAGTGCAAAAAATTCCATGGACACATTAAAAAAAGACTAATTCCTTAGCTGTGAGTGGAATCAAGCACTAGGGTTCTCATCCAGGGAAGGTGTGGAGTCTCCATTCTTAAAGGTAAAACTGGAAATGGCCCTGAGCAATGTGGTATAGTCAACCCTGCTTTGAGCAGTGGGATTGTACTAGATGCTCTCCAGAGGCCCTTTCCTATCTCAGTCTTTCTATGATTCTGTGGGAAAAGCTCTGGTATGTGCTGTTCACTGCACCTTAGTAACAACACCAAAAAAAGTGTTGTGAATGTGTGCACATTTTTTGAAGTTTGGCCTTAAGTTTTAGCATCAGGATAGGGATGCTCTCTGTGTTTGGGATTTTCTGGGTGAAGGATATGCATTGTTGTCAAAATTCTTTTATATGGAAAGAGCATTATTGTATATATCAACTGGCCATAGGCAGAAGATTTGATGTTTCCTAGGAATACTGGATTTATTACAGATGCATTGAAGAGCCGGTCTGTTCATCTTCTCTTCTGCCTAGCTTGGCTGATGTATGTCTGGAAGTGTGTGCATGTTGCATAACCTTGGTGGAAAATAGGTTGCTCCTAGAAAAGCCTAGGCATTTAGCCTCTCTAGGGGTAACTGGTTTTCAGAATGCTAAATCTTTATACTTTGTCTTTCAGATGAACTTGGTTTACACAACTTCTTCTTTCTCCAAATTTTACAAGCAGTCCACTGTCTCAGAAGTCAGGTAAAACTGTGGTTAAAGTAATTGCATTTCTGCTGGGCGGTAGATAATGTAATAAGCCCACAAAACAAGCTTATTTTTAATAGTTATAATTCAATGTCTTTGCTATGTACTTGAACTGATAGCAAAATGGGTTTATAACCTATACCAATTCACTTAACAAAAGTAAGGCCAAACTAAAGTCATATAAACAGTTCCTTGTCTGCAAGAAATACAATGCAAGATGAACAGAAACAATGTCAATTAAGAGGTTTGGTAATCCTTTGGCTCATGTAGAAGTTTAACCACTTAAACATGCTGTTGGAGCACAACTCTGTGTTATTGATTAAATTGCACATATTTTGTGAGTAATGTTACTGGAGTAAAAGCATTTTCTACTTAAGATGAAGGAAATCTATGCACTAAAGTATTCTTACTCTAATATTCATGTTTGCAGCAAATGTTAGAAGTTTAGTTAGTTTCAAGCATCCAGAACCAAATACATTTTTGCTTCAGAAACTGGAGGTTTTTGGGCTGTGTTTGATTTAAAGGTCTTTCTCCCCACCAAGGAGGGAGAGATTAGTGTGATCATACATGGCCTCTAATGTGTTACCTAAATAGTCTAGGAATCATTTCCTATATACTGCAACACACTGTGCAGGGTGAAATACATACCACTGCAGAGCTCTGCATTTCTGGAGATGATAATTCTACTGTTTGTGTTCTACTATTTATGTTTTGATCTTTAGGAAATAGTCTAGTTCTAATTCATGTGGAGACAATGTGATTTCCATAGAATCTCCATAGTTAGGGGCCCTCAGGAAATCAGCCTACTGAATATTGCCAACTGGATGTGAAGAGTGTGTTTTGGTGTTTTGAGATTTGTTGTGTTTATTTATTTGTTTCTTTAGTGTAAAATATACATTCACTGGGTTAAAGTGGAAAATATGGAAATGAGCCACGCACTTCTGAATTTATGCTTCAGAAGCTTGGGCTAAGAGTCTAGTCTTCAGAGAACTTCCAGAAGTGTGATAACCTGAGCTCTTTATTTCAGTAACAACAACAATGGAGGCCTTCTTATTCATTTCTGGATCGTATTTGTGGTACCACAGGCGAAGGGGCAAGTGCTGTGTGAGGATTGTGTGGCTGCCATTTTAAAGGATTCCATTCAGACAAGTATCATCAACCGGACTTCGGTGGGAAGTCTTCAGGGCCTTGCAGTCGACATGGATTCCATTGTCCTAAGTGGTTAGTAGTAGAACACATCCATATCCTTGACAAAATACTTCATTAAGCAAATATTTTTATTTTGGAGTAGAAAATTCTATAAATAAATTAAAATCTTGATCCTACATCTCTAGCTTCTATTATTAAAATTGTAATAGAGGAAAAAAACTGTGAAGAAAAATAAAAATGAGATTTGAGGTCAAATCAAGGTGCAAATTGTCCTTGTAAGCAGTGATTGCAAAACTTCCTGTATGTGGTTATGTTCATAGTCAGGAGGTAAAATGGAGTCCTTTGTAGGCAGATTTGGGTTTGTCTGTGATTTTAAAAGCATAAAAACATGAAGGGTTAACGTGGATCACTTCATTGAAAATGAGACAGATCACTCCTTTATTAAAGATTAAAGAAGAGATTATAAAAGGTGCCCATTTGCTAAATAACTTTCGTGCCATTCCTGTCTGGGGAACAAACTCACAACCTGTGATTCAAGCACATTTAATGTACTAAGCTACAAAATCTTTAATGACTTTCCATTCTAAGGGCATCAGCCAGAAAATGACGTTCAGGGTACCTCTATCTCAGTCCTTCAACTGACTTTGATTGCTTAATTGCCATGTAGTATCTTCTTGCCTCACCTCCAAAGCTGCTTGCAGAATTTTCAGAAATAAAGGGGGCTAGGGCAAACCCTCTCACTGAGAAAAGTGTTTTGTCCTGTGTGTTCAGTGTTAGGACTGAGGTGTGATTGAATTAAACCCTGAATTCTGGATTTCAGGCAAACAAGAGGACTCACACAACTTTTTTTCTATGCAGCAGGTCTTCGGTCAGATTATTGGTCAACAACGGGAACAGGTAATTCACCCTTTTGGCAGCTTCCTGTAGAGGAGAGGTGGAGAACAAAGCTTTTAGTTTAGATACTGTTCAGTGTTAATTTAAGAGGGCTAAATTCAGCCTTGGCATTTAAGTCCTGACTTACTAAAAGGATGACCAAGAGTCTTGCATGTAACAAACACAGGAACTCTCTACCTTTAATCTGCCTGGTAAATTTTTAGATGTACCTGGTGACATAGTAGGAAACTAACTAAATCAGGTGTTTGCTATTCATTGTGTTGACCAGCAGATTAACCTTTTCTTAACTGGACAGTAATGAATTTAATATGCTGAAAAAGAGCATGTGTTGTCCATGCTTTTGTCCATTCTTTATCCACCTTAACTCCCTTTTCTCTAAGGTTAATGGTGAGTTATTCTTTTGAATGAATTCCCTAACAGTAATTACTTTTGGCAGTTGAGTTTTGCCAGGGTTGTGGGAGACACTGTTTGTACACCTGCTTGGTTTCATTTTGTAAACCTCCAGAAGAGTTCTTTTTCAGTGTGCAAAGCACTGAATAAGCAGGTCAAAAGTACAGTACATCTACCTTCAATAGTACATGGAGTAGGTATCTAGAAAAAAGGTGCTACTAGGCTGAGCAATAGTACCACACCTCTGATGGGGACACCTGCTAAGACTCTGTTGGGCCAACTGTTATCAATCAGCTGGGGATGTGTTGGCCTCCCTTGCTACTTGACACAGACTGACTCTTCCTCTTGAGAAATCTCAATTTTTTGTTTTTTAAAGGGCTTTATAGCTTTCCATGTTTGTGTTTTTCTTTCCTGAAACATTTTGTTGCACTTCTACCTGTGATTTTTCACTTCTGTTACCTTGTAAAGGTTTTAGTTTGCATATTTTTTTTGGAATCCAACTACTTTTGCCATGCAGCCAAGTCAAGCTCTGCTAGTTCTGAGGTCCACAGGCAGACATCAGGTCACAGAGCATGGTCCAATGTTTATATTGCTAACAGCCCATAATTTCTCAAAACTCAAGTCAACTTTGCTATAGCATTCATTTGTATAAGCCTCCCAATTTAAACTGCAAAGCAAAACAATATTGGCTTCTATCACATCTCATTAATGTGCATTTTATTTCTATCAAGTGTTTTACGTATTGGTGTTTACTTGCATAGCAATTTCATTTCCCACTTCCATGTTCCAGGGTGGTGAAGTTAGCCCACTTGGAACGTGGTTCCAATTTATTCCAGAATGCAGCCCTTAAAACAGAAGAAATTAAGAAGAACGCAACACAAATATTGTTGCTAAGGCTTTGTAGGACTTACGTGGTGTCTTTTACACAAAGGGAGAAGGATGACCTGCCATATTTTAGATATCTTTCACAGACTTTGTATAGGTACCCACAGGTTTCACATGATATCTGTGGGAAGTGTGGAGTGGGTATATAATGAAGTTCCTGGGGACAAAGAGCGTGGATGGCCACAGTACATGAGAATCTTATACTGATACAATTTTATTTGCTGGGGTTCTTTGACTGTGTCTGTTTAGGACTATGGAAATGATGCAGAGGTAAAAGTGAACATGCAGCAGCACAAAATGAATGAGCATTGGCAGGCTGTATTTTGAGAGCAATGGAGTTAACTTTGGGTATGGAGATGAACCCAGTGTTTGGTTCAGGCACAGAATGGAGTGCAGATTCATTGAAGAGTGGTGCTGGAGAAGGGACTTGTGGACATCCAGCTGATGTGAGGTTCTTGCATTGCCATAATATCTGATTATGCTGGTTTTCCTTGGCTGAAGACTTTATCCAGCTTTGGTTTCAAACCAGCATGCTTCAACTACTTGTAGTTCTAGAGTCAGTCTGAATTTGACTGTGCCCTATAGCAGCAGCGACCTCTTCCCATTCTTAATTACTTAGTAGAAATAATGGTAGTTACATATAATTTTAGAGATTATGATCAAGATTGGCTCTGCTAAGGGTGACTAGATAAGCACAAATAACTATTATAAAAATAATTTTGTTGTGAAGAGATAAGAACAAGGAAGAACAATTACTTAAACAAAGCTTTTAACTTTTTAATTCATTTAAATGGAATGTGACCCTTACAGATTGTTCGTAAACATTCATAGCATTAGTTTCATGTTACATTCAATCATAGTTTCAAGATTGTAATTTGGAAGGGGAAGTTGGATAAAGCCTGCCACTTCCTGTCTTGATTAGCTACTGGTTAAAAGGTCAACATTTAATTTGAGTCAACAATTGGTAGTAAAATTTCACAGTGCTCTTAATTGGTGTTCCATGATGGTAACTATTTGAGCGACTTATGTTTGTAATAGGCAGAAATTAGGGCAAATACTCACTTTTGATCTTATTCTCCCTAATTTGCATTTTTCTTCCTTCTCACCTTTTAAAGAGCTATGTTAAGAGTTTTAGACATGACCAAACAAAAATTCCCTAAGCTTTTTGCTGACTGCTAACTGCAATATTGAATTGAAATAAAGACCTCGATATATTTTATTTGGAATTGCAGTTGTTCCAGCTTAATTGGAAAATTGGATGCAAATAGGGTAATATTTTTCTTATCCTTGTCTAAATTATGACACAAATTTTTACCCTTCTTAAAATGAATGTTGTGTAGGGTAAGTTGCATAATTTTTATTTCCATTGTTTCCATTTGTTTCCAGTGTTTCCATTTCTAATGGTGATTTCTAACACTGCAGAAATTTTCAGGACTGGGCAGAACAAAATCCTGGTCTGAATTCATTTTGATTCTGCTTTGAGCAGAATGTTGAGCAAGAAAACTCCGAGCATCCTTTCCAAACTAAAGGACTTGGTGAATCTGAATTTGTTGCTAGCACTTCTAGTTCATGTCATGATAAAACATTGAGAACCTTGACATTTGATCAATAAAAAAGCTGGGGGCATACAGACATGCAACTGTATTTACCTTTGATTTTGTTTTATGTATTTTAAATATCCTAATGTCCGTAGGGGCAAGCAGTACATTTATGCTTTGAAAGTAGATGAGTATGTCCCAGTGAAGAATTAAGTAATTTATCCTCTAGAGACTCTGCAGAACTTTAACTGCAAATTGTACAAAATGGCACTGCTTTAGCGCAAATACCCTGCAAGAAAATACCCTGGCAACATCACTGTTGGCCATGCTCTGTACTTGTTATAAATAGACTGTTCTTGAACCACAGAGTTTTATCTAAGATGAATGACACAAACTGCCAGAAAGGGAGGCTTCACAAGGTGAAAGGGGGAATGGTTTTAACCTGAAAAAGGATAAGTTTGGGTTTAGGGTAAGAAAAAATTCTTTACTGTAAGGGTGGTTGCCCAGAAAAGCTGTAGATGCCCTTTGGACATGTCTGAGGCTAGGTTGGCTGGGGGTCTGGACAATCTGGTGGAGTGGAAGGTACCCCTGTCATGGCAGAGAGTTTGGAACTAAATGATCTCTTACAACCCAAACCACTCTATAATTCTATTATTACTTTGCTTTCCAAGTTAGATATGCCTTCATAATTTGCTTTGGTTTAACACACAAGTTTTAGGGTTTTTTGTTTTAATGCCATGTGGATTTAGAAGTTTTGGAGTGATTGTGTCCAGTGTTGAAAATGTGACATTTTCACAGGAACAAATTGCATGTATGATCTCTATGCTGACCAACTACATGAGCACTTTCCTCTGGATACCCAAGCTACCTCAGAGAGAACAATCTGCTATTTTAAGCTTATTGCCTCTGTGGGCCACCTTGTCCGCCTTTCCATAGTATCCCTTCAGATTGAAGCAGATAACTGCATCACTGACTCACTCACCATTTATGATTCTCTGATGCCAATCAAAGATAAGATACTCTACCGGTGAGTATAAATTTCTATTAAGAATTAATTGACAACTTTTGGGTTTTTTTCTGAAGACCTATCATCTTCATGTTTTGGTTAGTTTGGTTTTGTTAAAATTGTTCTGATCTTCTTGTATTACTCACATAACACCTGACAAATTAAAATTTCTTGGATAAGTTATCTTGCTAATAAAAGGGAAAATTTTCTTCAGTTTTTTCTCTTTTTTTTTTAACTGCATCTTCACCTAGCTACAGAACTATGAAAAATTTGCGCACTACTGGGCAAAAGTTTCTGTTTCTTATCAGGAAACAGATGCTGACTGAAAGAGAATGTCAAAATTTCCTCCCTTAAGTAAGCTATTCTTTATTAAGATTAGTGCTTTTCAGATAAAGACTGAAGTTCTGAAACTAAGTCTTGTGATTTTCACTAACTGGCACTCACTAGTTCAGTGCTTTTTTTATCTGCTCTACTTGTTTAGAGGGTTATGAAAATCTTGACTTGAAGCTGTGATGGGTTGAGGGATGCAGACTACCACTTTTTTTCTTGGTCTTCTCTGTCTTTAATGATCCATTATGTTTGTTTAGGAACTTTTTCTTTAAAATCCCTGATAATTAATTCCATAGGACTCTGTAAGTCAAAAGGAAAAAACACCATCTCCATGAAGTAGACAAATGCTCAGCATTTTCACCTCTGAAACCTTTTCTCTGGCATTTCAGTCTGTGGATAAGCCTCAAAACCAGAGCATTGACTTTTCAGTCCTTTTTGAGAGCTGTCCTGTACTAATCTGTATCTCCAATTGACTTGGATGGTGCTCACTTACATGTTAGTATCTGTAGAGGACTGAAGATGTCTGCTAAGTAAGGCATATGGAAAGTAATTTTTTTTAAATGAGACTACTTGATTTGCTTAGGTTCTTAATTTCTGACTTGAAGAATAACTTTGTTGTCTTTTCTACTCCCCAATATGAAGATAAAACTGTTGGTCTAATAAAATAAGATTTTTATTCAAGCTTTTTGTTAATTTTTCCTTCATTCATTTTTACTGGGAGTGAAGGCTGGAAGTCATCATCTCATAGAGTGAAATATTCCATATTAGTTTTCATGCAATTTCCTTCATTTTTGTAAGAAGAATTTTGAGTATTGAGTTTTAAATTGCCCTTGTAACAGGTATATTTTTGTTCAAGAGCATGGAGATTTGACTGGACTTTGAAGGAGGTAAGATCTGAACCAGTGGAAAATTTATGTAGAGTGAGAATAATGTGTTAATTATGTATTTGCTCTTCTTTCTTTCCCCTCAGAGCCTGTGAATCAGCTGATTCATTGGTGTCACTTGTGTCCACAAATAATCTCATGCTGGTAATATTTAAGGCAGCACAAGTAAAGGAGCAAAAGGAATTCCATGGCTATTTTGAGGTCATTACACAAGAAAGTAGGTTTGTTTTGTGTTTGGAAGTGTGTTTATTATATTGTTTCTTCTTCTGAAGTCTCTGTCATGTTTCTGACTATGGAAAAATGATTCCTGTATTTGAGTTTCTCCTTTTTACAAGTGCCTGTCTCCCCTTCACCTTCTCTGCATTACTGCTATTGAGTAATGTAATCCGAACAGACTGGCTGTGAAGTATGAACACAAGAGGCTGAAAGCAGCCCTGAATTCAGTTGGCGAGGACTGCAGTGTGCCAGTAGATGGGGCTGTTATTTCAGGTGTAGCAGTGGTCGCCCTTTGCCTTGGGACTCGGGGATCATGTTAAAAGCGGAAGGATGACAGCACTAAAAACTGCTTTCAGAAAACAAAACTTCAGTTGCTTTGTCTGAATCTGCTATCAGTCCCTGCCTCCTCAGGAACACAAAAGAGTCTGTAACGTTTGTGCATCAAGCTCATGTCTTTATTGCTTTAATCTTTAAGAAATGCTGAGATCATAATCACAAATAGTGCAAGGAATATCATGCTAGTGACCCAAGAAAAATCTCACACAACTCAGTGCAAGGAAATTCAAACTGCTCAAAAAGATGCTGCATACTTTTAATGTTGACAGTAATTAAGCCTTAAAATATCATCATAAAAACATGTGATAAATCCCTCATAATAAACTTCAAGTTCTATTCTGCATGGGCTGTGGGTTCGTTTGTTGGTTTTCTTTAAGTCGAAGTTTTCTTTGTTTCTCTGTGTGTGCAAGTTTGTCTTTAATGAATTCTGTAAATCCATTGAGCTGTCATCCAAAAAAGTTTGGTTTCCAGGAGGCTGATTAGTTGAGTATGTTGTCCATTTCATTTCTAACTGGCTGCTTTCTAAGACAAGATGTCCCTGTGTAGTACTGCAGTGTGGATGTATTGGTATTCTTGTTTGCAAAACTGTCTCCAGTGAGATAACGTAGATTTTACAGGGTGTTCTTCTGGTCCTGCAGAGACCAACACTTATCCTGGCTCTTTACAGCCTTTGTCTTCTGTGTGCATTATTGGGAAGGGTCTCTTTTTACAACTCGAATCCAGCTAAATATAACTCCTGACCTGCCAAGCTTTGCAGTGACAGACTTCTGATAAATTTGGATGCTTTAGCCCACTGAATAGCTTTACTGAAAGTATATCAAGGTTTGCCCAATTTTGCCTCCTTTTATTTTTTTTCCCTAGGGTGTGGGAGAGCAATAGTGACAAAAGAGGAAACAGGCTATGAAGGGAGAATCACAAGTCCATATTACCCAAGCTATTATCCTCCAAAATGCCTGTGTGCATGGAACTTCCAGGTAGCGTTATTCTTTCTCTCTTAGGCACTACTGTGTGATTTGGGCACATAGAGCTTAAGTAAAGCAGAAGTTATTGAATTGGCAGTAACCTGCATCCTCACAGATGCAGTAGTTTAAAGAAATGGTATTGCTGAATAGATGGCTGTGCTCAGCTTTTTCTCTTTCTGTGCACTTGTTTTTAAGGAAGAGAACATAGTACCTAAGCTGTCCTATTACAAAGGTGAAGAGTTAAGAGTTTTGATATTAAGCCCGCAGTATTACTTCATGGCAGGCAATGCAAAACTTGACTGTTTTTAACTCCTCTCTTCCCACCCCCAGAAAACTGAATGAAAAATATGGACAAAAAACCTAACCTAGTTATTACTGCCACTTCTCTGGTATCTTTTCATATGCCTAATACATTTAATTTGTCTTCAGAATGGTCTGTCCTATCAGCACAATCCTGTGGTGCTTGTTTAATTTGGTATCCTTTTCCTGCATCATTTCATGCACTCTCCTGAAAGTAAATTGCTGAAAGTTGATGTTGTTTTAAAGTACTTCTGTTTTCTCTGACATGAGTGTTTCCTTATAAGCGCTGCTGAAATAAAGTCTCCAACTTAGGCTTTGCTTTTTAGTGTTTTCCTCTCTATGGAATGTAGCAATGGATATGATAAGATCCACTTTCTACCCATCTTTCTGCTTATGGTACTCATGCCTTGTTAATCTAGTAACTGACTACAATGAATAACAGCAATATAAATGAAGTCAAGCTAGCTTACAGCCTCTTCCTCTTCTAAAATGATGAGGTGATTTTTGGGGGGCTAAATTTACAGTCTTCAGTTCACCCTGGACTTCTGATAGAAAGGTTTATTGCTCAAACAAGTTTCATTTTCAGTGCTGTATTTTCGTGCAATATTGAAAATTTGCTCATTTCCCAAGTTATATTTTCGATAAGAGAGAGGGAGAAAAATTTTCATTTCTGGTTTTTTGCCCTGAATCAGTCCTTGTTTTTAAATGAACACTGCTTTGCCGTGCAAAAAAGGTTCTTTTTATGAAAGGAATTTCCAATTAAGTATGAACACTTGTGATTTTGCTGGGTTTAGAAATGTTTTGTAAAATACAAAAGAATGCATGGCTGCGCAGGTGCTAGCAGAAGACTATAATAATGTGGTAGAAGTAACTCCTAGCATTACAAATGTGACACAAGCATTCCAGGCAGTATCTTAACTCTAAAAATCCTCTGAGGCTCTGTGTCCTTACACGAGTACATTTGGATGTATTTGAGTACTTTGATCTTGATACAAAAGCTGCTTTCTATGGCCACTGGCTCTCTAAAGATGAGAAGACTATTGGCTAGAGGGGGAGAAAGCCTGCAGATGTGGTGGGCCTGTGCCAACCCTAGACTCAGGACTGAATAGCTGGCAAGAGTGTAAAGTGCTGGATGTTGAACTGGTGAAGCCAGCACAGCTCCCAGGGTGTGGCAATGCCAAGCTCCGTATTCCTGAAATACATTTATACACTTTTATGTTCTATGCCCACAAAAGGAAAAGGAAGACTGCTTGCACTATCTTTCTTGCTCACAACAGACCCCACGGAAGAGCCTTGGTATAGCTCTGAAGTTCCATAACTATACCATTAGTGAGAAGAATATTAAAGGCTGTGAGCGAGGATGGTGGAAAATTAATGAACACATGTAAGTACTCTGCATGGATTATTAATGTAATGGTACCAAATAAGCCATCCCATCACTACTGCAGCTCACTCAGAAAGCTTCCACAAGGACAGAAGTAATTCACTGGGGTGTCCTACCATTCTTTCATTTTAGCTGATGATGTAACAATCCTTATAAAATAAGAGTGTGCGTGTGTGTGTGTGTGTGTGTGTGTGTGTGTGTGTGTGTGTGTATGTATGTATATATATATATATATATTCTCTACTGAAAAGTACCAGAAAGATGAAGACAAGAGTCTGTGGTACTCTCTGGAGAGAGAGAAATGGAAAGAGTTGGATGAAGATTGGTGTCCTGTGAACTCTAAAATAAATCTGTGTTTTCTGGGGCCACTAAACAAGGTCTGGTTAAAGCCCTTTTAAGTGTAATTTAATTCTATGATTGCTCAAGAGAACAACAAATCTAATTAACTTCTTGGTGATTTGGAATAGAACTGTAACTGCTTCCTCATTCCAGTCACTGACTCTTGAAAGAGAAACTGCACAAAGTGGCTTTCAAGAAACCACTGTTTTAGAAGTATTTTTTATTCAAATATTGCTGCTGGTTTTTAATTAAGATACCACTGCTTTCCCAGCATATTGTCCATCCATGCTTTTCTCAGTTTCAAAGTCAGTATCTTTAGAATACTGGATGATGAGGCAAGGCTAGATTTAAAACATCCTTTTTTTTTTTCTTAAACTTCATTCAAATGGGAATCTCAGTAAGATTAGTCTTGAAACTTAAGTTTCTGAACTCACTACTGAAACTAAGTGAATTAGGCCCTTAAGAGTACAACTGAAAGAATTACAGAGAGAATAAAAAGCTTCATCTGTTCTTGAATAGCATGTTGTATTTATAGAGTGAAAATTCAATTTGAATCTCCTACAACTGTGCCTTGATGGGAATTGGTTGCTGGACTAGATGAGTACATAAAAATACCAGTCATAACACACTACATGTAGTATGTTTGTGTGATTTTTGGGGGTCTTTTTATGAAATAAATTGAAAGATTTCTGATATTTGGGATGTTTGAGATAAAAAACAAAAGCAAAATCTGGAGGAAAATATTATAATAGGATCATAGTGAGGAATTCTCTGACACCGAATCCTGAAAGAATATGAGCAGCTTTTTGACAAACCTGCCAATTATGCGTTCCACAGAATCAAATGTCCATGGTATGATTTTTAGAAGTCCACTCAGGGTTACTTTTGAAGTAGTGCACAAGAACACACGCTCCTGCTTTCTGTTGCAAGTTGCTGGCTATAGTTATAGATCAAGACAAGCTTTCCTTTGAAAGACTGTGTTTTTCATTGAAAATAAGGCTTTTGAACCTTTCATTTTCTGTCCTATATTAACTTTTGAAGGGGAAAAATATGACTTCAAGCATGAAACGTGGTGATATGTGTTTTTTTTGTTTTTGTTTTCCAAATTTTAACTGTTAATGAAATGGGGTGGGAGGGTGCAGGCAGGGGACCCCAATTTTTCAGCCTCTTGCCGTTGCAGCCTATGGGATGTTTATTCTGCTATCTTAGATAAAAATGGTTAAGAACCTTTGGGATATTGATATTAGTAAACCCTGTGAACAAGCAGGTGGTGCAGATAAGGTTCCATCAGACCTCTAGGGACAGCTTTCTCTAACCAGAGACACTGAACATGACCATGCAGTTCTTCCTTGTCTTTCTTCCAGTTGACATACAATGCTTCACTGCCTTGTCAAAGAAGTTACAGCTGATGAACTTCTTACTTAAAATTCTCAGAGGCAGGAATACCAATGAGTGTCTTATGAGGAGACTACCAGAGCTTTATGTGAACACAAAGGTGCTTTATTTGTCTTAAAACTGTTAGTGCAATATGCCCTTGTTTCTGCTACAGCATGCATGAATCTGCTCATCCCCTGAAAAATTATCCTACTCGCTTCTCCAACATATGGGCAGAATCCTCTTAATCAGTTTCTCTCTGGAGCAATGACACAGAGTTACAGATGGTCCATTTGCCCTGGACCTGGATAAAACACCAGCAAAACACCAGCAAAAGGCTCCTGAGGGCCTGTAGCTTTCTTTTACCAATCCCATGAGCATATGGCCTTTCACAGTGTGTAAAGGAGATGTACCTGTTTCAGCTTTTCCACAGATGGGCAGTAATTTCTTCTGCTTTTGGGGAGATGAATTTGTTTTATTTGTCTGAGAAGGGCTCAATGCAGACTTTAACTTTTGTTTGTTTGCTTGTTTGTTTGTTTGTTTGTGGCTTTTTGTTTGTTTGGGGTTTTTTATATTGCTAGGGTTTGTTGGAAGGAAGACTGTGTCAGTCATTGGCAGAAGAAGAAATGTAGAAAATGTCTGTGAGCTACTTGAAGGGAATCAGACTGGTAAACAGCATTTTGCTGTGCACTTTGACAGGCTGTTTTAGGTTGGAAGCATTGGTGACAAACGCTAAACTTGGTGACAATTAGACTTCCTGTTGTAGGGAAGTCTGCACTCAACACTGATACATTTGGCGGGTGGGTGTACTGGCTTGAAGGCAAACCAGCAGGAGGAATTAGCTTCACATGAATATTTTGCAAGAGCTTGCAGGTCAGAGCTACAATTTAATAGGAAAATTGCAATAAAGGCAATAGTACAGAAACACTGGCCTAAACAGAAGAAGTCAGAAGACGACCTGACACCCTGTTGGTCAGGGTGGGGGTAGCAGTCCAACTAAATGGTGGCTGCAATGCCATTGGAGGATGGATACAGCCTTGTTGAAGCAGTGATCCTGTGAAAAGGTCTCCTCTTTCTCTGGAGATCCAGTGGTGGCTGTCAAGAGTCCTCTGGGTATCAAGTGGTGGTATTGTGGTGTCCCAAGCCCCAAATTTTTTACAGGCAGGACTGTTTGGTACATCCCCCAGGGCAGGGAATTCCACAATGGGGTAACGTAACTCTGTGAATCATTCTGGGGAGTACTTGACTTAGCAGAGTTGGCCCCCTCAGAGTGGTGACTGCCTCCCCAGAGGGAGTTATCAGGGTTCTCTCATTTTAGCGGCTCACATATATGGTAGTAGAAATATGTACTTTAGATTACACCTTACATTGTAACCCAAGACTGTAGTCAGTGGGGTTTTTTGAGGTTTGAGGGTTTTTTGGTTGTTTTTGTTTTGGATTGGTTTGGTTTGGTTTGGTTTGGGGGTTTTTTGGGTTTTTTTGGGTGTTTTTTTTTTTTTTTTTTTTTTTTTTTTTTTTTTGTTGTTTTTGTTTTGTTGGTTGGTTGGGCGGTTTAGGATTTTTTGTGGTTTTTGTTGTTGTTTGGTGGTGTTGGGTTTTTTTTGTTGTTTGTTTTTGGTGGGTTTTGTTTTGGGTTTTGGGGTTTTTTGGGGTTTTTTTTTGGGTTTTGAGGGTTTGTTTGCTTGCTTCTTTGTTTGGGGCTTCTTTTACAATTAATTTTGCTATAGTAAGAAGCTGTAAAATTAACTCAGATTTTTGTATCTGCTTCCAGGATGTCAAAGAGAAGTCTTTTTTTCTAAATTGTTTTCTTCCTTTAGTTTTCATATTGCTGGAACAGATACCCCTAGATCTGTTGACAAGATGTTTGATTTTAGTACAGTGAAATAGGGCGTACATGAAAACATATGAATGTGTCCATTCCCTTTGGCAGACCTCACTGGGATGCTCAGGACACTGAGGCAACATCTGTTCACATGGAAATCACTGACCAATTTTTCTCCATTCGGTGACATGAAGATTAGTCCTGGTGCAATGTTTGATGTGGAAAAATACACAAGAGGAATATTTACTTCTGGCTAATAGTCCACTGCTCCATTTAACAATACAAAAATCAATTTTTTTCTTTTGTTTTTGTGTGCGTTTTGTTGTCAGTGAGCGACCTTGTACTGCTGTCAAAGAAGTGTGTGTGCCAAGTCTGCTAAAAATCAATGCAGCTGCCTGTGCTCTTAAATCTACTTAAGATTCGTATGTACTTTGATTTTGGCAGGAATATTAAAGCCAGATGTTTCTCTTTTAAGTGTTGCATTTTTGAGGCATTTTAGTTGAGCAGAGGAGGGAATCTTTATTTCCACTTCTAGAACATCCTGTACTGTTGATGTTCACTGATTTAGTAACTCTAAAACAGTCTCCATTTTTAAAATAATGATTCAACAACCTTTCCCTTGTCAAAGCAGCTTTGTTTTGTTGTGGGGTTTGTTTTTTCTTCTTTGCTTTTTTTAAATCTAGTTTTTTGTTGGCCCAGCCCCAATCCCCTGGTAGAGAATGGCATATTTGATGAAAGGAACATTAGAAATTAATTTAAAATGGATGGATTAAATATTTGCTGGCATCAGAAAGTATTTTGCTTTCTCTGAGTCAAGTGGCACCTAGGCAGAAGTCCAAGGAATTTCTTTGCCAAAATAGCAATTTAAAGTATATGTGCACTCAAGGCATTCTTTTTAGGACTATTTATTTGAAGGTGGGACATTGAGAAGTAAATTTCCACAACGTTAATGGTGGATGAAGACTGGGTAACTACTGAGAAATAGTTTTGGTTTTGGTTCTTAATTAAAGTATGGGAGCTGACTGTATTTCTGAATTTCAATGGTGTTGACATTTAAATTGTATGTAAGGCAGTTTTCCCATGAAGGCTGCTCTAGAACTCGCCTGGACACTTTCAGGTACTGTGGTTACTATGTTGATCACCAAACAGTGTTCCACGTCACAAGTTCTGCTGTCAGCGTGGAGTTGCAGTGCAGTTCGAAGGTCTCTGAGAGGCCCCTGCTGGTGGAATATGGCAGCTATAACATCAGCCAGCGTAAGATGGATTTTATCTCTTTCAACCCTTCTTTGCAATTCAGATCTGTGAAATAGCATTTTTTGGGTCCAGTAGAACCTAATTAAGTTTATGCAGGAAATTACCTGTTGGGTTTCAGTTCATTTTCTTTTCTAATCTCACTAAGTCAGATGACTAGCAAACAAATAACCTTTCTAGGCTGTGCATCTAAGGTTTGTGAGCATGTGCAGCATGCTCTACTTTCCTGCATGCACACTGTTCTCTTCCGCACAGTCCTCAAAGCTTCCTGCATGACTATAATCATGGTGCAGTTAGTTGAAGTCTATTCCTGTTTGTTTTAATCCCCAACATTTTGTTTGCAATTTTTCTGTTGCTATAAGGCTTATAGGTAATGAAAAGAGTACCAAATAACCATCTGCTTATATCAGTGTTTCCATGTATTTATATACAATGCGTGCAAATCAGAAATCTGAGCTGAAAAAACAGCTCAAAAAATTGATAAACTCTGAGACTGAGATTTTTTCAGTCCTGTAAAATACAACCTGTTTACTGGTACTTTCTCACCTGTGTTACTCTTACATATTCTTTTTAAGGTGGGAGAGAAGCAGTATTTTCTAGACATAGTTACTTGTCGCATTAGAGGAACTCTATTCAATATGTATATGTAGAGTATTTAAAAAGACGAGAAATTTGATTTTAGTTTATAAGGCAGAATTATGTAGCTCATACACCTCCTCAACACAGGTTATTTACCAAAGTTGCGAAGTGCTGCAAATTTTAGTTATTGGAAGTAAGATGTCCTTTAAAACAAAGATGGCCTTCTAAGTAGTCTTGTGTTGTACCACAAAACACTGGCTTATTTGTTCCAGCCCTAGAGAGCCTTGGTATGTATTCCAGGAACAGCTGAACTGGAACTTTAAAGATATTTTTTTCCTCTTCTTCAAATCCCAGTTTTCAACATTTGAATTCAATTTAAGGGCTGGAAATATATACAGACTGTTAAATTTAGATCAATTTTATTGTTCCTTGGAGCAGCTTAGTGACTGTAAATTGAAACAAGCTGGCAATATTTGTGAAAAATAAGTCATGAGGTTTGGTTGCTTGGTTTTTTTGTTGTTTTGTTTTTATTATTTTTTTTCCTTTTTAACCTCCAGCATGTCCACCTGGACATTTCAAGTGTTCTACTGGCTTATGCATTCAGCAGATGCAGCGCTGTGACGGCATAAACAACTGCTTTGATGAAAGTGATGAACTATCTTGTGGTTTGTATTCACTTATTAGAGATCTTGACTGGAAAACAGTGAATGTATTCTCTAATCTTAGAAGGCAACTGAAACAAGGTGAAATTTTTTAATGAGAATAACAAAAGATGTTATTCTTTTGTACATCTGGGTACAGACTATCTGTCAGTCTCTTGAATTCTAAATTCATAATTAATTGGCAAGGGACAAAACCAAGAATAAAGAAGATATGCACTGGAGAGCACAAGGAAGAAATTTAGATGTGCAGTAATAGCTGTAGTAGGATGTATTTCCATTTGTGATAAAAGCTGGCAATTATTAATGAAGTTCTGTGCCATTTTGATGTGAGTTATTTTTGTGGGGGAACAACAAAGAGGGGTTCACAGAGTAGATGAGAGTGATACTAAGCATCACTACCTGGGGCACTCACTCAACTCCTTTGTGCTCTATTTTCTCCATGCATAACGTGGCACTGATGCCCATCCTTGTATTGGAATGTATTGCCTTGTATTGCCCATCCTTGAAGGAATGAATGTTGTACCCAGACATAGTCAGAAGGGGATGTGTTAGCACTTACAGGAATGCTTCTGTACCTAATTTGGTTTATATTTTTAAAGTTGTCCCTGAGTGGAACTGTAACTCCAGCTTTGCAATACAGGACAACTTGCTTGCCTGCAATGGAGTAAGTGATTGTGAGAATGGAAGAGATGAGCAGAACTGCACCCACAGTAAGGCTGTTCTCCTGAATAACTTTTTCCTCTCTTTTGTCATCTGTTGATTCCTGACTTGAATTCTGGATGCTGCATTCAAAAGGTTAAGAGGCACTGTCAAATCTCACTTGGGCTATATAATTCTGTTTAATTCTTCTGATACACTTATAAACAAGCCGTTACAGATTTTAAACTATTTCTTTTTAATAAGCCCATGAACATCTGTTTCTGCAAAATACTGGCAGAAGAGTTAAGTACTTCAGGTGCATGATGGGGATCTAAGGATTTAAAATGGAAGCTGAGATTTTATCTCTTTACTGCATAATCTGTGCAAATTAATTCCTGGATCCATTTTACCATCTGTAAAATAGCTATTAAAATGATGGTTTCTCTGTCATAGTTCTCAGGGTTATAAGGCTAGCAGAAGCTGTAAATTTGGCATTAGACAAAAATTTTGAATCAGAAATTTCTTGAACTTTTTAGAGTAAATGGATGCTGTGAGCTATGAAAGGGACTTATGAAAGGGAGCACAACTGAAAAGTTCTGCAAGTAACTTTTTAAAAGAAAACTTTTTTACTACTCCCACAAGACAATCTGTTTAAATGATTACAGGATACTTCTGTCCATTGACAACAAAAATGGATTGGGTTTGAGTGCATTTATTGGAAGTCACAGGGAAATAGGAAAATGCTGAGTTTAGGGGTTGCTGTTTTACTGGATACAGTAGTTAATAAGGCTAGTTAATAATACTAGTTTAAAAGGCTGCTTTCACTGCAGTCTTTCATTTCACATTTAATACTGAAATACAAAGGAGAGCTCCTTTCCAGAGTACTGGATGTTTTCTCTTGCTATCCTTACACTCTACATCTAATTTTCACTATTATATCTGTATGTGTTAGTGCTGTGGGAAAAGATGGGAAGAAATCTTTGTTTGGACTTGGCCAAGTAAATGCCCACCCAAGTACAGATGCAGTTCTATTTGAATAGTTTATTCTGTTTAGAGGTTAAGCCATCCCCACCAAAGGGCTTTTTTTGTCATATTACTTCCTACCTACTAATATATGCACATCTTCTATCTGTGTAGACATGTCTTTGTGTATTAAGCTGAGCTAATGGTTGTTTTGGGTTTTTTTCCCTCACAACTATTTCAGGTATTCCCTGCACCAACTACACATTCAAGTGCAGGAATAACATTTGCATTAGGAAACAATATGCAAGGTGTGATGGGACTGTGGACTGTGTTGACGGAAGTGATGAAAGCAGCTGCAGTAAGTTCCTTTCAAATATTCATCTTTTTGAACTTTGAACATTTCACACAGTAAGTACCTTTATTTCTTCCTGTTTTGGAGTGGGTACAAGTCGGGCTGCAGGTACTAAATTTTTATTGCATTCTCTCTGCAATGGTTGGGTAATGATCAGCTATCAGTTGACCACAGATATAGTTTCAGAACTTGCCAAGTTCCTGTGGGAGGATGGACTGACAGTTATGGGGAGCCTTAACAAGCTGTACTGCTTATTGCAGCTGTGCTGAGGATTAGGGCAGCAGGGTTAATTACAGAATGAACTTGGTTAGTTGGGGAGGCAGCAGCTTTTGTTGTCTGCAGCAATGCTAGGCATTTCATTGAAGCTGAACTGTATTTGGACTTCCAGAGTGATACGGCTGCAATGGGAAAAAAAACCCACAAACTTTTCACTTCTCTGATTCTTCCAGATGGTGAAGACCCCAATACTTCATAGCATCAAGTCAGGTTCTACTCTTAAATCTTCCTAAAGTAACCTCTGTGCAACCTTTTAAGTTTGTTTTGATGTAAAGCAAACAGATGATTGTCATTGCAGTAGCAATAAAAGTAGGGTTAGGATTAGTTGCTTAAACTGAATGGTCTCAAGTATATTACATAACATGGATGTGTTGAAACAAGTCCAAAGGAGGTTTGTGAAGATATCTGTGGGCTGGAGCACCTCTCCTATGAAGACAGGCTGAGACAGCTGGGGTTGTTTAGCCTAGAGAAGAGACAGCTTTAGGAAGAAGGCTTTTAGCACGTTCCAGTACCTAAAAGAGCCTACAAGAGAGCTGGAGAGGGACTTTTCACAAGGACATGTAATGATAGAACAAGGAGGAATGGCTTTATAATAAAAATGGGTAGATTTAGATATAAGGAAGAAATTTTACACTGTGAGGGTGGTGAGGCCCTGGCAGAGGTTGCCCAGAGAAGCTATCGATGCCTCATCCCCAAAATTGTTCAAGGCCAGGCTGGATAGAACTCTGAGTAAGCTGGTTTAGCGGGAAGGTGTCCCTGCCCATGGGAGGGAGGGTTGCAACTAGATTATCTTTAAACTCCCTTTCCAAACCAAACCATGTTAGGATTTTGCCTGACCCTCAGCTGTCTCTGGCTTGCTGCGTGTATGACAAATCTGTCAGCACTTGCCTTGGATCCAGTAGGATGTCTTAGGAGACTAGCCACATGCATATTTTTATTTGGAAACATTAAAGCTACATTTGACTTTCTGGATGTGTTCAGGAAAGGATCCAGAAACCTGTGTGTGGGAGCGTGGGACTAAAACTCCTGAGCAGATGTGCAAGCACTAGGGATGGACAGAGACTTTACAGAAGGGTCTTTCTTCCTTGCTTTTCCAATTAAGAGTTCAGATTTTTGTGCTAATTGTTGCAGAGTTTTGTTCAGACATGGCTTATAGGAAAAGGCCATGATTACATACCGCTGGTTAAAAAGTAAAAGGCAGCTGTAAGCAGCAAGTTCTCAGGCTTTTTCCTTAAAAACAATAAACACCATGTCCTCAAGTAAAGTGATGAGAAAAACATGGTGGAAAACATGGAGGCCTTGAGAATGGTCAATAACAAGTCAACAGCAGGATGAGGAAAACAAGTATTAGCCTCAACAAGAAACCACAGGTATTGACAACAAAGGAGGGGTTGGTGTGTAATCTGTGACCAATGATGAGCTCAGGTTTTGCAATATGTATGAGCTTAATTAACACTACTATAAAAGTGTGTAAGCTGGATCAATAAATCGGAGTTCGATGCTCATCAATCCGATGATCGTCTCCCTTCACTTTCCTCAGCTGATGAGACATGACTTCTTCACCTGTTAGTATTATACATTGTCAGTCAGTCATTTCCATACAAAATAATGATTGTACCACCTTGTTTGTCAAATAAATATCCAGTCTCTACATACATTTTTCTTGTATCGTTCCCACTGTTTTGGCAAGTGTTTTGATGACGTTGATTTTCTTTCTGGTTGGTCTCTTTTCAGGTCAAGGTTGGCAGTATCAAAAAGAGATGAGGGTTTGCCTATTTGTATATATTCGCTGTGATGCTTATTAAATCAATGGATCCCTTGACATTTTTGACACAAGAAATATTTTGGGTTAATTTCTGTAGCAGAGATAGAAAAGGGACTCAGTAAAATTTCCAGACTGGTGCCTTTTTATGGAGTCATCTCTGATTTAACTGATAGAATAACCAAAGAGAGAAGTTTTATTATTATAAAAGGGGAATGAAATAGATTTCAAAATATTTCAAAGTGTAATATTCTTTCACGCCATGTGTGGGAAGCCCCCTCATTAAAGGAAAATACTGGAAATGGGGATTATGACCTGAAATATCTCTTGCAGATTGTGGCAATAGCAAGATCAGCAACCTCATCCCTCGGATTGTGGGTGGCTCAAACACTGAGGAAGGTGAATGGCCCTGGCAGGTCAGCCTTCATTTTGTGGGAGCTGCTTACTGTGGAGCATCAGTGATATCGAAAGAATGGCTTGTGTCTGCAGCCCACTGCTTTCAAGGGAGCAAGTAAGCAGTCTTCCCTCTATATCTGTCCCAAACATGTCCAGAATCCACAAGTGCCTTTAGGTTCTGTAGTTTGAACTGCATGGAGGTGCTATGTTCTGCTTTTCCCAGTCCTGCTGAGAGTGACTGTTTTGAGGTACTTTTTAAAGACAAAACATCTTTGTTTGCTCCCACCCAGGCTGGCTGACCCCAGAGCATGGCGTGCCCACCTGGGCATGCAGATGCAGGGCCGTGCCAAGTTTGTGTCTGCGGTGCGGCGGATTGTAGTGCACGAGTACTACAACGGCAGGAACTACGACTACGACATTGCGCTGCTGCAGCTGAGTACGCCCTGGCCGGACACCATGGGCCACCTCATCCAGCCCATCTGCCTACCTCCCTATTCCCACAAAGCCCGCAGCGGGGACAAGTGCTGGATAACAGGTTGGGGCCAAAAGCAGGAAGCAGGTGAGTTTTATCCCTTCCATTGATATGATTTTGTTCCAGGAGCCTTCACAGCTGGGGCAGTGTGCATGTACCTTTGTATGCTCAGGAAACTTGGCTGCTGGTCCCATGGATCTGAATGTCTTCCATATTGTGTTGTTAATGTAGGGAGCTACACTTACACAAAAATATCACAGGGTTGTCTTTCCCTTCTTTTTCCCTCAGAGGTGTGGGACACATGGTGTGGTTTCTCTTTGGGCTGCTGGTTAATCATATGTAAAATTAAGAATCTGGTTATTTGAAAATGCATGTAATGTCTCAAAAAAAAAAAAAAAAAAGGGGGGTATATTTTTTCCTGTTTCCCTCTATTCCCTTTGTCAACTTCTATAATACAAGTGCCAAATCAATCTTTTAATTTCAAAGTATACCTTATTACATACTAGCTTTATCAAATCCTAAAATAAAGTTTTATTATGTAAACCAGTGCTTGCATATCTGAGTAGGCAGGTGAGGGCTTTTGTGCTATAACCAGATTTTGAAAGGATCACCTGGCGATGAGATTGGGCCTGCTGCATGGAAAGGAGGGGAAACTTTAAGTTAATTCTGTTATTATTAAGTTATATACCTTACAAAAAAGAGGTGTTTCACCAAATCTTTCAGATAGAAGGAAGCAAATGTGGAAATTGATTCTTCATGCTGCGAGAATTTGCATCCTGAAACTGACTCATAATCTTAATCTTGAATTTGGCTCCTTCATATTATGCTGCCCTCACTGCAAATGTATCATGTGATGGTCTAAATATCTTTGTAAAATTCAGTTTCCTTTTTGAAATGAAAAGAGAGCAAATGAAGAAGTCTTGAGATGTTATGGGGAAAAACAAAAAACAAAGAAAAACATTTTGGCCAATCCTAGGGATTATGCCATTGTATTTGGTGTGTCTGAAGGACTCAGATCACATTAAAAAATTGCCTGATAGTTTGAAGGGGCTTTCTGCTCTGTTGCAGTTAGTTGTTTGGAATCTGGCATAAATCAATAGTCAAAAGTATCTATGGATATTTTCTAAAGACTTCTTGTTTTATATTTCAATAGATGAGTAAAATGCTGTTGAATTTGTTTTCCAGATAATGAAGGTTCAGCAGTTCTTCAGAAAGCAGAGATAGAAATTATTGACCAGACATTATGTCATTCCACATACGGGATTATCACAGCTAGGATGTTTTGTGCTGGGCTATCATCTGGGAAAAGAGACGGGTGTAAAGTATGTACCTCAGCAAATTCTGCAAGGAACTTATCTGGTCTTTCATTGCTGCATGAGGAGGTGTAAAGTTAACTAGCAGACCACTTTGTGGTCAATATGTTTCAGTTCTGAAAAAGAGGAATATAAGTATTGTCTGTCAGCAAATCTCTCCTATGGGTGATTTCAGAGTTCTGCTGCTTTATGTGCATGAGTAACATCACTAAATTTCAGTTGCAGGTCAAAAGCCAATCAAACTGTAAGTCCCAATAACAAGTTGAAATCAGGCAATTTTCAGCATAATAGGCTCTCAGCTGAAAAAAATGCAAACTGAGAAAGTAGCTTGTGTCTTTTCAGAATCCCTCCCCTCCAACTTGGAACTACAAGACTGTATGATGAGATGCAGACAATTAGGCATACATTTGCAAATGTAAGATATTTCTGATCTGGAAAAACTGAAAGATGATAAATGTAAAGCGCTGAATTTCCTTCTAGTGAAAAGTAGTAAAACCCCATAGATACGCTGTATATATCTATAAGACACTTAATATTACAGATCTTATATGCCATTTTGTATTATACTCTACTTATATAAACCATACATATTTACTGCTAACATAGTAGTACATTTACTGCTGAAATAATAATAAAACCATTTTTTTATGATAGAGATCTAGAATCTTCAAGATGTTCTAACTTTCACTGATCTACATAAAAATGAATAAGCCTACAATGGCTGAGGGAGTATAATGCTCCAGCTGTTTTTTAGAGGTTAGTGAGGCCATTGATATTAAGTATTGTTTTCAGAAACTGGAGAATTTGTTTATTTATGGCCACTCAAGATATAGCCAGGGAAAGACATCATTTTGGCTGCATTTTTGTAGAGGCAAATGACTTGTGTCTGTGTCTGGCAGTTGTTAGAGCTAATCAAATTGTGGTATTCCTGTTTTGTGAAAAGTGCTGGTGTTCTACTTTTGCCCTAGGAATGAAGGAGAAAACTCACAAATTTTACTCTCTAAATGTGAAATCTTTTTTGTCATGGAAGGAAAAAAAATCATCTAAATTCTTGACCTTTTTTGAGGCAATTCAATCTAATCCTGCTTTAGAGGAGTGAGTGGCACCTTAGCACCTTGGAAGGGTCCCCTCCAACCTGCATAATCCAACAACCTGTAGAGTGAAGGCAAAATAGTTTTCTAGATCTAACAAAATATTTGTTTAGCAAGAATATTTGTCTTGCAAAACATCTGAATTTTGCCAAATGCACCTTTTGCTTTTAGAAGTTGTTTCTTGCACCCAATATTTTGGTAAAGCTTACTTTGCCATCGAGTGTCTTTCAGACATGTTATGTGTAGGGCAGAGCCTTACAGGGAAGTATCAGTTTGGTCCAAGGAATTTTCCCCAAATGATGGCAAATGATTGCTCTGCCAATGTATTTCTAAAAGAACATGCTGTAAAGGAAGAGTCCTAGTTGCTTTGTCCTGTATTACAGCATGATGAGATCCTGTAATAAATTTTGAAGTCTAGAACAGACTTAATTTTAACTGCTCTAATTACAAAGACATTACGGGCCTCTAAACATTATATGCTGACTGGTATCTACCAGAGGACAATCCTTAGGCTCTTTTTCCTTCTTTAAAAAAAAAAAAATAAAGAAAAAACCCAACACAAAACAATTTAGGGATTCCATCTGTTTCCATTTACCTTTAATTTGAACTAAAAAATACAATTATTAAATACTTTATTGTATGTATCTTATTTAAAAATATTTTTTAAAGCCTACTATTTTTGAGTTTTAATGTCTAACCTATGAAAGTGCATATATGTTAAGTAGCAGATTTGGGGTTTATGGTTAAGTACAAGGTTAGGGGAAAAATGTGAATTTCAAATGTAGTCCATGCGAAGTCATATCTTTATTAGTGTCTTTAAAGAGTGAGAATTACCTTCTCTCTTGTGAAAGAGCAAACTTTGGTAAAACTGTGCAACGCCATCTACTTGAAAAAAAACCCTATCAACTTTGAACTATCTGAATTTGAAAATATAATCACTGGAATTATGCAAAACCTCTCCTATGGATTTTTCCTCAGATTTCATAATTCATGTTGTAAACACATATAACTTGATACGTTATTTTTAGGGTGATTCTGGTGGACCACTGTCATGTCAAAGCAATGGAAATGGAAAATGGTTTTTGACTGGCATTGTGAGCTGGGGTTATGGATGTGGAAGACCAAATTTTCCAGGTGTCTACACAAGAGTGTCAAATTTTGCACCATGGATACACAAATATGTGCCTTCACTCTTGTAGCTTGAAAACTGTTTCCATGGAATAAAACATGTCCTGGATATCTTCATTAAAACCATATTTGGAGGAACTGTTCACAGGTGGAATTTCTTTGCATGTCTCTTGCTGATTCTGGCTCACATATGGGGCTAATAAGCACCAGGAATTTGAGCTCTGGTGAAAAAGGAGGAGGCTGTTCCTTGTGGTGCTTGTTCCTTCCACGCAGATGTCTGAAGACATGGTGGGAGGTGCAACAATAAACTTTGTTTTCAGGGCACCAACTAAATGTAGGTGCATTCACCTGTCAGGAAGCTGAAGATACAATTGATTGTGTAAACAGAGAGCTTGAGGCTTACTCATAATTTCCTCTGAGATGTGTGCAGCTAATACAGAAGTAACAGTGAAGTAGCAGTGAACTGTTTGCACTCTGGCAAATACTACTTCCACTACCTCTTCCAGCAAGGACAGATGATGAAAGAGAGAGGAGACACTGTAAAAAGTGAACTCGATCCTTTCAAATCCATAGGGCCCAAATTTTTGAAGATCACAAATTCTGCTGCTATAAGTGATTTGTCGCATGCTTACTCCTTCTGCTTTCTTTTTAATTAACTGCATGATTTGGAGCTACTAACTTTTCTTTCGTGCTTTCATTTCTTTATTTTCAAGTTCATCCACCTAAGAATTTGAATTCTCAAGCTTCAGGCAACCTTATCAAGATGAATAAACATGATGATGTGTGTTATTGCAATGATCTTGTCCTTGATGAAATAAAACCATTGTTTCTAAAAGGTCCTGGTATAATATTTATGTAAAAGTGGTTTGTTTCCTCTAAGCCTTTGTCTGGGTGTTTTTTTTTGCGGAAGGAAGGGAGGGAGGGAGGGAGGGAGGGAGGGAGGGAGGGAGGGAGGGAGGGAGGGAGGGAGGAAGGAAGGAAGGAAGGAAGGAAGGAAGGAAGGAAGGAAGGAAGGAAGGAAGGAAGGAAGGAAGGAAGGAAGGAAGGAAGGAAGGAAGGAAGGAAGGAAGGAAGGAAGGAAGGAAGGAAGGAAGGAAGGAAGGAAGGAAGGAAGGAAGGAAGGAAGGAAGTGGCGGAAGGAAGTGGCGGAAGGAAGTGGCGGAAGGAAGGAAGGAAGTGGCGGAAGGAAGGAAGGAAGGAAGGAAGGAAGGAAGGAAGGAAGGAAGGAAGGAAGGAAGGAAGGAAGGAAGGAAGGAAGGAAGGAAGGAAGGAAGGAAGGAAGGAAGGAAGGAAGGAAGGAAGGAAGGAAGGAAGGAAGGAAGGAAGGAAGGAAGGAAGGAAGGAAGTGGCGGAAGGAAGGAAGTGGCGGAAGGAAGGAAGTGGCGGAAGGAAGGAAGTGGCGGAAGGAAGGAAGTGGCGGAAGGAAGGAAGTGGCGGAAGGAAGGAAGGAAGTGGCGGAAGGAAGGAAGTGGCGGAAGGAAGGAAGTGGCGGAAGGAAGGAAGGAAGGAAGGAAGGAAGGAAGGAAGGAAGGAAGGAAGGAAGGAAGGAAGGAAGGAAGGAAGGAAGGAAGGAAGGAAGGAAGGAAGGAAGGAAGGAAGGAAGGAAGGAAGGAAGGAAGGAAGGAAGGAAGGAAGTGGCGGAAGGAAGGAAGGAAGTGGCGGAAGGAAGGAAGGAAGTGGCGGAAGGAAGGAAGTGGCGGAAGGAAGGAAGGAAGGAAGGAAGTGGCGGAAGGAAGGAAGTGGCGGAAGGAAGGAAGGAAGGAAGGAAGGAAGTAAGTGGCGGAAGGAAGGAAGTGGCGGAAGGAAGGAAGTGGCGGAAGGAAGGAAGGAAGTGGCGGAAGGAAGGAAGTGGCGGAAGGAAGGAAGGAAGGAAGGAAGGAAGGAAGGAAGGAAGGAAGGAAGGAAGGAAGGAAGGAAGGAAGGAAGGAAGGAAGGAAGGAAGGAAGGAAGGAAGGAAGGAAGGAAGGAAGGAAGGAAGGAAGGAAGGAAGGAAGGAAGGAAGGAAGGAAGGAAGGAAGGAAGGAAGGAAGGAAGGAAGGAAGGAAGGAAGGAAGGAAGGAAGGAAGGAAGGAAGGAAGGAAGGATCAGTCAGCAGGTTCTGTATGTATAGCAGAGACAGGCTGTTGAAAAGCAGAGGACTTAAAGCCATCTGTCTGCAGTTGTAGTTTGAATTTCTGAGCTGTGAGGATTGCCTTCGAATTAACCCCTTTTGAATCTCTGTACAATCTCTGTATGAACTGTTCAGATTTGTTTTATTCCCTTTGTTCCTTTGTATTATTTTTCTGGGGCTGAGATTTCTCCATCTCCTTTTGCTTTTCTAGATTCTGTTCTTTGTGCTCTCTCTCTCTTTCAACATGTATCAAATATGTTCTTTCCCCACACACATCCTTGATTTTCTTATTTTATAAGCAGCATCATGCTGAGCTTGATGGTTTGCTGACTTAAAGCTTCTTTTCCTTTCAAACAGGAAATGTGAACATAAATTGGTTTGCAATTTATTTACCGTATTTATTCTGTGGTACTGTCTTGAAACTGGAAAACTAAGGTGACATGTGGAACTGAGAATGTCTCCTCTCTTACAGATATTTCTATGAATTCCCCAGGGTGTTTATTAGAAGTTGCCTCATTCATATTGCCCTGGGACCTTTTATCTGTAAATTGCATGTCTGCATGTCCTTTGCATTGTGTCGTAAATTATTTCCTTACTCCCATGTTTCAGAAAGAAGTGATCTATTTTCAAATTATGGGATCCATATCCTACTTAGCCTGTCAGGTAAACAAAGAGTTACAGTGATGGTAACTTTTCCTGCCCACCTTCTATGATTGCAAATCAGCTGGCTCCCAATTGAAGCAGTACAGCAAAGGTGAAAAAAGAGAAGCTCGGGATGTGCAGTGGGGAGAGCAGCTATTCTGTTTAAGAAACGGGGTTCATTTATGGGGTTGCTGCTAGCTTTGTCAAAAGGCATTTGTCATGGCATCATGCTGCAGGCTTTTCCCTCCAGCCAGATTTCTGTGTACAGCATTCCAGTGCCAGGTCGCAGGGCAGGTAAGAGCCACCAGCTAAGCTTTGCAGTAGGAACACAGTAAAAAAATTATCTCTGTCTACTCCTGTGTCCACTGACCCCCATTCTTCATAAATTGCTCTTAACTAAAATTATAAAAATTCCCCCCCCCACCACTTTCCCAGACTGAGATGCATACAAAAAGGAAATAGCCCAGAGAGATAAGGGTTTCAGGTGTGATGTAGCTGATAACATGAAAGATCTTATCTCAATTTGCAATATTTTTATCTCTTTAAAACTATGAGAGTAAATACACGAAAATATGTTACAATAGCTCTTCTTTTTTAACACTAATGCCATCCATGGTCTTTCTCTAGGAAAGTCTGCATGTTTGCTACTGCCCATCTTACCAAGAAGGTTTGGTGGAAATTTGATATATTCAGCTGTGTTTTCCTGTTTTTCTTTAATGCATTTTAAATTTGCTATCTAGAAGAAAATGCACATCTCTGTAAGAGAATTAAAAATGCAGAAATGGATTTAAGTATATGATTTAAGCTTATAGTGTGACTTCTGTCCTGCCCTGTAGAATTTGTGAGAAATGAAGTCTGATTAATCGTTCCTGAGTCTATGGGTTGTTTTTTTGTCTGTTAATCTACTTTTAATTTTTGAAATAATAATTCAGCTCTTGCAAGATCTTATTTTATCCATTCAAATAAAGTTATCTTTCAACCTCTGAAAACAAATCCTTATATGTGTAATTTGGGGCAAAACACTATTTGAGCTCCTAGTAAGAAATGTAAATCCACTGAGCAGCAAGTTATTACAATCCTGGTAGTTTCTGAAAATCCTGAATAGTCAGTGCACAGGTGATTTCAAAGGATTGTGGTGGAATCACTGAAGTAATAACTTGTATGTGTATGCTCAAGGATTCTTTATTTCAACAAAAATTATGTGAGCAAAGAAATTTCGAGCATAAAATCATAGCTTCCATTAAAAATTTAATTGCAATGTGTCTGGAGCTTTTCTCTGATCTTAAAAGTGTAAAATTTTACAGCAGGGATGGTAATATCCAATTTCATAAAAACTATTGAAAGATTTCAAGGTGTAGTTTTCTGTCTCAGTGTGTAGCTGTTTAATCTGTATATGTCAAAAATAGTCCTACTGTATAAAAATGCAACAAAACTAATTGTTAAGCAAAAGAGCCTTTTGTCACCATGTTTAGCAGCAACTATTGGGCACAGAAGTTCAGCTGACTATGAAACTGTGCCAGTCAAAAATGCAGACCAGTGAAAACCATGTCCAAAATAGTAATTAGACTGTATTTACAGTGAATTTCTTTTCCTTTCACAGTGAAGGAGAATCTGGGCTTCAAGATCACTTCTGGAATACATTCTGGGCACCACAAGATATGGTTACTTTTCTTGAAAAATTAACCCCAGTGAAACAAAAAGAAATCTGTAGTAAACAAACAGTTACCTTGTTCAGTTCTGGGGAGGAAGATTTTGGTCTTGTTACAATGGAGCTTTTTGGTATCAATGTACCTGTCATTTAATACCTATTCTGTCTATTTTTCTTTCTCCGCTTTGTGTCTTTGGCTTGTGTAGCTCATAATTATTACATTTCAGTTTCCAATTCCACAGAATATGATGTGATGATAAGATCAGGAAATTATGCTTCAATCGCAAGTGATGCCACTTTGAGGGGGAGTGGAAACCTGTGATAGAAAAATGGCATTTTTTCATAGGGCTTATGAACTAAACTAGGTTATGGAATCTTCATGTCTTGTGTTTCAAATGAAGGCTGGATGGAAATACCTTACAGCTTTTATTCTGAGGTTCCGACTAGAATGGCTGAAATTTAATAGCTCCCTCTATTGCAGTGAGCTGTGGCTCTGATTTTTGCCATTTCTAAAAAAATCCCCAAAAACAAAACAAACAAGCAAACAAAAAAACACCCAACAAAACCTCTAAGAAATTGTACATAATTTGGCTTGTGACTAGACAATTTTGGTTTTATATTGTTAGTGATCAATTAGGCAGATATTGTAGCAATTGCAGCTGAATCAGTTCCTGCTTATGATGGTGAGGCTTTGTACTCCCTTGGCCAGAGCTGGAGAAAGTGATGCAGTCTGATAGGAAAAGGGCAACAGAATTGTAAACGTAAGGGCAAAAAAGGAATAGAGGAATCAAGAAATATGAGTACGTGATTTTTTTCTACTTTGTCAGAAATCTTACCCAAGAACCTATCTTTCAGTCTAACAGTTTCTCCATACTGATCTACACTCTACTTTGTAGCAGTATCCTTTGATCTGTATTCCAAGCCAGGTAACAACTCTGATGAATCCCAAAAAGTCTTTTTATCAATGGAGACTGTAAGTTCCTCCTAATTACATGGTAGTTATCACTCTGCATGGTGTCACTCCAGAGAGCTGTGCATCATACCACTTGTCAGCATATGATTTCCTTCTTCCACTGCAGAACAAGATCATTACGAGGTAAGATACAGAGCAAAAATGCTTTACTGAGCTGTACAGAAGCTCTCTGAAACTGTACTAGATGGATAAAATTTGAATTTGAGATTTGAAATACAACCTAATTAAAATCTTGGATAGCGTAATCAAAAGATCTCCTAATAAAGTTCAAAGGCACTGATAAGGGTTTCCAAGTCCAACTCCCTTTTCCTCAGAGGACTACCTAAAACCAAACCATCTGATTAAGAGCATTGTCCAGATGTTCCTTAAACTTTAACAAGCTTGGTGCCATCACCCCTTCTTCCCTGGGGAACCCAATTCAAATTTCTGTGGGGTTTATTCTACACTATGACTAATTCTAATGGGTTCCTTTCAATAAAATTACTTTTACAACTCAAAAACATACAGAATTTATTTTAGAGTATTATATTCTATTACTTTCAGAAAATGTATGTTTTATGGCAGTCCAGTCACAGCTGAATTCCTCCTCATAATAGGGGGTTGGAAGGCTACATCCTCAGAGTCACTGTAGTGTATTTGCATAAGTGGGTTCAGATGATATTTAAATTTGAGAGGCTACACTTCTACTTTTCAGAGTTAAATTTCATGTATGAGCACAAGGAATCTGTCTTCCTCAACCAAATGAATAAACAAATTGTAGGATCTGAGGATGGATGGTTTCAAGAGGAGAACTTTACTTAAATTCTTGGAACTTTCAGGAAGAGGTTAGCTGGGCATGAAGATTCAGCTAGGAATCTGAAATGCACTTGTTTAGGAGTGGTTTAACGCAATTGAGTAGTCCTCTTCAGCTCTATTAATATACTAAAATTAACTGCTCTCTATGCTACAAGACATAACAGATTGCCATTGTTGGCATGGAATGGACAGAAGGTTTTTGTAAGGAGTTACTCTCAAACTTCAAAGGGGAATCCTGTTCCTGATGTAGGCCTGCATTTGTTCTGCTACTTATTATGGATTATTGCTGCTACTGTTACTCCATTGTGTATTATTAACACTGGCTTAGCTTTTTAGGAGCCACAAATGTAGAGCTGGCCATGAGCATGAAAACACCTGGAAGACAGCAAGACCAACACAGGTGTCTGACAGGTTCTCTGACATTCAGAGAACATTGATGCAGTAAGCTGTACGATAAAATTCAAGAATGTGCATTGATGTCTGTCTATTAAAGAACCAAAACAGAATTTGGTGACTGAAATGATGTTATAAGCCTGAAGGTACTTCAGAAAAATTTATTTTTTTGGTTGCTTTTACTGCCGCCCTAAAAAATGCATTGTTTTGCATATGTCTATTAGTTTTGCTCTTGGATCAAAAGCAGCCTAGTGACATACTTATTACACATGCAGTAGAACTAATAATAACAGGATGTCCATCCGTGACAGCCAGTAACTATGATAGCCATTATTCCCCAATGTTGAGGTCCAGGGTCACACATGGTGACTGAACTGATTCTCTCCAGTTTCAGTAAACTGCAGTAATAAATCTGTTCAGTGACAAATCCTAAAGCATGCTCAAGCTGAGATGGGGAGGTGTGCTGTGAGAGTAAGTATCTAATGTGGACAATTCTTCTCATAGCTTGCCTTGCTTTCCTGATGATACTGTGACAGAAGGTACAGATAGAAGATAAACCAGGCTGTCAACTGGGTTGATGAAGATGCTGAAATATTTCCATATGGCAATGTGGAGGTACTTAAATTGTTATTTTATAAATGTTTTGTCAGCTGTTATGATAGAAAGGATTTAATAATGTCTGCAGGAGAGGCAAAGCAGAGATTCATTCACTAGCACCTCACTTCAAACGCATGAAAGGAATAGGCTGCTAAAGCAGAAGAAAAGTACTTTCAATTTAAGGTTAAAAAATTTTATTTTAATGCTGCCAATCTGGGCTTCAGTTACATCAAAGAACTTGATGCAGGGCTGTGATGGAAATAATCTGTTACTGTGAGGTCTAATCTTAATTGCTTTCATTTGCTGCGCATAGAAAAAGAGAAACCTGTTAGAAATTTTTAATGTATAGATTCACTCACAAAATATTCTGAGTTGGAAGTGACCCGCAAGGATCATAGAGTTATAAATAAATGAAAAATTCCAAAATATGATGCAGGTTGCAAAATGGAATAAGCATAAGAGTGAATTACAGATGCAAGAAATAGCATCTCACATTACAAGTAAAAGAACAGCAGAAAGTAATAGTTGCTAAGCATGGTGCTTCACATTTTGTGTGATAGTTTTTGTGACACAAAACCAGGCTGAACATGGATCGATTGAAAATGCTTTGGGTTCATTTGTTGCACAGATTCTGCTTAACACTGCTACACGGGCACTTGTTGCCTTTTTATTCCTAACCTCTGCTTCTCAGTGCCACTATCACCACTGAAGTAACATAATCTGGCATTGCCTTTCTGATGCTTCTATAGGTACAGAAACTCCAGGACACTTGTTAAGCAATAAAATGGTGACATACACGCAGAGTGACTAGTCATCAATGCTGGGATGCCCAAGCATCCTGTGTACTATCAGCTGGATGGAAGAATCAAAGGGAAGTGGTAGCCAGGGAAATATTCTTGAACACAGATGACCAGATCAGTGTTACTTCTGCCCAGTTTCCCAGCAAAGACAACAGGAATATGGGAAATGTTTTGGGATTATTTTTTTTAATGCTTTTTTTTTTGTAACCTTCCAGATGGTGTGGGCCTGGGGCCTGGACTCCTTTGGTTGTGTGTTTAACTTCATCAAGTAATGTGATGTTGCTTACCTTCTCACTGGACCAAAGAGGAGAAAGCAACATATTAAAAGCTCACTTTCAAGCTGTTCCTAAAATCAGTAAGTAATTAATAGAAACAAGCATCTGATGAAAGCACTCTTATTACTGATTTTGCCTCTAAAAAAGTTGATATTGCCTTGACCATATCTGAGAGAGGGAATGTTGGCATATAAAGTAGAGAATTATCATTGAGATCCACTTTACGAAAGACTGAGAATTGAACAAAGAGAGAACATCCTTTGGTCTGGGAGACTTTGTCTTCCTGATAGCTACTCAAGCCTTACTTGCCAGTCATTGCATGGGTAACACCGAGCAGCGGCAGGGAAGCAGACAGACAGCTACAGGCACTATCTGGGCAAAGCTAGATAGCCCCAGTGACAGAGCAGCTACTTTTGTCAGTTTTGGCAACGTATCCACAGATCATAGAATGTGTATTTAAAGAAAATGGAAAAGAGCAAACACTTCTAGTTTCTCTTTGTTCTTTTTCTGAATGCATTGTTGAGTGTAGTTAACTGAATAAGAAAAATGTGTTCCAAACCTAAAACCTATATTCCAAATCTATGAGGTACTGTGGATTTTACATGAGTCCTGTGGGGTGAAATATTTTAAGTAATGCCAAACTGTAGTACTAATTTTAGAAGAGATAAAGGGGCTCCACAGGATCAAGTTTAGCCACAGTTGTTTGGTAAGGTATAAGTGAAAGAGTTTTGACAATGAAGCAAGTGACTTTCCTTTCAATGTGTGGAACAAGTCACTGAGGACAAACTCCTCCAAAACTGCCACATTTCAGCTTATGTCTCTCTGCACGCTGCTTATCCAAATACTTATCCCATGCACATTACTAACTAAAATGGCTTTATTGTTCTGAGGATGGGCATTTCAAATTACATTTAGCCCAGGTTTTGCTACAATATTTTTTTAATTTCAGAATTATCTTATTTTCTGTTATGTTCATATTTGCATTCACCTAATATTACCTAAAGGGAACCAAAAGCACTAAGGACTGGATATCTAATATAGTCCTTGGTAGAAAATAAAACCTCAATATGGCATTTTCAAACTGAGAAGTGATACACAAGCTTCCTTGTTTACATGAAATTAATCAGTTATCCCTTCACTGGGTTAATTGCTTTTTAATTTTGAAAATACCTACAGAAAAGTCAGAAGTAGATTGGAAGGGGGAGGTGTGTTGCATCCACATCTGGCTGCTTCTTCCACTTACCATGAAAGAATGCCTTTTTAAAAAAGAAAAACTTCAGTCAGAGGTTTTTTTGTACTTACCCTTAGTTGTAATTTGATCCAAAAAAAGAGAAATTCAGTTTTATGTGGAGGTGGAAGTTAAGTGATTTTCAGTTAATACAGGAAAAATGTGAGTTGAATACTGCCACAATGCATTCCTTGAACTCTGTATGTAGAGAAGACTCTGCACTTTCATACAGCTGAGATAACTGTGCTCCTTGATGATGCATTTCTCTCCTAGTATGTGGTGGTCAATATATTTCCTGGAATGGGACACTGACTTCTCCTTATTATCCAAGTTACTACCCACCAAACATTGACTGCACCTGGATCATCAAGGTAAGTGCTGGGAACTCTTCTGAGTATTGATGACTTTTCTTTATCTTATGTAGACACAAAATTGGGAGAAATGGCTTTTGATGTAGATGAAACAGAGAAAACCTAGTGAAACCACTGAACCTGACTTCTTCTCAGGCATGCATTTGTTTCCTGTCCTATGTACAGGTGCCAGCTATGGGATGGAAATATTGCCAACTTCCAGAAGTTTGAGAATTTTTTGGACTGCAACAAATTAATTTGTAAGATGACAAATCCCAGCAGCCAGAGAAAATTAATAATAATCAGAGCTTTTCTTCTATGTCAAAAAGAAAAAATGGTCATGTAAATCATGCCTCACATGATGGATACCACAGTGTATTTCCCTGAATTCTGAATTCTGCAGAGCCAGGACAGTCTCTGGTTCAGAAATTCACCTCTGAATTTCAAGCAAGTCCTTTGGCAAGACTTAAAATCTGCTCATGATTTCTACGAACTACCTAATTGTTGCAGAGTTTTGTTCAGACATGGCTTATAGGAAGAGGCCATGATTACATACAGCTGGTTAAAAAGTAAAAGGCAGCTGTAAGCAGCAGGTTCTCAGGCTTTTTCCTTAAAAACAATAAACACCATGTCCTCGAGTAAAGTGATGAGAAAAACATGGTGGAAAACATGGAGGCCTTGAGAATGGTCAATAACAAGCCAACAACAGGATGAGGAAAACAAGTATTAGCCTCAACAAGAAACCACAGGTATTAGCAACAAAGGAGGGGTTGGTGTGTAATCTGTAACCAATGATGAGCTCAGGTTTTGCAATATGTATGAGCTTAATAAACACTACTATAAAGGGGTGTAAGCTGGATCAATAAATCGGAGTTTGATGCTCATCAATCGGATGGTCGTCTCCCTTCACTTTCCTCAAATGGTGACCCCGACGTGATATGGCAACACACCACAGAGGAGTGAAGACACGGATCGGGTCCTGAAGCAGCCAGGACAGCAGAGAAAAAAAAAAAAAAGCGGATAAAAAAGAAGCTGAGATGCGTCGTGCTCTGGGTGTCATATAGACGAGCCTGGCCGATATTGCTGCCGGACCTTGAAGAGCTGCAATCAGCGCTGACGATTTAGGTATGGAAAGGCAAGCAGCATATGAATTATTTACTGCCTTTTTACAAAAAAGACAGGTTAAGGGGATGGATTTGCAAAAGGATTTACCAGGGCTTTTGACTTATGGCTATGCTAGGGGAGTTTTTATTAACCCCCATACGGTTCACGAGTTAATGGAGTAGCGTAAATTTGGTGATTTATTATGGGAGGCTACTTTAGAGGACGATAAAACTGCCAAGAAGTTAGGTAAATTATGGAGGGTCGTTCACAATGAATTACTGCAGTTTCAAGCCGAGAAAAAGGCTGCCCAGCAGCCTTTGGTTAGAAATTAGTATTTCTCACTTTTGCCTTGCTCGATGCTGTAAAACTCTTTCAGAAAACAACAGAAACTGAGAATATGGTTATTCTGTTGCAATCAACTTCCACTGGGTGATGAGCTGGTCACCCACAGAGCATTTTATGTTGAATACAAAGCTTTCAGTCCCACAGAACATAAGTTAATAAGCACACAATTTAATTTTTAAGGAGAAACCTTTCAGAAACCCTGCTTGACAGATCAGTTGCATACAACTCAACCTGCCTATTTTCTTAACCCTATTGCAGGAGACAAATGTGTAAAATGTTATGTCTTTGGTTGACTGAATAGAGCTACAAATTTAGATATAAGATGCATTTATAAGCTAGTACTTATTTTCTAACTTCTATCAACTATTCTGTAAAATGGGGAGTAAAATTTCTCAATTTCTGTAGATCTACTGTATGGCACTTCACTGACACTTTAAAATAGCCAAGCTGCAATATGAAAATAGAATGGCAGAGGGCCTCTAAGCATGACTCTTCTCCCAGCCAAAGTTAACCATGAATACCGAATCTTTTCTTGTCTTGGTTTCGACAGACAGGTGTCTGCTAAGGAAGGCAGGAACCTCCCCTGAAATGGAAAGCAAAAACCCCCTCCCTCCAAATTGCTATAAATTTTAAATTAAGAGACTCTCAGGCAAAAATATGGGAGCAGGGATAACAGTTCTTTATTAGGGAAGAAAATAAAAAGATAAAATAAACAATGCAGAAAATCAGAACAACGTTGACAGAGTCAGAGCACAACCTGACACCCTGTTGGTCAGGGTGTTGGTAGCAGTCCAATTGGAGATGTGGCTGCAGTCCTCCTGGAGTGTGAGGTGTGGTTCTGTTGGAGCAGGGATCCTGTAGAAAGGGTGTAGTCTTCCTCTGAAGCTCAAGTGGAAGAGGCAGCTGTTCCTCTGGAAAATCCAGTGGAGAAGCCATGCTGGTGTTCCAGAAACTCAAGATGATATCCAGGTAGAAATGCTTGGCTCCTCCCTCTGGGCGGAGCATCTCACAATAGGATGCTATAGTTCTTATCAGTCATGCAAGGATGCTCAATAGGCTTATTATCGGCAGATATCTCCCCTGAGAGAGGATTGGTTGTGGAAGAGATAAGAAAAACTGCCCACTTAACAGAAGACAACTGCCATACAGATGGCAAATAGAATACTATTTGCTTGGCAATCCAGAACATGATCCACCCCTTATTCTATTTTCCATCTGCATCGCAAAGAAACCTTACACAGTTCTCACCTATGACTAGGTTTCCCTGTGGTACACAACGGCTTTCCTCATCTTTCTGCATTACCCACCAAGTGTAACCAGGTCCTTGAGCAAAAACAATTTCACAGATGGGTTTATCTTTGCCTGAGGTGGAATTAATCCAAACAACATTTCCCAAAATATCTTTCATATGTACCACAGGGACTTTATCTCCATCCATTGTGTGCAAGGGTTCAGACTGGGCAAGACCAGCTTGATTGATAGACCCTCAGGTGTCGACCATCCAGGTAGCTTTTGTTAAGTTCATTTCCCAATTTATAAAAGTTCCCCTGCCAAGTGCTTTCAGGGTAGTCTTAAGTAGTCCATTGCACTGTTCAACTTTCCCGGCAGCTGGTGCATGATAAGGAATATGATATATCCATTCAATACCACGTTCTCTGGCCCAGATGTTGATAAGGCAATTCTTGAAATGGGTCTCGTTGTCTGACTCAATTCTTTCAGGGGTGCCATGTGTCCACAGGACTTGCTTTTCCAGGCCCAGGATGGTGTTCCAGGCAGTAGTGTGAGACACAGGGTAGGTTTCCAACCATCCTGTGGTGGCTTCTGCCATTGTGAGCACCTAGTGCTTGCCTTGGTATGTCTGGGGCGGTGTGATGTAGTCAATCTGCCAGGCCTCCCCATACTCGTACTTGGACCACCGCCCACCATACCACAGGGGCTTCACTCGCTTGGCCTGCTTGATGCCAGCACATGTCTCACACTCATTTCAACCTGTGAAATACTGTCCATGGTTAGATCCACCCCTTGGTCTCGTGGTCACTTATAGGTGGTATCTCAACCCTGATGGCCTAAGGCATCATGGGCCCATTGAGCTAAGGGGGAACAATTCCCCCGTACGTTGCCAATCTAAGTCTGTCTTTGACACCTCTATTTTTGCTGCCTGATCTACCTGCTCATTGTTTCAATGTTCCTCATTAGCCCGACTCTTGGGGACACAGGCATCTACACGAGGGATTTTCACAGGTAGCTTCCCCACGCAAGTAGCAATGTCTTTCCATTCATCAGCAGCACAGACTGGCTTTCCTCTCCGCTGCCAGTTGGCCTTTATCCACCTTTCCAGCCAGCCCCACAGAGCATTGGCTACCATCCAAGAATCAATATAAAGGTAGAGCTTTGGCCACTTCTCTCTCTCAGCAATGTCCAGGGCCAGCTGAACAGCTTTGAGTTCAGCAAGTTGACTTGATCCACCTTTTCCTTTGGTAGCTTGTGCAACCTGTCGTGTGGGGCTCCATACGGCTGCTTTCTACTTCCGGTTCATCCCTATGATGCGACAGGAACCATCAGTGAAAAAAGCGTAGCGCGTTTTCTCTGATCGTAGATGGTTATATGGTGGAACTTCTTCAGCACATGTCACTTGCTCTTGTTCCTCTTCATCAGTGAGACCGAAGTTTTCACTTCCTGGCCAGTTTATAATTTTCTCCAAAATCCCAGGGCAATTCAGGTTTCCAATACAGGCACGCTGTGTGATGAGAGCAATCCACTTGCTCCATATAGTGTCAGTGGCATGGTGGGTAGAGGGAACCTTTCCTTTAAACATCTACCCCAGCACCAGTAGTCGGGATGCCAGGAGGAGTTCTGCTTCCATGCCAGTCTCCTCTGAGGTGCCTTGAACTCCTTCATAGGCAGTAAAGATTTCCTTCTCTGTGGGAGTGTAGTTGGCTTTGGACCCTCTGTAGCGTCGACTCCAAAATCCTAGTGGTTGGCCTCAAGTCTCCCTAGGCACCTTCTGCCAAAGGCTCCAGGACAAGCCATTGTTCCTGGCTGCAGAGCAGAGCACATTCTTCACCTCTGGTCCTGTCCTGACTGGGCCAAGGGCTACCGCATGAGCGATCTCCTGCTTAATCTGGGCAAAAGCCTGTTGCTGCTTGGGGCCCCAGTGGAAAGTGTTCTTCTTGAGGGTCACTAGGTAAAGAGGGCTCACCATCTGACTGTACTTGGGAATGTATATTCTCCAAAAACCTATGACGCCTAGGAAAGCTTGTTTTCCTTCTTGCTGGTTGGTGGAGATATTGTGGATGATCTTGTTGATGACCTCAGTTGGAATCTGACACTGTCCATCTTGCCACTTTACTCCCAGGAACTGGATCTCTCAGGCAGGTCCCTTGACTTCACTCTTCTTGATGGGGAAGCTGGCTTCTAGCAGAATCTGGATGATCCTCTCTCCTTTCTCAAATACTTCCATTGCCATGTTCCCCCATACAATGATGTCATTGATGTACTGCAGGTGTTCTGGAGCTTCTGCACCCTTTTCCAGTGTGCTCTGGAACAGTCCATGGCAGAAGGTAGGACTGTGTTTCTACCCCTAGGGCAGTCGGTTCCAGGTGTACTGCACTCCCCTCCAGGTGAAAGCCAACTGAGGCCTGCATTCTGTTGTCAGAGGAATGGAGAAAAACGTGTCAGCAATGTCTATAGTGGCATACCACATCGCTGCCTTGGACTCCAGCTTGTACTGGAGTTCCAGCATGCACAGCAGCACTCAGCGGTGGAGGCACTTCATTAAAGCCACGATAGTCCACAGTCAATCTCCATTCTCTGTCAGACTTGTGCACAGGCCAAGTGGGGCTGTTGAAGGGTGAGTGGGTTTTGCTGACCACCCTTTGGCTCTCCAGCTCACGGATCATTTTGTGGATGGGAATCACAGCATCTCGATTTGTTTGGTACTGTCGGCGGTGCACTGTTGAAGTGACAATTGGCACTAGTTGCTCTTCTACCTTCAGGAGTCCTACCGCGGATGGGTTTTCTGATAGTCCAGGCAAAGTGTTCAACTGCTTAATGTTCTCTGCCTCTACAGCAGCTATGCCAAAAGCCCATCTGAGTCCCTTTAGGTCTCTGTAATAGCCATTCTGGAGGAAGTCTATGCCCAGAATACACAGGACCTCTGGGCCAGTCACAATAGGATGTTTCTTCCACTCTTTCCCAGTCAGGTTCACCTTGGCTTCCAACAGGATCAATTGCTGTGATCCCCCCGTCACCCCGGCAATGGAAACAGGTTCTGCCCCCACATGTCCCGATGGTATCAGGGTACACTGCAGTACCCTGATCAGTATCAGTATCAACTAAGGCATTGTATTTTGTGGTTGTAATGTGCCAGACCATCAGATCCACACCATCCAGAAGATCCAGTTTTCTGATGCTGCTCCCTGGATAGAGGCAGGGCCCCTTTAACCTGGTTATAATTGCTTTCCTGCACATTCATGATAGAGATACCTTCAAGAGGATCTGACAGATCATACTCAGCAGCTTCATCATGGGAGTTTGAGGGTACCTTCACTTTACTGGAATTCCCTTAGTTAGGGTTTCCCTCCTTGAGTTGACGCACTCCTGCTGCCAGGACAGAAGTGGGTTTCCCATCCCACCTTCCCATGTCTTCCCTATGGTCACGCAGAAAGAACCACAGGTCAGCCCGTGGGGTGTACCCTCTCTCTCTAGCTGGGGAACGTTGGGCTCTGACTTTGGGGCCTGTGACTCACACTGCTGCAATGTGGGAATGTTCCTCCTCACTTCCTCCCTCATCTCCCTCATCTCCTCTTTGAGTTCCTTGACCACAGCTGAGACATGATCCTGCATTGGGCCACTGAACGTACTTTCATAATTTCTAAGCTTGCTGGCAACAGAACCCACTGTCTCTCGGTTGTTATCAGCATCAATCGTTGCAAAGAAGGTGGTGTATTGAGATGGCCCTCAATTTGCCAGACTCCACAACATTTGCCCTGTGCACCTGACCTTGTTTGGGTCATTATCATGATGTCCATCCCTCCCAAAGACTACCTCCCATACTGCCATTTCTCTCAGCTGTTGGATCCCTTCCTCAAGGGTCTTCCAGTGCATTCTATGGTGGTGGTCTTGCATTCTCTCCCTGTCGACAAACCTCTCTCTGACACTTATTAAAAACCACTCCCAGAGGAAAAGGGACCCTGGCTCCCTTACAAAAATCTGATTCATACCTGAGTCCTGGGCCAAGGGTCCCAGATTCCTTGCCTCACCACCATCCAGCTGGACACCTATACCCATAAGGTCCCAGACCCAAAGTATAAGCCTCACATCCCCGTCATACAATGTCTTTGTGCAGATTACGGAGACTTTCATACGTCAGGGACTCGGTGATGATTGCAACCTCTGGCTCCCCTGTGGGTTGTGAGGGCCCTCCCCTATCTGGGTGCTCTGATTTCATCTTAGATCTCTGTGGGATCTCAGCACCTCAGGATGAAGGTGCAGAGTGACCGAGACCACCCTTGGGGGGCTCGGGAGTCCTGGAATGTTGCCAGAAGTGTCTGGTGGCTGGACTTTGATCCTACACAGGAGATGACACCTGTATGAGGACTGGGAGGATTTTACTGGGTGAATGGTGAAGGGATAAATTAGTTAGAGTATAAAACACAGGGTTTAGGATTTCTGTACAGGGGAGTCTAGAGAAGTAAGATGGAGGAATTGGGGCGTGTCCTGTCCTTCTTCTTCTTCTTCTTGGCCTCCATCTTCTGTGGTGATGGTGGCACTTTTGGATTGGTCTTTACTAGAAGTGCACCGGTTAATAAGAGTAGAAGGTATTGGGGAAAAATTATAAATATTGTATACGTAACTTCGGGTATAAAGATAAGTGACCGCCCCGGGGGCTCTCAGTGTGCCCATGGCTGACTTGCTGTGCAGACCTCTGTCAGGCTGAAAGAAAATCTTTTAGATAAACAATTAATAAACACCGAGACCGAGACAAGATCAGAAGTCTCTCCTCGTCCTTTGAAGCGCCGGGCTGCCCAAGGCCACTCTGGGCCTTTCCAGGCCACCTAAACAGCAGAGAAACCGACAGATCTCCTTGTTTCTATAGGGGCAACTGTTGCTAGCTATGCCTTGCCTTTGCAGTTCAGCTGGAACCTGGACAGTTGTAACATCTGTAGGTTCCACTGCTGCACTGTTAGACTCCTCCTATTTGAGGCAGGGGGAGCGCTTCTCACCAGCTGGGGATATGTACTCCTTCAGCATCTGGCCCATCTAATGTATCTCCTTCACCAGACCCCCCACCCAATCTGGGTAGTTCATATCTGGGGTAGGCTGTGGGGCACGGTCAGGCTCTGGGGCATCAGCATCCCTAGTCTCTGGTGCCATGTCAGGTTCTGGAGTAGGTGTCAGGGTGGTTATCCAGGTTAACTTTCCTTATCTCTAAATGCTAAACAGAACAGGCCTATCAGCAACACCAGCCACTGTATGATATTATTAGTATTTAGAGTGGATCTAAACACTTCAAAAAATGGTGGGGCAGACCCAAAGAGATGGTTAAAGGGTTGGGAGAAAATTTTCCCCAGTGTCATTCCGTTATGGTAGGTGCCATTATTAAAGTAACCCCAAAAACATACAGTTAGTGTGTGATAGCTCTGAATCCATGTGCCTGCTTTCCAGAGGAAATTAAAAATCCATAAATTCCTCATCTTATTCACCCATAAAACAAAGTGGATAATAGCCACAGTAGCCTTGGTTATAGGAGCCATGTTTAGATAAGGGTCTGCAAATGGGAGAAATATAGCTACGATCACATGCCACCCAAACTAGGGTAAGCTGGACCACATGGTGTCACTTAACGAGGTTTCTCTAGCAGCACACAAAAATTAGATTACTCAAGAACTGTTATTCCCTTTTTGTTTCTATGCCCTTAAGCCTCATGTTGGGCACCAAAATCTGTCTTGGTTTTGACAGACAGGTGTCTGCTAAGGAAGGCAGGACCCTCCCCTGAAACAGAAAATGTTCTGGATCAATATTAGATTTTGGGGGTCTTCCAGATGGTGGAACATGAATTTTCAGGAGATATGAGTATATTTATTTGTGACATTTCTTAGAAAAGATGCAATTTCAGATTTTTTAAATGCCAGGGGTTTTTTTACCCAATTAATGTCTAGGTAGCTAAAGTTCTCTGTGATTTCATGAGATCTGTTCATTTTGAGAAGACTCTTCAAATCCTCAGCTTGCTTGTCAGAATGTAGTTCTGTTCATTGTTGACATAGAAGCATTTAAATTTTAAGGTTTCTGGTAAAGATTCTTGTTTCACGGCCTTTCACTCTAAATAAATGGCACATTTTGTGGTCAGTCATTGTGGGATTCACATTCTCTGAACCTGAGAGAAGCAGAGAAAAGTATGATCAAAACCATTGTTATCTCATTTGCTGCGCCTGTGTTGTTGACAAGTAGAACGCATTGTGGAATGTTGTTTACTTGAAGGGAATTGGTAATTGGATTCTGGTGTGAGTGTTTTGATTCACTGGCCAATTGAATCCATGTGTGTGTCGGGACTGTTAGTGGGCAGTCACGAGTCAGTGCAGTTGAGTGCTTGGCAGATTCAGCTTAGATGTAATGTAACATAGTGTAATATAGTATAATAAAGTAATTAATTAGCCTTGTGATAAGATGGAGTCCTCCTCATCATTTTTTCCTTCATCAGGGGTGCCCTGAATCCAATAAGTCATTCTATAAGACACAAATTTTCAGGGATTTCTTCTTCCAACAATGTGGGTCCTCTTTCTACCAGAAAAAGTTACTATTCTTAGTTCTGTGGTTACTCTGGTTTTTGCCTCAAAAATGGTTAATATTCCAAGCCTAGGAATACCTTTTTTAACAAAATCAACTGCCTTTATTGTGTGTATCTGTGTGCTCTGCTCCTAGCACTGAGGCAGGAAGCAGATGGCTCAAAGTTATTTAATCAGTTCTTAGTCACAGTCAGGAGGCTCTGTTTAAAGACTCAGGAGGAGTGGAATGGCTGTCATGTGTCAGTATCAAGTAGATGCAGTAGTTTGGGGAATGCTATCTCAGACACCAGCATGGATGGAGAGCGCTGGCCTATATCAGCCTTCCCTGCAGCAGTAGTAACAGGAGAAGGAAAAAAATAAAGTCATGTTTTCCCATATCTTAAGTACCTGCAATCACCCACCTGAGGTTAGTTTTTTCCCCATTGTTGGGTGCCTATCAAAGCACAGTTACTAAAAATTGCATGCTCTGCTCTGAGCTGACCTGGAAAGCAAATGCCAGCCATCAGCTGCATAACTTCAGGGAGAAGTGACAAGAAAATGCAGACACTCCTGCTTTGAGCTTGTGCTGGCTGGGTGGTGTGTGCTTTCCTCCCACTGACATCACATGCAAGGCAGTGAAGAAGACTAATTTAATCCAGATTGGAACTGATTAGACTACTGTGGGACAAGTGGATTTGGTCCTTCAATCTGATGTAGCTCTTAATTTGCCTATGGTGCTAAATGGGAGAAAATTTCATTTTACTTCACTTGGGCAGAAAGAGGAGTGGTTTGAGCTACTTACTCTTTCAGAGACTTTTTTTTTTCTTGCACAGTTGAAAGAGTCAAAGAGAACAAACATTTTTACATATTGTAAAGAAACAACTTACCATCTAAACTAACTAGTAGTTAGTTAATGTGAATGTGAAAGAAATTCTTGGTCAAGGGCTGTTGCATACAAGACTGTGAGTTTTGGGAATTGTTTGATAAAGTACTTATTCACATCAGACACTGAGTGTAGTAACATAGAGATTAATTTGTACAGAATTTTAATAGGAGGAAATATGTATTTGTAATACTAAAGAGAAGCCTAGCTTTGATTTTATTTTCCTTTTCCTTAGGAAAATTATTTTTTATTTTATTTTCTTTTTCCTGTATTAAATACATTCCTTAACAAATTAAAGAAATGCTTCCTATCAGTAGTTATGTATCTGTGGTGAATGACTTTCAACCCTTAGAGGCAATTAATGTAAATTCAATTTGCTAACTATATTTAGGTGACTCATTTAATTCAGACTGCTTGATAAAAATCTTTGACAGATTGTGCCAAGTGAGATTTTTTTAAATATTCATTTTATTTTACAAATGACACAAACTTCAATTTTTAATAATAATTGTACTATTTCTTCATGGTAGAGTCCTGCATTACTGCATTGAGACTTTCTCAATATTTCCAGTGTCATTGATTCTTATTTTTCTAGCTTGTCCTTAGATATGCAGACAGAATGTGCATTCCTTCAAGAAATTAGTTTGAATGTTGGAAAGGCTGCCCAGATGGTACTGCTGAATTGGATTGGGGTAGAGAAATCATTTCTTGTTTGTTGTTTTCTGTAAAGAGTTTTTTCCACAAAGTTGAGACATGAGTTGAAATTATCTCTAAACTACTGCTGGCAATCTTAAGGATCACATGAAGCACGTGGGTGAAGATGTAAAAGTGTGGAAAAGAGGCTGTGTAATGTGTCTCTTTAAAGAGTGGGAGAACAGAAAAATCAAGAGGGAATTTCACACCAGTCTTTATAAGTTAACTTTCCAAAGGGGAAAAAATGCACAAGAAATAGCCAAAGTAAGCTATTTGTAAATAGTGAAAATAATATTAAAGCCAGCATAGAAATTTAAAATTTTGTTTTAGTTCCCTGCTGTGAGAGGATAAATAGATAAATTGTATTTTGACACTGTTTTATGTGACAAGCTTATCAATAAGTAAAGAAAATGTGGGGAGAAAAAAATACAGGAAACTGTTTCCACAGAATGATTGGTCAAGACTAATTGCCAAAGAGGAAGAATATTTTTAATATCATTCTGCCAATATTGTTATGGATTGTCACATAATTTTGTTCGTGATCTAAATTATGGATTAGAGTAGGTGCTTCTGAAATAGAAAAGTGTTACACAATAGAAATATGGATGTATTTAAGAGGGATGCATTTGTAAGGGGTCCTGAAAGGCTGTAGAATATGTATGGAGAAAAATAAAAACAAGAATATGAGTCAGCAGTGCCCTGGCAGCCAGGAGGGACATCCTTGTCCTGAGGTGCATCAGGCACAGCATCGCCAGCCAGGTGAGGGAGGGGATTGTCCTGCTCTGCTGTGCACTGGGGCAGCCTCACCTCGAGTGATGGGGGTAGTTTTGGGCACCACAATATAAAAAATAATAATCTTTAAGAGAATGTCCAAGAGAGGGTAACAAAGATGGTGAAGGGCCTTGAGGGAAAACTCTATGAGGAACAGCTGAAGTTACTTGGTCTGTTCAGCCTGGAGGAGACTGAGGGGAGACCTCATTGCAGTTACAGCTTCCTTGTGAGGGGAACAGGAGGGGCAGCTGTCTGATTTCTGCTCTCTGGTGACCAGTGACACTTCCGAGGGAATGGTCTGATGTGGTATCAGGGGAAGACTAGGTTCAATATTAGGAAAAGGTTCTTCACCCAGAGGGTGATTGGTCACTGGAACAGACTCCCCAGGGCAGTGGTCACAGCCCCAAGGCTGCCAGGGCTCAAGAAGCATTTGGACAATGCTCTCAGGCACAGGGTGTAACTCTTGTGGGTGATGCTGTGCAGAGCCACGAGTTGAACTGTAAAGTTGATCCTTGTGGGTCCCTTTCAACTCAGAATATTCTGTGATTCTGTGAAGATCTGAATGGAGATAATTAAACTGACATGCCTTAGGATCGCCTAAGTTGCTTTTGATGAAAAAATGGCAGAGGGGATGATTGTTGCTCAAAAGCTGACTTGTTAGTCAGAGTCACAAAATACTCTGTGAGTTTTGTTTGTATTTTGTGGTTGGTTGTCTTTGTTCTGGGGTTTTTAAGTGTCACACTAGGATATAAAACAGGAAATTGAAAATACCTTCCTGATCACCAGTGGGAGGGCTTCAGCTAGTGTACTGTACGTAAACTAGGCATTGCATGTCAAAGAACATAGGGAACATTCAAAAGATACCAGAAACAGTGACCAGAAGGTAACCCAAGGTCAGATAGTACAGCACAAGTCTCTCTGTCACTGTGTACTACCAAAACCAAGGTAGATAAATGTCTGACAGAAACAGCAGAGAAACATCCAGATGACCTCTAGTAGGGAGTGTAGCATGTGGCTGTTGGTCCTCAATGGTTGTGGACATTGCTGATACTACCAATGGCTCCCTAGTGAATTGCTTCATTTTGCTTATGTACTTTTTGTCGTGCTTTCAGTCTTGGGGTAACCAGGAGCAAATCCTTTTTCAAAAAAAACCTACCTCCCACTGTTTAGAGGTCCTTGTAAACAACTGGTAATAAAAATAATAGTTATGGAAGCCAATTGATGAGATCTATCAGGCTTCTCACATAGTAAACTGTGATAGTCCTTAGTCAGAAATTTATTGGAGGGAGGTATAAAGCTCTTCTGCAGTTTTCTCAATTTCACTTGAAAATTAAAAGATGCTGTGAATTTTTATTATTTGTAATGCCCGTGGTTCTGGTGAAGGCAAAAGAACAGGTCTGAGAAGCCTCACTTACTCAGGTTAGAGTTATGTAAAATGGGAGTGTGGACAGTTGAAGGGTCTTCTTTTTTGTCAGGGACAGTAGAGACTGAAATTAGTGTGATCATTAATTAGGGTGGGTCATTCCCCTGTTCGCTCTCCACAGTGGGACCAGTTTACACTAGTATAGGACTACTACTTTAAGCAGACTAGAATGCGTAGCTTTGAACAACTTGCTGGATGTGCAGGGTGTTGTTAATAATTTGAAAGCATGACTCCAAACATGTGACACTATCTTCTCTCTCTTATTTCAGCACACCAAAGTTGCTCCCCTTATGCATACAAATGCCTCAATGGAACATGCTTGCTGAAACCAAATCCTGAGTGAGATGGGAAAAGAGACTGTGCAGATAGATCACATTTTGGTGTGGTAACATTCATTTTAAAATTTGTTAGTTACTTGGAAAACTAAATCATCAATTCGTGTTATTCTTAAGCATTATTGGATTAAGAATTTGTTAATCAAATATGAATTTTAAAAAAATTTATTTCCTGGTATGCAAATGTCTGTCTTGAATTTTGCACTGTTTCTTTTAAATCAGCTCATCCATTCTGTCTATGATGACTTATTTCAAGTAATGCACTTCCTGGATAAGCTGGTAGGTCTTGCTGCTTTTTTAAGCTGAATGAAATGTAGTCAAGCTGTGTTTGTAAGGAGGGAATAGAGACAAGAATTATTCAAGTGAACTTTTAAATTGTGCTTAACCTTTTTTTGAGTTATTCAACTCTTTAGAAAGCTACACAGGAAGACAGATAATGCTTTATATCTGACCTACCCATTGAGTGAAAATGGGCAAGTACTCACCTTTTTACCAATTGCACAGTAAGGTCTAAGGGTAAAAGTTTGTGTCAAGCATGGCAAAGTGAATTAACTGGTGGGCTTTTTACTAATTTATTAAATTATTTCTGTTAGCTTGTGGAAGACACCAGCTTAGAAAAAACAGAATCGTTGAAGGTGAAGATGCGAGATATGAGAAGTGGCCTTGGCAAGCAAGTTTACAGATGGGGGCACATGGCCACGTGTGTGGTGCATTTGTGATCTCCAACAGGTGGCTCATATCTGTTACCCATTGCTTCCTGGATCCTGATTCTGCAAGGCGTGAGGAAATTATACTGTTCTAGAGTACTTGCAGTTTAATAACCTTACAAAGATGCTTTCAATAGTTTGTAGAAGCTATTCCTTATCTAGATAAGTTGATCCAGGTAATAACTTGGTGATATGACATCCCTACACGAATACTTGGTGTTGTCTGCTGGCTTCAAAAGTCTTCAATTTTTGAAGTTATTCTTTTGCTTCCATTACCAGTAAAACCTGGATGACAGAACACTGTCCTGTTAGATGTAGGGCAAACACCATTGTTTTCTTCCCCCTTCTTTCAAAAGGCAGGAGTTTTCTGAGTAGAACTATGGCCTTTTATCCCAATACATGTCCTATATATTGATCAATGAGTGAAAACCTCATTGATGTTCAGTTTAGGTAGTGGAAATTGAAAATGCACCATGGTTTTGATGAATGTCCTCAAATACTGAAAAGTAGTTAAAACAGAGTGAACTAACATTGTGTTGCTTTCCAATGGGATGTTCTAAAAATACTTTTTTTTACAGATACTCTGTTCCAATGGGATAGAGAGTGTATATGGGCTCACATACTATAAATGAAAAGAGCAATCATGTAGCTATGAGATCAATCATAAGGATTATTGTCTACCCACAGCATGACAAAGCTATCTCAGACTATGACATTGCTCTGTTGGAAATGGAGACACCTGTACTCTTCAGTGAGCTGGTAGAGCCCATTTGTTTACCTAGCACCTCTAGAGTGTTTCTTTATGGAACTGTCTGCTATGTAACTGACTGGGGAGCCATAAAAGAAAATAGTATGTTCCTTTCCTGGATACGCTTTTTGCAAGTTTGGCTTAGTTTTAAACTCTAACAATGGAATATTTATACTTGTAAGCACAAAAAAAAAACCCAAAACAAACAAAAAAAACCCCAAACCCATGACATTTACTTACTGTGTCTATAAAAAGCCAGAAAAGATCTCCTTAGCTACAGTCTGTGAATTCTGAATGGTTGCTTGGATAGCAAGTGATAAGTGACAAAATGCATACTCAGGTGTCATAGATCATTGAAAAGCAAATGATCATGACTCATTTAATCGGATGAATAGAACCTTGCAAGTAAAGAGATCCGTAATTTGCAACTATTGCAGAGAAAGAATTTGTTTCTGATTGACAACATAGAGCCATAAGCAGCAATAATTGCAATTGCAAAAAAATGTGGAGGATCTTTCATTTTCTCTGTCTTAATCAAAGGCCTCATGAAGTTCTGCCTCTGTGTAGCTTGGAGCAGCCAGCTGCAGTGGGGAGGCAGAAAAAAGCACACTGAGGTAGAGAGGGGTAGCAAGGGAGCCTGAGGGATCCTTGCCCTGTCTCAGCATTAAACAGCTTGAAACCTAGGCTTGGGCAGCATCTCAGCACATCAGAAGGATCAGGATATTTAGCTCACAATGGCACCTCATGTCAATACCATAGTTCAGAATTAAAGTCTTAGCATCATTTGTGAGTTACAGACTGTTCTTTGGTGTTTCTTTAAAATTATTTGTTTTTCCATGCTCAGCTTTATTCCTCAGTTTCTTCCCTAGAACTGAGAGAATGGAAAACTATATAGAAATTGCATTTTGTAGGACTAGGATGTTGTTTGGAGCATGGCCATGGTTTAAATAATAACAAAAAGCTTCAGGCATAATTTGAAACAGCATTCAAATTTAGTCACCCTGTGTGCAGTCTTATCTACAATTTGCATGGCACTTTTACTACTTTCTGATAGAATAAGGTCATAAGGATAAAGGCTAGGGAAATGGAAAGGTGGTGCATGGTGCATTGGAACATCTATGGCTATTGGGTAGTGTGAACAACCCAGCTTTCAAAAATAAGGGCAGGCACCATTTGAAGGTGAGGGAATTACTCTGCTGTCATTAGCTGGGTAGATTTTGAGTTAGAAGCAATTCTCTTTTGTTTTGATAATTGGTATCTCTGTAAGAAATTTGTGCCATCGTAACCTCTGCAATACCCTTTGTATTTTTTTCTAGGTCATCTTGCCAAAACACTGCAGGAAGCTCGAGTGAGAATGATTAACCAAAGTGTTTGCAACAAGCTCTATGATGATCTTACTACTTCACATATGCTGTGTGTTGGGAACCTTAATGGTGGTGTTCATGCATGCCAGTAATATGGAACTGGTAGGAAAACTACAAAGGAATGTTTGCTTTCTTTGGAAAACTCTTCAGTTTTAGGTTGTTTGTGTGGTGAGGGTTTTTTTGGGTTTTTGTTGTTGTTGTTGTTTGGGTTTTGGTTTTTCTTTTTTATTGAGTGCGAATTTATGGTTAATTTAACATGGCAACTAAAAGCCCTCCAAAATAAGGAAGAAAATTCATAATGGATAATCTCTGACTCTCTTGAGAAATGTCATTTTGCAAATGCAAGGGGTAAAATGTATCGAGAAGAGTTCTTTTTCTTCTTCAACAGTTATATTTCATACCAGACAACAAAAATATAAAGATAAAAGGAATCGTCTGCACTAAAAGGTCCACCTGTGAATTGCGCTATTTGTATTAATTTCTTTTTATCTTTTTTAATATCTGGATGTGGAATTGCTAAAATACTGTAAAAGTATGATGAGTAATTTATTGTTACAGTTAAAAAGAAATACAAAAGGAAAAGCTAAGCTAAGTTTTGGAACTGCAGCTGCAATGGTGCTTTTTAATTTCAAACATTCATTTATGTGTATAATTACAAGTTGTGACTACATCACAGTAGTGTAAGTTATAAACCCCAGCTTGTTTACACACACAACCAGAAACTGCTTTTTGGTTATACTTCCCTGTCCTGACTCTGCCTTTTTTCTCCTAGTGCACTACTTGTGTACTTCATTGGTGTTTAAATTTCTGATGATGAGTATCAGCTTTACAAACGTGTTTTTTATACCAGTTAGCATGCAAAAGGGATAGAAATTTGTTACTGAATATTAGGCTGAGGCAATTTGGTACAAATTTTGTGTAATATATAAATTTTATTATTTTAATGCAATAGGATAACTTTTGCAAGATTGTAGCTCATGATGGGTGAAACTTATTTAACATGATAGACTATTCGTAGAATTTTTTATAGTGTCAAAGACTTAATTAAATTAATTATTATTTTTATTAACATTTCATAGAGTTTATCTGCAAACTTTGACCTTGGAATTATTTTGCTAAAATATGTCAGAGGGGTGGTATTCCTCCAAAAAATGTGTTGCTTAAGAAATGCCCTTGAATTTTCAGATGGGCATTTTTAACCTATTCAGCTGTATATCATACTAGACATTTTCCAGCATGATATGCTATGTCTGAGTTTTAGCATGTTGGTCTGAGTTCTGGCATGTTGGCCCTTTAAGTTCTTAGTCTGGGTAGCATCTTTACTTTTTTGGGGGTTGGTTTTTTCTTTTTTTCCCTTTCTTTCTGCCACTAGTATATATATTATATATACTTTCTGTCACAGTATATTATATCACTGTAATATATTGTAAGTGTTTCCTGTACAGTGCTAGAGAGGAATGACATTGGGAACTCAGGAAAGTCCCATAACACCCTAAACCTGCTTTACTATGCTTTCAGACTTGTGAGGGCCTTGTTCTGTTTTACTCCTTCCTGGACATGTAAGCTGTGCATATGTTGCACAAGTTATGTGAAGCTTCCAAATACCTTTCATCTTTAGAGGACCTGATACACAAGAAATAAAAAAAATCACCCTTTCATTCTGTTTTCTTATCACTCTAGAATGTTCTTTGATCTTGATTCTTCTGCTTAGGATCCTTCCTTTCCCTAGAGATATACAACCCCTTTGGTCTTTCAGAACTGGCTGAGTAATTGGCTGAGCCTCCTTTCTCAAGTCACTTTGACATCAGTCTCTTGGATTAGCAACATTTCTAGTATGACAGCAGCCTGAGAGAAAGGAGGAACTCCGACTTCTTTTCTTATCTCTAGATAATTTTGTACCATCATAATAGATAAGTTTGGTTGGTTGGGTGATGAAAGCTTAGTGTTATTACTCTTTTCTCAGCACGTGGCTTTCTCCTGACCTCTTACATGTTTTGGTTCCACCTGGGGGCTCAAACAAGCCCGAGGGTGAATTTGGAGGCTGCTGACAGCCCTGTGTGCATTAGGAACAGCTGCAGAGAGGAGCTGCACTGTAGTTGCCCAGAGTTCTGTCAACAGACTAGGTCAGAGAAGGTTAAAATAATGGAAGGCAAAAAAAACCATTGATGAGCCCAAATGCACTTTGATCCTGGGTACTGAATTAAATAGAACTTTTTATTTTTCTATACTGCTATGCAAACCTGCATGTTCCATTTGAGAAGCCTGTTCTTATTTGCACATTCCTTAGTCTTTGTTCCTTCTTCTGTCTCTACAAAGTAGTCTACTGTTGAGTCAGTCTTGATTATAAAACTACTGATAATACTCAATTGTGCCTGGTTTGTTTGTCGGGTTTGGGTTTGCTTTGGTTAGTTGGCTTTTTTGATTTGGGTGTGTGGTATCTTTCTGTTCCTATTTAACACACAGTATAAGAGATCTGCCTTCAACCTGTGAACAATTTATAGTAGATTTCAAATTGCAGTAGAATTCCCTATTTCAAGTTGTAGTAGAATTCCCTATTTCCATCCCTGTCTTCTTCTCTCCCTATCTGAGCTGTGGTGAGTTATTCTATGAATCCTGTAATGAGACATTATCAAGGAGTAATTTTATAAACTGCTTCTCGCCGTTGCTTTATATTGGTAAGTGTGCTGCATCCATAATTTAAAACAATTGAATAAATATGGCATCTGGCTGAGTACATTATATCTAGAAGTAAGTTTTAATTAATATTTGAGACAAAGAGGGGCAGGTATTTACAGTTCCTAAATAACCTATTTTTTGTTACACTGCTCTCTGTGTGTGCACTAATGGCTGGATTCCTTCATTTTGGGGAGATTCTGGAGGTCCCTTGGCCTGGACAGGGAAGGGCAATAGATGGTACCTTGCTGGCATCGTGAGCTAGGGTGAAGGGTGTGCTCGGTGCAATTGTCCTGGTGTGTACACCAAGGTGGCAGGACTTTATGACTGGATCTGTTGGAATACAAACTGGTGAGCCAAGGACAAAATGCAGATCACCTCTGTGTGAAAGCTGCTTCCTGCTGTAGTCAATTTGATGATACAACATGAAAATGCCATTGACCATTCCTCGGTGAAAGAATACATTTTTTAAATGAAGAAACTATCATTTGTGGTTCATCTAGAAATAACTGTTCAGCCTCAGAGGAACTCTGGGCTCCTTATGAATTCATCTTCCTTATGGCTATTTGCAGAAACAGCACTGCCTTAGAAACAAAATAAAATGGTTCATAACCTGTAACAAAAATCCAGCCATACCTCATTCATAACCCTTCTCTCCTTCCTTGTCCCTTGTTATCTATATTTATTTCCACATTTTATCTGGATAAAAATGGCCACATGCCATATATATTCAAGTCTTTAGGTATGTTACAGGATCCTAAACACAAATAATTATTTCATCGTTCTCAAAAATATAAATAGTGTATTGTGTCTAAAGCTGAGATTAATTCTTTCCAGTTATGAGCAACGGCATGATTTTTACTTTCTGGGCTGTAACTTTTTGGGGTCTCTACTGTGTTTTCCTAAAAATACCAGATATATAGCTCAAAAATGCTAGGATGCAATAAATTTTCATTAAGTAACTGGAAGAGTATTGTTTAGGTTCTTTGGGATGGTGTCTAAGTAAAAGGAAGGAATGAACGAGTTGTAATCCATTGAACAAAAAGAAACTATACTGCCTTCTTAAATTCTCTTCAGAATTTGAACTAACTGTAGGGGTTTAATATTTGCAATATGTTACATGTGTAGTTCTCCAGCTCTAGCATCCATTGTGAATTTTTAGCATGCTCCTGGTAGGTTAGGATTGTTTTTTGTCCTGTCCTTGGTCCACAGAAAGCAGAGTTGCAGGCTCAGGAATTTTTTTTTTTGTGTGTATCTTTCTGGGCTGTGCCCACAAGGCCACACTAAATTGAAATGGACATAGAAGGAGAATGGATGTATGTGGTTGGATTCATCCTTGGGCTCAAAGAAAGTAACATAAGAAATGATAGCAACATTCCTTTAACCCTGGTAGTAGATCTAAGTTTTTAAATTTTATTCTCCTGATGAGCTTATCACTCCAAATCTAGCCAATTTAAGGTTTCCAAAGCTGTTTATGGGACTTCAGAATACCAGTACTTAGCTTAATAAAAGAATTGTCTAGATGGCCTTAAGACCATTTAGATGGTCTTTAAGCTGTGCTCAATATTTGGAAGTGTTTAGCTTTCACCTTTAATATATATATTTAAAAGATGAAACTGGCAGTTTGAACACCTTTTATTGCAGTCCACACAGCACACTCACTCTGCAGTACATAAGTATGTGATCTTTGTTTAGTGTCAGACGTACCTTGGCAGCATGTGGGGTAAATGTTGAAAAGGGCTAGCACTGTAATCTGCATGCAGTGAGACTGCTCTTTTTAACACTGTTATTGCTTTTCCCTCCTTTCTCCTGTTGGGCATCTTGCCCCAGCTTGTGTCAAACTTACAGCATAAGCTATATTCAAAGCCTGCATATTAGGAGGGTTGTTTCTTTAGCGGCTACTCAATTATTCACATCTTCCTTTTTAATAAACATGTGCTAAAACTGCAAGGGACTATGTTTTGTTTGTTTGGATGTGCCTCTGAAACTATAAACCCCATGTGTAATCAGAACTACATTGGTGCCTTGGACTTCCCTGTTTTTGCAAAGCTGAAGGGTCAGAATTTCACATGGAAGAAATGCACAAAGTGTGGAAGTTAGATCCCCCAGATGCAAGAAAGACTTCAAGCAGTTTCTTCATAAATACATAAAATAAAATAAGGACTTTGGCCTTTGCATGGTGAGATCTGTATAATCATTAACTCTTTGTCTCAGAGGAGCAGTTTTGATTTCAGACAATCCAGTAGGAAGGTCTACTGTGAGCAGAAATTAAATAATTGAGCCCAATATCCAGCAGGAGTAGTGAGAACCAGATAAAGGCTTTTCTAGTGTCAGATGTCCCAAGTAAGATTCTGTAGATCCAGATACATGTTATGATCCTGATGACTGCTCAGTTTCACCTTCAGTCCTCCAGAGCTTTAAAGATTCTCAGAACCAAAATGTGTGGGGTATGCAATTTTTATTTCTTTTTACTTGTGGAATAAACCTAAGACATGCTCACTTTCATGGAGTGCCTTTGCCTGGATGAGTGTGACATGACATCAGGAATGCAAACCCTGGGTGTGCTTCAGAGAGCAGAACCAAGGTGAGTTGCACAAAGAAAAAATTGGAGTGGTGGGACAAGGGGAGAACACCCTGAGCTTTTGGCAGGAAAAAGGATTGGTGCTGTGAGTGGAAAGGGCATTGGGGAGAGAGGCTGTGTTTGGTTCTCAATGCATGATACTCCCTGTGCTGGGACAAAAGAGTAAGGAAGGGTGTGAGTACCAGCTGTCTGCCCAGGCTTTTTGAGTAAGAGGTGAGAGAGATGGTCTGTGGAAAGGAAGGAGAAACATGGGGATGGCTTGTGAACAGGAGAAATAAGATGAGGTAGGATCAAGGATATTTAGGAGGCTGAGTTCGAAATCAGCCCCTGGCTACAATAAGCTGTTATGAGAGACTCCTAGTGCACATGAGAGGGCATGTGGAAAGCTAGTGCAGACCAAATCACCACAGTTGTTTCATAAAAGCATGTCCTGTAGAGCACAGAATTAAATTGAAGCCCATCTTTCTCTTCTCTTTATCTATGTCCTCTGGGTTTTTTTTACCAGAAAGCAGCTTCTCAGGTTTAGGTTGGATAGTATGTTAAAGGACATAAATGGTTCTTTAACACTGGATATGATTTTAGGCAGTATAATAGCTAGAGGAAGAACAATTTATAGCACAAAGGTCGTTAGTGTCCATTTCTTTATTGACTATAAAGGGAGACTAGAATCACAAGTGTTGACAGAGTCCCACCCTAAGCAAACAACATGCTCTATGAACTTTTAATCTGTTTGTGCTGTTCAGCACCGCATCTGTTTAGCTGCATGGATAACAGTAATAACATTTTATTGTTTTGGCTGACAGCAGCAGAGAAAATACTGGTTCCTTTCAAAATCATCCCCGCATTGCTGAAGGTTTAGTCACTTGCTTGTCAAGGGCTGGTACAGGCAGGTAGGCAAACTGGAAAACCTAGTATTGCACAGCTGAGAGTCAGAGCTCTCATAGCTATGCAAATCACTACTTCCTCTGCCTTCCCTTTCTCTGCAGCTAGGGCAGCCGACTTTATTTGTTCTTCCAAGGAATTCCCCTAATTTAACAGCATTTTGAGACCTCTCCTGTGAACACTATCCCCACTCTTCCTGTTTCCAGCCTCGTGTCTGAGCTACCACTGACCATAATAGCAGCTGAAACAAGAAGGAAATGGGCTGGCTCCATGCTCACTTCAGAGACAGAGGTTCTCGCAGAGGACCCTCTTCTGAGACAGAAGCAATGAAAAGGCAGAGTTCTGCTCACGAGCAAGAGATTATTGAATTACGGGAACATAATGTGGAGGAAAGTGAGACTGATCGTGACAAGCCTCTAAATGCTCAAACGAGAAAGGTAGGAATTTCATTTGGTCATTTAATCCTTCCTGTGGGGGAAATAGTACACAGCAAGAGAAATGATACTTGAAGGAACATTTTGTAGAAATTATTTAATTTCCTGTTTGAAGTAGAGGGAAAGAGGCTAAAAAAATGTTAAAGGTAATTATTTTTCCTTATCAATGAAGTGTTCTGAGAGTGGGATTTTAAGCATTAATTTAGGAAGTGAAACTGTAATTGGTTCTCCTTTTGCTTTCTCTTCTAATGTGCTATCCATGGGACTGGGCTCAAAACCAGAAAAGAGAAAAGATGAAGTAAGTTTTAAAGCCAGGCTTTCTTTCAGTAGAAGTCAACCAGGAAACAGTGCTACCAAACAAAAATAAGATGTCCTCGAACAGAGCATGCTGGATTATGTCTGAGTAATTTTCAGTTGCTAACCATTATGAATTTGTATTAACAGAATGCTCCAAACCCTCAGCTAAGATCAGCACATGAATCCTAAGGGACGTAGCTCCTAGTCCCTATTTTAAAGCTACGGAACAGACTAATTCTGGCAGAAGAATAACATATTCACACGTGACTGCTGTAGTATGTAGTGAATTACACTACATACTGCAGGAGCATTTGTGGTGGTGGGAAGATGTTTCCTGCTTTTCTGTGGGCACGGCTGACTGCCGGGAGCTGTCTGCCTGAGGCACCGCCCGTCCCTTCCCGCTCCTGTGACTTCACTGCTGCCTTCGGGGAGCCCCGCTGCTCACACCTCTGGGCCTCATTTATTCCGCTGACTAGGCAAAATCCCGCTCTGTTCTCTTGTGTCAGGGGTCAAGTTACTTCTCCCGTGGTCTGGAAAGCTGAATCAGCTCGCTGCAGGGCTAGACACATTCCAGGAGGTGCAAAGAGGAGCAGCAGAGGGGGGAGGAGAGCCAGACATCAGCTAACCCTTGGGCTTATCCTTTCCCTTTCCAAAGCTGAGTTTTCATTTGAGCTCTCTTTATGCTGATTATAGCCAGTGGCTTCCTGCCCTATACAGATTACTGGAAGTTACAATGCTCTGCTTTCTGCTCAGCTGGCAGGTTAATCAGAGCTGTCCTGCCCACCAGGGAGAGAATTTCTCGGCTGTTGTTGCTTCCCCCTGGCCTATTGGCAAAGTTCGGAAGATGTTGGACTAGTTGTGGAACTGAATGTTTTCTTGGGATCAAGCCAGTTTGCTATGTATGATTAAGAGTTGTGTTTTGTGATAGCCTAAACATGCGGTGGTGTGGTATTAACATGCCCTCTGAACAGAGGGAGACATAATTCTCTCTCTCAGGTTTTTTCCTGGAGAAGCACAGAGGGAAAACAATTTTTATCTCTGCTTGCTGCTCCTGGTGTTTTGCACATGTGGAATGTGTTGGGAAGGTTGTTTACTTGAAGGAATTTGGTAACTGGATTCTGGCGGAGATTGTTTATGTTAATTAGCTTATCGGATCCAAGCTGTGTGGACTGTCAGTCTGCAGACAGTCATGAGTTGTTAGTTAGTGGTAAGTATTCTTTAGTATTCTTTGTAGTATAGTTATAATATAATATAATATAATATAATATAATATAATATAATATAATATAATATAATATAATTTTAATAAAGCAAGTGTTCAGCATTCCGAAGTTTTGGAATGCTTCGGAAAGCAGATGCAAATACTCTTTGTCAGGGGTCCTGATTTTACTATATGGTGACTCAGTCAAAACTTGGACTTGACAGCAGCCTGTCTCAACTGATGAGGCTATGGCTGATTTCATACTTGCACTCTAGGCAGTAGTTACTGGCTTTTAAAATTTTTTAAAATACAAAACTATATGCTAATGTTAACTATTAAATTGAAATTCATACCTCTATAAAATATATATATATGTTTCTATAAAATATTTTAAAAATCGAATAACAAAAAAAGTAAATGAGATGACAGTTGAAAGTGTGCTGTCAACAAAACCATACTCAGTGTTTGCTTTTCATGCTCCAGCAGAGCAAAGTTCTGTGTGCAGAGGTGTCTACAGAGAGTGTTTTCCTTTTTCTGCCTCTGTTCCTGAAGGAACGCTCTTGTAAGCGTTTTCTCTGTGTGTCTGTTTTCTCTCCCTGTTCCCTTGCCACCACATAGAAGCTTTTAGCCAGCTGCTCAATTCAGTTAAATTCAGTGAAAGCCTTCCTGTTATTCTGTGTTCTTAGAAAGTTCAAAAAGTAAAGGAAGGAAACCTGGATTATTGCCTCCAGCAGCAGCTGGTTTCTGCCAATCTGCATGTGTGTGTCCCAGACAACTTACAGCACTTGCTTTTCCTTACCTGGTACTGATGACAGAAAAGACATAGAGTTTATTACTACCATTATGGTGGATGGAGAGGAAGAGAGAGGAGTAATTAAAAAGACAGCATGGTCTGCTTATGAATTCAAGCCTTGCTTCAGTCCTCTGATTCTTCTGGCTGTGGAACAAAACAGATGAAGTTATCTGTTTTGCCATCCATCACCTAAGCTTACTCCTTCCCCCCCCGCCTTTTTAGGAAGAGAGAGGAGTAATTAAAAAGACAGCATGGTCTGCTTATGAATTCAAGCCTTGCTTCAGTCCTCTGATTCTTCTGGCTGTGGAACAAAACAGATGAAGTTATCTGTTTTGCCATCCATCACCTAAGCTTACTCCTTCCCCCCCCGCCTTTTTTTTTTTTTTTTTAATACTTGTCCTGTTGAATTAACTCATTAAAAGACTAATTTCTGTCGTGGTTTTCAGTCTTATAAAAATTAAATAACAGGCAAGGTATTGTCCTTTCTCTCCCATATGAATGTACATACCTGCACAATTGCTTTGAGTGAAGTTTTCTTTTGACCTCATAGAGCAGGTGAGATTTGCATTAAACTCTCTGTTAAATACACTCAATAGCCTTCAAGTTTCCAATCTTCTGAAAAAAAATAAGTCAACTATAAAATTCTCAATTATTTTACAGAGGGTTTAACGCAATAGTATCTATTGAATAGCACTGCCTTTGCATTGGATGCTGGCATCCAGAAGCTATGCAGGTTGACATCATCAATGCTGCAGAGGTGAATGATTTTGGAAGTACCTCCAGAGACACTTTTTAGTTGGGAGAGATGAAAAACATTAAAAAGAGAGCTTGTGGAATATGCAAATTTAATTCACGTAGTTAAAAAAACCAAATGTGGAGCCAAGAAATCACCTTTGCAGTACTTTAACTTTATGGGCCATTCAGGAGTTGGAACTTCTGCACAAAGGGGAATGATCTCTCTCAAGTGAATGTCCTTTACCTTCTCTAGGTCTCATTTTCTCCTGCAGCAGTAGTCAAGGCTTGGAACCCCTGATGCAGGGCATTGCTTACCAATGAGGTTCTCCCATCTATGTGGGGGTTTTGTTTCTAAGTGTGACAGTCAAGACATTTTTCAATATTTTTTTTCCTGCCTTATTTGATTAATCAATATGCCCTTCTCTTTTATACCTAGGAGAGAGATGGCTGGAAATCATGCAGGAATGTAGTTTTCTGGAAGTGTAAACTATGGATGGTTATATTTACAATATTTCTAGTGATCTTCCTGGTCATTCTCATCAGCCTAATTCTTTATTCTAGTAAGTATCTCGCTCTTGGCTACAGTAATACAAACATGCAATATGTACACTCTAATAGAACACAAATGCAACAATAACATCCTTTAATGTCCTTTAGTAAACTGCTGAAGGAACTGGGATACTGACTGCAGAGGGTGGTATTGTAGTTCAGTAGTTCTTGTGAATGCTTTTGTCTTAGCAGGCAGCAAGCAAATGGTATCCTGATCTGGTGGAAATTCAAGTTTGTAGCTAAGTGAGGAAATATCACAACCAGAGATTTGGTTATGAGGATAGAAATTGTGTTTGTAATGTTGGAACAAGTGCCATGGATGACTTAGGTCCCATGGAGTCATTGCCTGTCAGACTCCCAGAGCAGATGACTTTTGCTAATGGAGGTTGGTGGTTGACTTCCAGGTGCTGTCACTTTTTTCAGGTGACTTGCACTTTCTTTCTGTCTTTTCCCAGTCAGTCCTTACCTAAGAAATCTATGAGAAAGCCAAGAGGGTTGTTGCTCAATACTTCAGCTATCTGAAACTTTTTTCTCCCCTTTCTATCTCCTTTTAATTATTAGATGTTTACACAGATGAGGATGACTACTGGGATCCTGATGAATTACTAAGCAATGGAAATTTTCACAATTTTTCAGGAACACTGGAGTTAATGTGTGGTCTCCCACACTTCTCCTCCGAGGACATTACTAAGAGGGTAAGTGTTTATGTAATTCTTGGCAAAGTTGATTCTGCTTCAGCGTTTTGCCTTTTAAGTTTCTGTTTCCCTGCATAGCAACTCAGTCATTTGCAAGTCCACAAATAAATTGTGTTGTGCTTTTTAAAGTCACAATCTAGAAAAAAAATATTGTCTGCTTTTAAGCCCAATAAATGATGGACTTTTTCCCCATAAATTTGACCATTTGTAAAGACATTGTCTTCACCTTTTTCATAGAATCATTGAATAATTTAGGAGAGGCCTGGGAAAGTCATCTAAGCATAATATGGGCTAAACATCCTACATGCTGCATTCTTTTATGAGTACATGATTACAGTCTGAGTTTATAGCTGTCATTTCTGCTGAGCCAGCACAGCTCTGAGTTACAGCTGAAATATGCTCAGCATACATGGCAGTTATCATTTGGACATGGTGGGAAGGCAGTCTCAAGACAGAGACCCTCTCCCCCACAAAGTAAGAGTTAGAAGGGCCTTTTGGTACTAATTAGACCCCAAACCTAACAGCATTAGTTGCACATAGCAACATGAGCACACACTTTTAGTTCACCTTGAGTGCCCCCATTGTGTTAAGGTGACATAGCAATCACTCAAATGTACAATTAATTTGTCTGTCAAATTTACATAACTCTCTACCTTTTCCAGGGCAGATATTTGCTGCTATTTGATCTTCAGCACCTGTTTTTATGCTCCTTAAAGCACTTTGTAAGAATGATTTGCTGTGGTTTTTTTTTTCTTTGTGAGGGCAAAAAAGAGATTGAATAGAAGAAACATTGTTTTTTCTCTCTCTGTCAGCTAACAGAGGTGTACAGCTCATCTCCAGCTTTAGGACGTTACTTTAGGTCAGCTCAGGTGATTTCTTTCAGGTAAGCAATTTCTGTCCCCAAAGTTATCTGAAAATTACAGGCTTCTGATGAGACTTTACATGTGCTAATGTACAATATTTAAATCTCTGAAAAATAGGGTTGTTTGGGGAAAATTATGTGTATAGGCAGTGAAAACTGGTCAAAGGATCATCTGGTGTAAGTGGTAAATGCTGCTAAAATTACATAACAACAGGAACATATTGCTGCTGTGTAGTATCATCTCTTGTTGAAAGCGAAGGGAGACGACCCATCTTTGTTGATCAGCATCGACTCCGATTTATTGATCAAATCAGTCATCTTTTATAATAGTGTTAATTAACTTCATGTATATTGCAAAATCCGAGCTCGCGATAGGTTACAGAGAAAACTCTAACCCCTCCTTTTGTTTACAATACCCGTGGTTGTTTATTGAAACCAAAATTAGTGTTGTCACTGTGATATGAAAAGTTCTCAAAACCTTCATATCTGTTCCCAGAACAGCCAAGGACTGAGAAGACTGTCTGAGAATCCTGCTGTTTATAAAAAAGGTGCCTGAGAACCTAGTTATTTACAAAATCAAGCCTGGAAACTGCTGCTTTACAGCTGCCTTTTATTTTCCCATCAGCTGTATACCTTCATGGCCTCTTTCTTTAAGCCATGCTTGAACCAGGCTCTCCACAATCTCTGTTATCTTTGGTTCCATTTGCAGCCCTTAATAAACATGTTTAAGGATATTTATTAAAAGAAAAATTAATTGCTGGAAACGCTTAAGATTGATGTAGTTTAAATAATCTTAAATATATAAAATAGGGTTCATCGAGAGGAGAGAATAATTTTGTTCCCAAAAGATATAAAGGCAAGAGGAATATACATGTCTCCTGTCATGGTGAGAATAGCAGGAAGGCAAGGGAAGACAGAGAGCTTTCCCAAGGACTTCTGAAAAAGAACTCTTACAAAAGAAATCAGAAAGATGGGACAAAATCAAGGGAAGTAGTTTTGCAAAGTCACAGTTCTTTTGAGATAGCAATGACAAAGGAATAGCCACGTTGCAATGTGGCAAGTGGCAGTTGCAAAGGCACTTTGCTCCCTTGAGGAATATGCTCCCTTGCCCTGCCTGCCTTGGGCATGCCAGCTTTGTTCAACAGTGAACTGTAGCTCCTTAGCCTTATGGGTACTAACTATGATTTAGACCATCAAGTACAAAGCTGTAGTTCTACACATATATTGATTAGATAATAACTCTCTCTGCCTCTTTGATGCCTCTCTCTTGCTCTCTCCCTCTCTTTCTTTCCTTTTATTTTCCCCCATTCAAATACTTTTGGAAAATGTTTTGAATTCTGTAAGTATAGAAGATAGCTGTTGAATTGTAGTCAGTTTTGGTAGACCACAAAAAATGAAATCTCCACAGATGGTCTCCAGTTCACTGGTTTGTGTAATCCACTCCAGAGCTGAGTCAGGAGCACAGCTGCGTGGTCCCAGATACTGCTAGCACGAAAATAAACATTCCTACAGGTTTCTAGTGAAACTATGCACAGGATATTGCAACACTTCTTATAAGTGCTTCTTGTGAAGCACCAGTACTGAAAACTGCATCCCATCAGAACACGAGTCCATTTGCCCCTCATGGTTTTGAAAACATGTCTCTGGCTGGCTTCGAGTACGTACCCAGTTTCAAGAGCTGTTCTGAGAAGGGAGACAGAAACTGGCATCTTTGGCAGTTTTCTTTCTTGGGGAAATGTTTTTTTAATAAAAATCCATCCCAACATTGATACGAAAAGTCAGTCTTTCAAAAAAAAGAAAAGATGCTGTTGACACTTGAAGACATTCATCCTTGGCTTTGTTTTTCAGTAATGAAAGCTCCACCGTAATTTATCAGCTAGTGTTTTCTGTACCACCATCAACAGAGGGATTTATGGAAAACCGTATGAACCCAGATTTTATAAGGAATATTTTACGTCAGTATATTTATGATGAAGATACTCTTAATCCTGGGACATCTGAATGTGACAGGTTAAAGCTCAACCTGACTTCTCTCACATGTAAGTGCTGTACCTTAGAGAAACTGTTTCTTTACAGAGAGCAGAAGTATTTATGTGAAAGGAGGGAAATATTTCTAGAAAGATATTGAGATTCATTAGTATATATGATTTGCATAACAGTATTAAGGATATTTTAAAATAGCTTTCAATAGAAAGTCTTGATATGCTTAACTTAAAACCTGGGACTCACTGTTTGGTCCTCTGATGAGAAAGGGAATAGTGATGAGACTTGTTAGCTGTGGACTCCAACCAAACTTTTCTGATCTAATATTGCATTTTATCTGTACAGAAAAATTCTCCTTGTATGTATGTGTACCATAATGGGGAGACAAACAATTAAAAATATTTCTCCTTATTGTACATTTGGTTTTGAATGCTAACAAAACAAATTTAATCCAAGGGATGAAAAAGAATCCTGATTTTTGTCTTTGTGTAGTTTTTTTGAAAATTTATTATGTACAGAAATACCTTTAAAGGAAACAAATGTTCATTCTTCCAGGTTTTCTAGATGATGACTACCAGCGACTAGATAGGGATTCCAATGCATTTATATTTGTCCTGATAGAAATGCCCATATAAAAGTCCCATGAGCTTTGAAGCAATGCTAAATGCATGGAACTGCCTCCCCCCAGTGCCAATTTACTGAGTCACACCTGTGTGCTTTTAGAATATTCCTAGGCTAACAATTCGGCATTGCAGTGTAGGTAAGTAAGGTTTGCAATTAACTCGTATTGGTTTTTCTTGGGATTCTTACCAAGGGACAAGAGATCAACAGGTCATCAGTTCCAATTTTTAGAAGAATTTTATTCCCTATATATTGACAGGATTCTTAGGAAAAGAGTGTAAAAGAGGACAGGAAAGAATATGTTGAAATAACTGTTTAAAATTTCGTTTAAGTTAAAGTATTTCTCTTTAACTTTCAGAGAAATTATGGAAAGATTCTTCATCTTCATCACTACCTAGAGGAGATGCGATTCCCTATCTACAAGTAATCCCAGGGCAGGGAACTATTCATTAGGTAGAAATGCTTCTAAAATTGTTGTCCTGTAAATACTGCCTGTGGTGCAATACTGTAAATGGAAAATGTGGTATATATATATATGACAGTGTTGTATTGCTATAGAACCACTACCTCCTTCTTCTATATCTCAGTAATCCATTTCACCCTTGAGAAAATCATGTATTTGATGCATGCTCTGTTGACTTTGAAAGCTCTGCCTTCTCTTGCCTTATGATTAAATCTTAATGTTCTGCATGAGCTTTGAAAGCAGTCTTGCACATGGCTCCTTTCTTTTTCTCTTGAACTTCATATGGCACATTTATTTGTTGGTTTTTCCTTGTAAAAACCTATATATATATATATATATATATGTGTGTGTGTGTGTGTGTGTGTGTGTGTGTGTGTGTGTGTGTGTGTATGTATTTGTATTCTTTAATTACCTGCAATTACCTGCTAGGCCTTTGCACTAGCTTCTTAAGAATGCTTTAGCTCTCATAATTTTCTTATTCTTCCTACAGCCTCCTTGGATAAGGTGCTCTTTGCTCTATTTTTCTCTTCTTCAATGTGAAATACAAAAGAAGAAAGCAACAGCATGAAGAGACATGTCTTGTTCACTAATGCAGCTGAATGTCACAGGAATATTTTAAGGGTCAAATTAGCAGTGTGCTTTTACAGTTAGTTATTGCTACTAGTGAATAGACAGATATTTGACCTGTTTTTGTAAATCTGCAGACTAGTCTATATCCTTAATTATAGTTCCTGCCTAGCACTGGGATAAAAATGCACAGATGTAAGGTATTTGCCTTAATAAGGCAGTAAATAGTAGTTCTTGTTGATGAGAGACCAGAGGAGATGAATCAGTGCCAAGAAGATGGTGCTGGAGCAGAAGGCATAGGCCAGAGTGGCACAAAAGTTACAGGCGGTGACTGGCTATAACATAAAAATTAAGCATTACCTTTATACAGAATGGAACATATTCACTACCATGTGAGTGAACTACATCTTGTCATTTATTTATAGTCTTATAAATGTTAGTACTGTTGGACAGAACTTTTATTTTAAAAGCATTTTGTACTGTTAGAAATGTAATGAAAAAATTTTCTTCTCTTTCTAATATTACTAGTTTATTTAGGAGTAATCTGATTATATTATTGTGCATTAAATTATTTATTTTTTACTCTCAAAGTGACTGTTTTCATTCTGTAGCAGCTCTAGTCTTTCAACTGTGTGAGTTGGAAAATAGTCATCAGAATTCTAAATGCTGTGCTCTATGAACCATGTCTGACAGAGGTATATGCTCAAACTCATAGTTGTTGTTGTTGCATGCATTTAAACTGAGCTTGGGAAACATTCTGGACCAAATTAGTAGTTTGCACGACTCTTATATTTGCAGCTCATTCTGATTCTCTCTTGCTTTGTAAAAGATAGGAACTATAATTTCTCTTGCTGTAATAATCTATGCAGCATACAGGTAGAAGAGAGATGCCTTTTGATTCTTATGCTGGGGAAGGATAAACATCATGGTTTATATGGCTTGTCCCAAAAGCAGCAGGCTATGAAAGTACCAGCAGCAAAGAAATAAATTACTGTTGAGATGCTGCTCAATCTTATTGCTCTCACCAAGACACCTGATCCTTTCCTTGAACACTTCTGTATCTTGATTCTAGGAACTGAGAAATAATGTAATGATTAAACTTCTTTATGGTCATACCTATATAGGCATTAAGAGTTGACAAATGAGTCAAGCATTCATTTTTTTTCCCAGCCATCCTCTTCTATGTCAGTACTTTTACCCCAGAACCTCACAAGAAAGAAGAAGGTGGAGCTGTAGTAAGATATGATATTCAACAGAAAATGTCTGACTTTACAGACTGCATCCAGTCAGGTTTTGAACTCTCATTGAAGGAAGTGTCCAAAAAAAAGTAGTTTCTGGTCATTAGAGACACAGCAGTGTGAAAACACATTATTACATCAAGTAATAATTAAAAAATAATTTAAAAGCACGTTATTGCACCACAATATATTGTATGAATGATCAATATTAATTTTAATAGAATTTTAATAGCACTTTAATGACTTGGACAACTGAGATATTGTTAAAAAGCAGCTTGTGTAGTGTACAATCAGCCCTTTAAAATCCTATGTCAGGTGTTGTTTGTGTGCCTACAGCAGCCAGTATGAGTTTTGGGCAGACTCAGCTGCCTGCCACAGCAGTGATACCTGCACATGCTGTAGTGTGTCCATCCAGTGCTCCGTGCGCTTGCCCATGGGACCATCCCCAGTATGGCAGGTGGAAATGTAATAATGTAATGTATGGCAGGTGGAAGTCACAAAGGCACTGCACCATAAAGCCAGGCCTGCAGCCAGCAATCACATACAAAGGAAGATTTAAAACTGTTCGACATTTTCTTCCATACTGTTTTGTTACAAAAATGGAGGGAGCGGAAAAATATGCTTAAGCAAGAATACAGGGACATAATCACTTTGTGAGCTCTGGTAAATGGCTGAATACCTGGCTTTAGTCCTTTGCATATGTCCATACTGCTTGCAGAGGGGGGGCTGGGCTGTGAGGACGTGGTACTCTAGCATTGCAGAAGGCCAAACTGGAGACACCAGCAGGAGCGAGCTGTGGAAGCATTGTGTCACGGAAGCAGCACCTGGACTTCTGCCACTGAGAGGTAATTATCAGCATCAGTATCAACAGTTTTCTCATGGGTGTAATATTTGTTTTGCATGGATTTTATTATTTTCGCGCTTTTTATTTAATTCCAACTTTAATACTTCGTGCTACGTAGTACTACATTATAAGGGAAGGGGGGAATTTGAGAAATAAGTTATTTTAAAATAAAAATTATGCATTGTATAATGGTACAAATCAAGCATGTCAGAGAAATTTTGAACAAGAGTAAGTGCATCTAACACAAGGTTTATGCTTTCATTTAAAACATGAAACATTCTCCAAACAGAAAGACCCTGTTATTATTGCATTTTTGAGATTTATAGCAGTAGTTCTTTAAAGCCCCTTTAAAAAAATAAGTATTCTAAAAGTCCAGAAAAATGTACAGCCTTGGTTGCTTAAAATATTGTAGCTCCTAATTTTCTACGGAGGAACATTTTCCTATGATGGCAGTTGCTGTCAATGCCACGCTTATAGAGGAACTCACTTGCCACTGGCAACTATATACAACTACGGACAGGACGGGACATCTGGACTAGTGACATGAGCTTTTTTTTTTTTTTATTTCAGCACATCAGTCTCGGCACATTGTTAGACAATGGAGACAGGATGTTAACAGCTCGCTGATCTACAGGGAATGCTGAGGAGGTGTAGCATTACAGCATAGCATAAAATTGTCTCAGCCTAGAGTTCAGCTAATCATACATAGAGCAACACATTGACAAGCATTCTATCTAATCATGTAAAACACACGTAATGGTGGTTAAAACAAAGACTGGTTTATAAGAGACAAAGAACAGAGCTCTATTCATGCTAACCTTCTAAAGATATACATTAAATAACCTTGTTGCAATCCATAAGCCAGTCCTACAGAGGCCTATTGTTATTTGTCACGTATGCTCTACTGCTTAGAAAACTTTTTTGCTGTATCTGCAATGCTAACAGAACTTCTGTCTGAGGCCTATTCTTTTTTAACCATTTCCTAAAAACCCTATAACTTTATGAATTCCAGCAGTTGCTACTGATTCCTCCTGGTTTAATTGTCAAGTCCTGTACCCAGTCCATGTTTCTTTCTCTGATCAGCTGTTCATGGACAGGTTTGTCTCATAGTTGATGACTGGTAGATGTAGCCTAATGAGTAAGCTTGGTAACAAGAGAGGTATTTGTTTGAAGACCCAACAGCAGAGGGATGGTCATTATGTCTGCACACACTCAGGCAAAAGAATACCTTTTAAGTTACCAGGACATCATCATATTCACTATGCTCTTCAGGGTCGGTGACATTTGCCTTCCCCTCGGGCACACTGGTAAGTGCATATTCTGTCTGGTAATTGCTGTCAATCACAGAGATTTTGTGTTTTATATCATGGCTGACAGTCGAGTACCACAGTTCACTGGAATTTGTAGAATCTTTTTTGGCAATGTGCTCCTGAGGGGGAAAAGAGGTAAGATAGAAAGAGCAAGGCTTCAGTATGGTTATAACCTGAAGAAGTTTGTTGACGTGAGCAAGTCTAGTATAGCCTGTTGACTAATACACTCAGTGTTAGGTTTGTAAATCCACAGTCATTTCCCAGCTGTCGGGCTGTGGCTGCATACCTGGAGAGCTCAACAACCCACGGCCCTGGTGCTGACACGGTGGAAGCTCATCACCACATGAGGGAGCAGAGCAGCGCCAATGGAGCCAGGTAGCCTGCATCAGCCTGAGCTCTGGATCCCCCCAGGGCTGTCCCGGGATAAATCATCCCTGTGGCATATCATCTCTGTGACATCTACCCAAGCAGGGAATGGGAGCTGATGGGCAAGAAGGGAGAGTTTCATGGAACATTTTATTAATGCATGTGAAGGGAGAGCATTTGGGATTCGAAAAAGACTTAATATGGGGTGTTTAGGGAAGGAACTGAAGGAAGGTAAGTTAGGGTGACTTGCAGAATAAAAAGCATAAGAGAACAGAGGAAGAAAGGGAGGGACAGGAGTTACAGCAAGCTGCCAGAGAGACTGTAGGGTTTGGGAGGCAATTAAGACCCCAAGTGCATGTGTGTGTGTGGCTGTCCAGGAGATGCACTGTCCTGGAAGGGGCCCTGGCCTCTCCAGAGATGAAGTGAGGACTAATCCCTTCCCCAGCAGCCCTCACCTGATGTTGTCCTTGAGAACAGAGGGAAGAGAAAGAAAAGCCATTAGTGAAGGAGGAGGTAAGATTGTGTGGGCAAATGCCTTCCCAACTCTGTTTAGACTTGTCCCTCCTTTTGCCTCCTGAAGGTGTTTGCTAATGGGTTGTGGGTGATTGAGCATTAAATAGTTAGCAGGATGAATCATTAAATCTAAAGGGCCAATGTGCACTGATTAGGTACTTGGAGCCAGAAGTTAAAAATTTGTTTGCCCTTATTTTCTTGATTTGAGTGCACTAGGTACTGAAGCCAGTGATTAACTACTGGCTTTATAGTGCTATCCTCTGTTGTCTGCAGTATTTTGAGTGAGTGTTGCTGGGTTTGTGGTGACATTTGTAGTTACCTTCCACACTCTGTAAGTGAAACAAAGGTCTCTGTTTCATGGGTTAAAAACTCCAAAGGGTCAGCTTTTTTTTTTTCAAGCCTAGAAGAAGGACAATGTTAAAACAAAATTCCTGCAGAATTTTCCTTGAATTTTCCAAGTTTATGCAAATTGTATTGTCTCTTTAGATTCTGCTTTGCGTGGAAGATCTCCTGACCATGAGAACACTTCAGTGAAAATAAATTCTGATTTGAGGCTTTATAAAGTTTCGAGATGTAAAAATTCCAGAAATTTTAAGGAGCAGAACCATCAGCATATACTTGCTTATCATTGAGTGCATGGCTGTCTCCTCCCCAGGTCATGATTGCAAAGATGGAAGGACAGCAGTATTTCTCTTAATCTACCTGTGAAATGAGAACAGGTAGGCTCTTAATTTTCATGAGTGAGCAGCTTTCAATCCATTGAGTGAAGTCTGGAGCATCTCTTGTCCCTTCAAACACATAGGCCTAACCAAGACTTGTTCTGAGTCACATTTTCCAGAGTCCTTCTAGTCATCATGTTTTGAAAGGCTGTTATCAGCAGCCTTCTCTTATCAGTAGGGAGGCTGAAGTGCAGAGGTGGAGTGATTTATCCCACCCACCAATGGAGCAAATGTGAAAACTTTCATTATTCACAGGCCAAGATTAACACTCAGAAGGGGCATCTTTTGTATTGCACTAACATCCCTGCAAGCACTGTTTTCAAACCACACTCAGTGGTTTTCCTTGGGACACCAAAAACTCTCAAAACGAGACAGTTACTTGGCAGGTTCCCCATTAAAGTTCCACCCCCTCCTCTTCCCCCGCAGTCAATCCCACACTCACAGGTACAAATGATGAGCACACTTCATCACACCCTTTTCTGTCATCTTGCCCACTATCTTCAAAATTTTCTGCTAAACACCCACTTATCTGCTGGGCACCAACTTTTGCTTTACTGATGTCATCTTTGTTAGAAAAAAACCCCCAAAAAACCCCAAAAAACAAAAACGAAACAAAACCAAACCAACTCAGGCTGCTAAATGGCAGCATTTCATTCTGCAGTACATAGGGTTTCTGGTGATTGATTGTCATCAGGGACTCAAGAGGCAACTTCATTTACCCTCTGCTAAAATGCACTGTTTATAAAGCAGAGGCAGCAAACAACAGATACTCAGCTCCTGCCTCTCCGAGCTCAGCATATTAATACACACAAATAGCCACAAACAACACACTGGACTGTGAAGTGCAACAGATGAGAAATAGCTATTCCCCAACCCTGCCTTCCAGGATTATTAATTTGGGTAGAGAAGCAGGGCAGACACCAAGTTATAGAGTTACCTCTTAAATTACTCTGAGGTGCATGCCAGAACTCCTAAATCTAACGCCAAAACAGGGAGGTAAAATGAACAGTCAGCATGTTTATATTACCAGTCCTTCCTGCATTGCAATGCAAACATTTGCTCCATTGTTATTTATCAGAAACTAAATGTGCAGCCTGAAAGGGCATGTTTGGTTTTGTGGAGTTGTTTTTTTTGGTTTTTTTTCTTCCTTCTAGATGCAGTGAGACACTGGAAGGGGAAACCTTATTCTTTTCCAACAGAGGCTTAGCCATTTGTTGATACATCTTCCATTTTTTATAGTGCAAATATTAACCAAAATCTTTTAAGCCTCAAAGTATTAATTCTCCCTTTGTTTTTCAGCCGAAGATTTCTTTATTACTGAACCTGGTTGGCAATAGTTCATTTAAATGACTTTTAGAAAATGTCATGACGAAACTGAAACTGTTTTGGGAAACATGCCAGTAGTCAAGAGACTGGCTACCAAAAAGCTGAGTAGAGAAGGGAAGGAGAAGGAGAGAGAAGCACCCCTACAGCCGTAAGTTGTGCAGTGGCTTAGGACATTCACTGAGACAACATCACAAGGTTCAGGCTCCTGAATTGTCTGATTTGGGCCAGACAACATTACACTCAGCCTCAGAAATTATGAGTGTGTACTGCAGTCTGTTTGGCCACTGGCTGCCCAAGAGTGGGGCTGCATCTCAGTTTTTTGTGCATACACTTATTTTGTACCTAGGCTTAAACTGGTGTTTTTCTGCATCCTAAGCAAACTGTCTGATTATGGGGTTTTTTTCTTCTGCAGGAACATGATGGACACTTTGTATTTCTAATATGTGGATGTTTTGGACTCAGTTGCCCAAGAGAGTGAGCGTGGAGGGAGGGAAAATCAGTTTTATTCTTTACCTTGATGGTCTCTGGTGGATAGCTGCAGGTCTGTGCTGAGGAAAGAGGAAGAAAACACATGTGATTGTCCTTCTCTGGTGTAGCAACACTAGACAAGGATTTTCATCAGCACAGAATTTACTCAGTCACAGACTGAACACAGGCTGTGCAAAAGCCTGTGTGACTGCAAAAGACTTGTGTGACTGTAGTAGGCAAAAGGGTTGAACCTCTGAGAGCTAAATAAATTTGATGGCTTTTTGAGATTTATCTTGTTTCTAGTTTATACACAGTTGTGTCACACAACACTGCTCACTGGCTGAATTAAACCTAGATGTACAATCTTCTTGGGTTTTTCTTTTTGTTTTGTTTTTGTTTCATTTGATTAACTGAAATCAGTTTTACGTGTCTGTCTTAGAAATGAAAGCTTGCTTTCTGACTGTGTTTTAGCTTTATGATCCATGCAGCCTTAATTCTGCCTGGGATCACTGGCTGCGTACTGGGGCACAGAGGCACTGTCTGATGTGCCACATGCACTGTGTCTGTGTGCACAGGTTTGGAAGTCTGCAGCTTTTTTGGAAATTTGTCTCTCTGTCCCATAAAAATCTAAGTGGCAGAGGTCTATCATTTTACATCCTGCTTTCTCCTAGCCTTGTCTTTGTCAGTCCGGCTGATTCATAATATGAGGCGGATTGAACATGTTACTCCTGTAAAATTCCAGAGCTGAACTTTCACTTTTGCTTAAGATAACAGGGCTTTTTAAGCCTACTTTTTTGCAACCTGAAAGGAAAGACGTCAGACTCTTAACATTACATTAAAGCTGCCATTTTAGAGAATTTATGTGTTTTCAAACATTATTGTGCTGCCTTAACTACTACTACTACTTAACTGCTACTACTATGAAATTGCCAATGTGGATGATTAACAAGAAAAGGACTTTTGCTAATACGGCAACTTGTGAAACTGGTAAAAGTATTTTACCTTTACTACATGAATGGTTTTACCCACAAGAGGGAAAAGGCAGCAGCCTGAATCTAAACCAAGACCTCCTGCTTCACACGAGCACATGTGATCCTGGCTATCATAGAGTCTTTCCTATTTGTATATTCAATGTGAAGAAACTATTTTGTTAGGAGAACACCTCATACTGACTTCTGTTCAGAGAAAGTCCTAGGTGGTGCTTGTGTATGGGGAATGGGCTCTGGTGTGTGAGCAGATGTAGGCTATGCTGTGCTGTACTGGCAGCCCACTAGCTTCAGCAGCCTCCACCTCCTTTGCAGGGGAAGAAGCAGGGGCACAGCAGAAGTTCTCCCACTGCGCTTGCAGGCCTGTGGGTCTGGCAGTGACTGACAAGGGCCTACAATGCAGGAGGCAGCTGCAAGGCAGTGGCTGAGGCACCTGGGGCTCAGTAGCTGGCGGGGATGGCTGCCCACTCCTGCTGCCTTCTCTGGAAACGAAAAAGACCAAAGAGCCCCTGAGTAATCCAGCACAGCAGGACATTAGAGGGCAGGTATATTCCTCACTGGATGTAAGGAGGTTTCCCTCCACTGGGATGCAAAATGTCTTGCTATGGCTGCCGCCCAAGGCTCTGCCGGCCAGCTGCCTCTTTGGTGATACAGAGAGCTTCCTCATGTCCCATTCATGCCATGCCACACCACCCCTGAGGGGCTCAAGCAGGTTCTTTACTTACTTTGCTTGTGGGAGTATCTTTTTCTCTGGATGGAGACAGGCACTTTCCACCTATGGCATGGAAATAAAGGTGAGCAGGCAGATCTGGGGCTTCATGGTCCTCACTTCCCATTGCCAGCCAGGAGAACACATAAACCTGTAGGTAGATTCCTTCTCCAGCTGTTTGGACAAGGCACTTTATGCAGCTTCTGTACTGCTTTTCTCCCCAGGAGGCAGCCCCTGGCAGGCACCCAGCCCTGCTCTGGGGGTTGCAGAAGCTGGGGCTCCCACAGGGTACAAGAGGCACAAATCATAGGTCCAGGGATGGAGGATGGTAGCTGGTGGCAGGTGTTACAGCATTTAGCTGTTCCTGGGTAGGACAGCCTTTGTTCCCTGGGAACCCTTTGGTGCAGTACAGCACCAAAGTTTGTGGATTGGAGGAGCAACCAGCCTTTCTGGGTGTGGTCGTTTTGTATCAGAGGCATTTATAGAAGTTTTATCATGTAAAAACTTCTGTGTAATTGATAGTCTGTAGAACTACTGGGAAGCTGCATACAATTCTGTGAAAAACATATGTTAAAGATGAAAAATTCCAGGAATACTTTCTTTTCTTTCTGGTCTGGGGATAGGTAATAAGGTAATAAGCTAAAATCCTCTTGCAGAGCTGTAGAGAAAAGATTCTGTTTCCTTGTAACACATGAAAACCATGAGGAGATAAAGGGTTCAATTTGTTATCAAGGAAAGGCCTCCATGCTAAAGTAAGCAGATGTTAGATTAGCTATAATCCTGTGAGAAATTTGAACAGAGAAGGAGACAAGAGCAGTCCTGTGCCCCCAGGAGAAAAAAAGAAGAAAATCTCTGTTCCCAGAGATAAAGATGATTTTAGAGATAGATAATGAGAACTTTTGCCTTTGAATAGCTCATCTTTAAAACAGTACCCCATAAACTGACATGGCCCATAAACACAGCTGTGGGAAAAGCTTGTAGAAAATAGGAAGGACTTCACAATTGCAGACTTCCCTAGGCGGCTGCTATTTGTGAGGAAATTGAGAGCCACAAGAGAACTGTTTTCTTTTTCTTGTGGAGAAGTCTCCTCAACATTAACAAGAAGGACTTCTCTCCCTAAGTGAACTGAAGAAAGACTATTCTAGAAGTACTAATCTGGCTAAAATTTTAGGTTTTGTTTCTTTACATTGTCATTTGTTTCATTTACATTGTGGGAAAGAAAAGGTTGTGGGAGGAAGAGAAGCATTCTGAAAGTTTTGTTCTGATTCCTATTACTCTTTCTTTAGTTATGTTAATAAATCTTTCTTTATACCCTTTTAAAGTTTTGAGCCTACTTTGCCTTTCTCCTAATCCTACCTCACAACAGTAAGTGAGTGCACTGGTGATTAGCCAGCGCTGAACCCACCACACTCCTTAGTGCATTAAGTGAGAAAACTCAAATTAACTAACCAAAACCACTACACTGGGCTTGTACATATTAAATAGCTCTAGGTGGGTGAATCAGCAGCAAATACTGTGAAGAGATAGGAAAGAACCAGTCTCATGCTCCCACAAATTATCTACATCAATCTCTAGCATGTCTTGGGAAAAAGCAAAATGAAGAAAAACACAATGATGGCATGACAGAAATGGCAAACACATGGGGTAAGTGCAAGGCTAGCAGAACTGATCTCTAGCAGTTGAAATAATCCTTGCTGCTTCAAGCAAAAGACTTTACTTGCAGGTTTAAGTATTGAAATTATTTGGCAAAGTTAGGAGCCTCTACACTATGTTCAGGTTGCTGTTAGCAAGTTTCTTGGTAATAAGAGCTAGCCTTTCTGAGGGGTGCACTGTTGCTTATAGTTGACAATTTTGCCCTTGTAAAAGGCCAGTAATTAACAAACGTTTTGCAATGCAGAGTTAATATTTATATGCTAGATTTATATATATAACAAGAATGTGCTAAGGGATGCAAAGCTGCCAAGTCGTATGAATTTAAGGATTACAAACAGCATGCTGTTGGAGGTACATTATGAATCAGTCTCTAATTGCTTATTTGCATTTTTTTTCTTTCCCAGGACTGAAGAAAACATGCAATGCCACTATCCTTTTTTGCTATTGTTACTTTCCTTGCTCAATGTATGGTCTTAAGTCTCATTTCTTTTATAAATTACCTAAGTTCCGCAACTCGCCTGGAATAATTTATTTCTGCAGATGTCCCTAGAGGTCTTACAAGAGCAGCAAAAAGTTTTTCAGATATTAGTGAACTTCCCAATTTTCTGTTTAGTTGGAGAACTTAGATAGCTTTCGTTACATTTCATTACATTCAAAACAAAGCTGTAATACTACCTCATTCCAGGTTACTTGCCTGGTTTTCTTTGAATTATAGTTTTGCCTATACTATATAAGTTGGAGGTGCCACTGTGACTATTTCATACAATTCAATAGAAGTCCTATGAGCTCCATTTAAAATAAAATATGTATGTGTGTATTTATAATATACATAACTCACATTAGGAGCCTTTTGTAGCAGTCAGATATTGTGAGTTTGATATAAGTATTTTTGTTTCTGCTGTTTATTTATTCGACTTATTCTTGTTTATATTCAGTTGGATTCTGATTTTTTAGTCCCTTGCTCACATGAAAAAGCTGTTGGGTTTGGCTAGCTCTTCCCTTGGCTTGTCAAAAGATAAATACCATATGTTCCTATAGTAAATTAGATCTGTAAATTGATGTATAATTCTTAGATAAATTCTTATTTAGTCAGTCATGGGTAATCCTGCAGGGAGTATACATTGTATGGTCTGAGAATTGCAAACCTTTCTCAGCATCTGCATTCATGCTACAGACATGCTGACTCTTTGACACAGGTCCCCAGCAGTTAGAGAAAGGGAGCCCAGCTTGTTTGTGGGTGGAGAGGGGTTCTGAAGGGTTGGGTCTTATTTGCCTGAGGTTTTTTTTCACAATTATAAGTATAGCTTCATTAGTAAAAATGCTGGGAAATAGTTTTCACCAGCAGTCATGAGAGAGGACAAATGTGACTGTCATTAAAATGAGAACAAAGGCAGATTTCCATTTCTTTCTTTTCCTTCCTTCCTTCCTTCCTTCCTTCCTTCCTTCCTTCCTTCCTTCCTTCCTTCCTTCCTTCCTTCCTTCCTTCCTTCCTTCCTTCCTTCCTTCCTTCCTTCCTTCCTTCCTTCCTTCCTTCCTTCCTTCCTTCCTTCCTTCCTTCCTTCCTTCCTTCCTTCCTTCCTTCCTTCCTTCCTTCCTTCCTTCCTTCCTTCCTTCCTTCCTTCCTTCCTTCCTTCCTTCCTTCCTTCCTTCCTTCCTTCCTTCCTTCCTTCCTTCCTTCCTTCCTTCCTCCTTTCCTTTCCTTTCCTTTCCTTTCCTTTCCTTTCCTTTCCTTTCCTTTCCTTTCCTTTCCTTTCCTTTCCTTTTCCTTTCCTTTCCTTTCCTTTTCCTTTCCTTTCCTTTCCTTTCCTTTCCTTTCCTTTCCTTTCCTTTCCTTTCCTTTCCTTTCCTTTCCTTTCCTTTCCTTTCCTTTCCTTTCCTTTCCTTTCCTTTCCTTTCCTTTCCTTTCCTTTCCTTTCCTTTCCTTTCCTTTCCTTTCCTTTCCTTTCCTTTCCTTTCCTTTCCTTTCCTTTCCTTTCCTTTCCTTTCCTTTCCTTTCCTTTCCTTTCCTTTCCTTTCCTTTCCTTTCCTTTCCTTTCCTTTCCTTTCCTTTCCTTTCCTTTCTCTCCCGCCCCTTCCTCCCTCCCTTCCTCTCTTTCCATAATTTCACTTAGCTCTTTGCAGAGAAGCTGCATGAACTATGTTACAGGGGTGTCATGCTTGGGAAATGGTCAAACCAAATACAGAAATGCCTCTAAAAAGCAAACACTTCAAACAGAAGGGATGAAATGCCAGACATGGGGATTTATAGGAAGAAAGAAAGAGTCAAGAAATTAATTACAGAGGAATCAGCAGAGTCACAGATAAATGGTAGGGTCTGCAATATTTTCTCCCAGCAGCTGCTGTTAAGAGCTCAAGTTTGTGTTGCCTGGTTTGCACACCTGAAACTAAGATTGCCTTTAGTCTGAATTTACTTCAAAACAAAGGGCTGAGAGATGGGACAGTGGATACTTGTTTCTGTCCCTGAAGGGGCACATCTTGGGCAGAGGTAGTGGGATGCTGCTGGTAACATCATACAGACATCCACAGAACCACTTTATAAGGGCTTATGCTGATTCCAGAAATATGAAGCTCCTCCTGCTGTAGGGCAGGACATCATCAGCCTTCAGGAGGCAGGGCTTCTGGGGGGACCTGCTGCAGCTGTTGTCTCTGTCTAATTTGGTGTCCCACAACAAGAAGTTGCTGGTCCAGAAAGAGGACCTTCCTCCACAAATATCCAATTCTTACCTAATTCCTTAAACTCACCACCTCTAACACAAAACTGCCAAACACTCAAAACTCACTGTATGCAACCAAATAAAAAGCTCCATCTGTGCTCTGTGGCTGGCTGCTTGGCAAAGAAAGTCCAATGCCCTATGTCTTCAGTGCATTTTAATTCCTGCCACCCCTGTAACTGACTCTGGGGCCTCCTCCCTTGTACCCCACAAGCCACGGCTGGTCCTTGCCTACATATGGACTAATTAATCTGATGAACTTCGCCTGCCTGTCTCACTGGAGTGATAGTTTTGGGATATTTCTTCAAACTGGCTGCCAATTTTCCCAAGATTCATAGACACTCCCTCACCTGTAGGTGCTGATCTACTTTGATTTTTTTTCCCGCATCTCGTTAAAGTTACTCAGGAGATGTGCTGACAGCTGGATGATGTAAATGCATGACCCTCATTCCTTAGAAATTTTATGTGGATGGGTTGCCTGCTACAAGATACATAAAAACTTTGTGTTGTGACCTGAGCTTTCCTTTTCACCTGACTCTGAGTTAGCCCTGTCTGTGAAGCAGAGGAGTCTTTCCTAGCTGACCCTCAGTCTCTGCCTCTCACACTGCCTGGAGAGCAGCAGTGTCCAGGACTTGACCTCTGCAGCACCAGGGTTTTGCAAGGATCCTGAGTCACTGCAGAGGAATGACTGTTTCTCTGAAAAAACAAACAAACAAACCAAAAACCCCACAAAAAAAAAAAAAACCACCCAAACAACAAAAAAGACCTACCCTCATAATTTCTCCATCCCTCTGAACTTCTGTGAGGTCTATGATTTTTCTGAAAGACCAAAAATTGCAGCTTTGTCAGCAATGGGGCAGCTGTGACTGAGGAGAGATGTGCTACACAGAAATCACAGAAATCAACAAGCTGGCACGGCTTGTTGGCAGCAGCTGGAGTGAGGTGATTTGCAGTATCTCTCAGCCATGCAAGGTAGCTGGTCAATGCTCTCCTTGAATGACTTCTCCTGGCAGAGGTTTGTTGGAAGTTTTGAAAGTGAACAAAACAGGGTGTGGAGCTGCACAGACTGGGGCACAGCACCATGCCAGTGATGTCTTTTACTGCAGTGGCCCCTCCCCTCTGATGGGGGATATAGGTTTCTCGGCCCCATCAAGCTAGCAGAAAAAAATCTGCCTTAAAAATCCTTGCTTGCAAGGTTCTTATAAAGAATTCTGTTCTTATTCCCACTCCTAAAAAGCACTCAAAAGTGACACAAGTCCCACATATAAGGGTGACAGGACCACTCAAAGCAGTGGGGTTTCAGCAAACCTGGGAGCTGAGAGCCTGTACCTGGGACCCTTTAGGCACACCAGCTCATCACTGCTCCTTGTTGCCACAGGTTTCAAACAGAATCCAGTTTCACACGGATTTCTTTTGCCTTGACTCAAACTGCTACTGAAGAACAGGGCTTCATGCTTTGGTGACTTCTGCCCTTTTCCTCAAGGCCAGGAAATGTGACAACTTAGACATCTGGCCACAGACCTGCAGAGATGTGAGAGATGCATTCTCTTTGCAAATAAGAGGAACATTGAATTTTGGTAATGGAGTGCTCATCTGAGCTCCTTAAGACCAAGTAAGCAGTCAGGGTGCAGTACTCAGAGGCTCCATGACCTTTTCTTTCATCTATCAAGACTACAATGGAAAAGAAAGGGAATTTTCCACCTGTCCTAGGTTGTTCTTGTTGAGCATCCTCCTGTCTTTATAATTCCTTAGAAGACAATCTATTCCTGACCACTGTTGCACGTAACTATAGTACACTCACAGAGCTTATGTATAGCATTTAAATATATTGTACAATTTAGTCTATTTCTATATAGTGTATATAAAAGCTTGTCTTTATGAGACATGATACCAACAGGTAAGAGATAGCAAGGATAATCTCCTCCAAGTGTAGTTTTCCTGCCTGGAAACTTGGAGTAGATGACAAGTATTCTCTGTTCCTTTTGTTCCTCACCAGGATGGATTCCCTTCCTGCCTTCAGCAAACTCTCTGTGCTGGGAGCTTACAGATGTCACCTCTGTAAACATGATCCTGAGGCAATAGTCTTTGACATACTAAGAACTATATTGTTTATCCTAATTTGCTTTGTTCATCTAGAAGCTCCTCATGGTACCTTGCAGGACACCTTGAAGCTGATTCAATGCAGGTATCGTTTGTTTTGGAATCACTCTCTTAGTCCTATTGTTTAGTTTAATGTAAAATGGTATTGGGCCTACCTTATTTTTGGTAGACAGTTTCCCATCCTTCGCCTGGATCTCTGCACCCTTTGGTAGCCAGTTTTGGTGTGGCTTCCTTGCTAACTGACTTGTTTTCTGTACTGGCTGTTTAACAGAATGAAACTCAGTGACCAAAGCAGTACATTATCTCACTGTAAGTGGATGCAGCAGTCAGATGTTGTGCACCTAAAAAAACCAAAACCCACCCCAAAGCCTCCACTGCAGGCAAACATTAGCAAGTGGGGGTGGGAGAGGAAGAGAGGTGGAATAGATGAGTGATGTAGCTTCCTGGGGTGCTGGGAAGAGCTGGTGGCCTCCATACAGTGACTAAAGTGCTGCAGAATGAACTCCCTCTAGGTTCTGTAGTCTGAAATAGCAATTTATCATGGTTTTGACAACAGGAAACCACATGCCTAGCCATCTTGATCTTCTGAGAAATGCTGTGACAAACTGAATGGTAAAACGAAACACTTCAAACCACAGTGAAGTATAGCCTTTGCTACTGAAGCTTCTGAGTGCAGTCTTTTTGTGCTCCTTTTTGTCCTTTAAAAAAAATTATTATAATTTATTCCTTTTTCTTTCTCCCAAGCTACAAGGAAGAAAAAACAGAAGAACCAGAATGTAATTTGCAGGTCTTGTTGGCTGGGGAGGAACAAAGTTTTAGTTGACTCGTTGTAATTGTTGTACATTGCCAGGAAAAAAAAAATCTCTTTAGGACTTCAGATGTCTGCAGCCATTTCATCAAACCTCAGAGGTAAGAAGTGTCAGGCAGTTAACAAAACACTCTAAGAACAAGTGCTGTCCCCTAGGAACATGGAACGGTTTTGCAGATAGAGGTACACCACTATGGGTCAGGTCTCTGCTAAGTAGCCCCCTCCTTTGTTTCTATTTTGCACTTCACTAAGCAGTCCAACACCAGATTTCAGCAACAGAAGCTGTAACTTGCAGCTGAGAGCAGGGTATTAGCAGAGGGAGGGAGTCCAGTTTGGGGAGAGATCACATACCTCCAATACAAATATGACAAGGATAAACAGCTATGTCTGTGTATAAACTACCCTTGTGTGCTCTGAACTGGAACATGTGTGCAAACACAACAATTAATCTGTAACCCTGCCCAAATGAGCACCACAGGTCCTGCAGCATCCCTTGGATTTGAACTGCCACAGCCTGCTCTGATGCTAAGCCAGAGGCCTGGAGCAAATATTGGTAGATGCAGCTACTGTCCTTACCTCAGTGTACTGCAGCTCTCCAAACTCAACTGAGATGTAGTGTTATTTGCCATATGGAGGCACTACTGAAATATGTTATAAAGTTCCAGACCTGTTAAATTGCATTCAACAAGCTGCTTCCCAACAGTGCTACCTATAACTAGAGCTGAGAAACCAATCTCCAAAAGTCACTGCAATTCAGAAGTCAATGAAACCCTCTCCACCTGTTTTGTACTCTTTACAGGCAACGTCTTGAGAGGTGGCACTGGATTCTTCTGATAAGGTAGGCAGACATCCAGTTGTTAACCAGGGCTTGGATGGCTGAAAAAACAGTGGTTTAGCCTGGTAGTTGACAAATCAATGTTTTAGACTATAATTGTGCCTGAGTGATTTCCCTTGGCAATATTTTCTGGAAGTTCAGCTATGTGAATTATAAATTACATTAGTCACTTGGTCTGTGGGGAAATGCTGGCATTTCGTGACTGTGCAATTCCTGTATGTTCTTTTTTTAATTTACTCAGAACTAAATAGAACATTCTGGTGAAACTGAAAGGAAGAAAGTAATACAAATCATTGTGCTTTTCAAGCAGTAGTTGCAGAACTACTTCTGCCTAATTTATCCCAAGCTTTTGCTGTCTTTGGAATGTAACTGAAGCTCAGGCATGGCATGCAGTTCTCAGAAATGAGGACATTGTGCAACTGGAGCTGTAGACTTACTGCCATCTTACTGGCAAGAAAGGAGAAGGTTGGTAATCCATCAAAAGACTATGCAAAGATGAACAGAGCAGCCATTCATGCATTTAAAAATACATTCACAAATTAAAAATAAGTGGTTGGGTTAATGGATCTCACATCATGAGTAAAATGTTGTGTTTAAAGCAATTAATCACGTGCTGATGTTGTCTGGTCCCTGGAGAAACGAGAGTGGTTTGACAGAGATGCTGCAGCAGTTGGATGTGCATGCAAACACTGACTCATGAAGACTGTTAGGGAGGTCCCTGCAGCCTCAGGTTCCCTGTGACACCAGGAGCTGTCAGAGGAGAAGCAGAGCATGGAAGGAGCAGCCAGCATACACAGCTCTTTCTCACCAGGGATGCCATAACAAATTAAAGCAAACACTTTTTTCCCACTGGCAGAGATACCTCTGTCCTTTGCTAAGACTGAAAGTTTGCTCTTCATTGAAAAGTGTTTCCTCTAGCAGCACACAGTTTTGGTTCTGGAAGATCAGAGTGTTTCTGAGAGAAAATAAGTTGGTTAAAGCTGACAAGAATATTTCCTACATACCAGTTAGGCTTGCAATTATTTTTAAAATCAAGTGCAGTTCCTTCTGTGATTGCTAATTAGTGATCTCACATTTTGATCAGGCCAGAATGCCCTTCCAGAAATTTTGAAGGAAAGTGCAACTATGCAAGTAATTCAAGGAAAGGAAAATAAGATATCTCAAAGGAAAAAGACAATGGTATGAAGCAAATGCATTTTTCAGACTTATGGGAATGAATTTTTGAACCTACTCAAAAGCACATCCAAAATGTGTCTTTAGAAGAATACTGATACTTGAGCTGTTTCTGTTTTCAGATTAGTTGCCTCTAAGGAGAAAAGGAATCATAAATGTGAAAGCATGTTTGAGAATTTTTTGTATCACTTTATGGTTTAGGCCTGCTGGCTTGCAACTGATTTGCATAATTTGAGGCTAATCTGTGTGGCCATTCAACTGAGGGAAAACATTTTATTTGCAATCATAGTCATTTGTAGTAGTAAGAAATTGCAAAAAATGTAAGCCGCCTCATCAGAAATCAGAAACGTGAAACACAATTTACCAGTAGAAGTCTGATAAGCAAATCAGGTCTCATAGTATGCTGCCCACTGTGCCATAGGAGAGCCACCCGTGGGCAAAGGGCTTGGCTGGTTTCAGCAGTGATCACAATGCACACCAGAAAAGGGAACACAGGCATAACAATGACAAAGCAAAAAGGCACAAAAACAATGACTCAGACAAGTTGTGTGACCTATTTTTATAGTCATCTCAGGTGATAGTGGAGGAGGAAGTGTGTGCTTGTGGAGTCTTTCCAAGGGACAGGGCTGGGGAAGGATCATGGACCTGTGGAAATGGAGGCAACCTCAATGGAGGAGAGGTGAGACCAAGGCCCTGCTCTTTCCCTGAGACAACATATGACTTAGGCCCTGAGTCCACCTCTTGGCTTGCTTTGGTCTCCTTAACCTAGAGAATGAGTTGTTTTACAGAAGCATCAGCACCTCCTGGGTCTTTCATCACCTCATCATTGAATTACACGATGGGTGCAGATTCCTAACTCTGAGTTACATATGTGCTCTGTGTTACATTTGTGCTACTCGTTGCAGCATAGCCTTTCCTGGAGCTCAGGTCAAGGCCAGTGTGGCCTTTCCTCTTGCAGCCCACAGACACTGGGTGCTGAGCCAGGTAGGTGCTTATGAAAAACAAACCTTATGGACAAAGTGCTTGTGAAAAACCCAGTACCCCTGTCTGCTTATCAGCACAGCTGGGAAAACCTGAGTTTCTGGCTCTGACATTTGTTGTCATGTCCCCTAAAATTCAGTTGCGTCATAGAAGCAGGAGGTTTTCACAAGGTGGCATTTGTTGTAGTTTCCTGGTGGGGAATGTCCCTAGAGTAAAAGCGAAGCATTTAAAAAAGGGGAAGTGGCACTCAGTGGATCATTCGTTCATCTCTCTGAGCACACAGCTGAGATGATGATGGTCACTTGCCTGCTCCTCTCCAGTGTCTGGACCGCTGTTCCAGGTAACTCCCTTATCTGTCTGGGTGGGTGTCTGTGTAATTTTCCTAACAGCATTAGGGACCTCAGTGGCTGTGCCAGCCTCCTTCTGTGCTGCTGGGTGCTGCAGTCCCCACTTTGCACCCTCCTGGGGCAAACCTAGTGATTACAGGGCACTTGTACTGTACTACTTACCTTGGGATCAGGCATGTCACTGCTGTTGCACTGACAGCATCCAGTTCTTAATTTAGCACCAGTGCACCATAAATTCCAGAGAGATGTATAAAGGTATTGCAATGGACAAATTATAAAGCAGGCAGACTGTGTTTTTAGGTATCTGCTCAGGCCATCAAAAGCATGGATGTATTACAGTGGTTTTGTATTTTAAAATCATGTAGAAAAGGCTGAATTAGTTTCAAAGTAGCTTCCATGATCATGGTTTGTAGTCTGCCTATGGCACTGCTGAGATCTAGAAAGCAAAGTGACTGGCACAGCTTGACAACTGGCTTCTTGGTCTTTGATGGCAGATTTGCCTGGCCATGGTCACAGCCAGAATCTCAGAGCACCTTCTTGAGTAGGTCAGCCTAGTGTACTTCTGGACACTGCAGACAGCCTCACCTTCTCTGCAAAGATATTTCCCTTTCTTGTAAATTGAATTATGTTCTCAGTGCTGCAACTGTTACTGCTGATACCTCCCTTCCCATGCTGACATGCACAAATAAACTTTGAAAACTATTATGCCATAAGAACTGTTGAGCTGAGCTGTCAGCTTCACTTTGTTGGTACCCTTAACAATTTTTGCATGTCTACGAATTGGAAGAGGAGACTGATTGTTTTCTTCTTTTCCCTGGAGACTTTTAATACCATGTCATTTCTGCTGTGCAAGTTTTCTCCCTGCAGGCCATCAGTATTTTTGATGCTCTTCTGCAGCTGTTTCTCAGCAGCATGACTTCAATGCTGAGATAAGAGGACAGATGTAGTTTGCCTCAGGTTCTTCCTGAGAACTCTTCTTGCTTTTTTCTTCTACTTTTCTGATCCTTACCAGTTTCTGACAAGTGTGAATACATGATGTATGTATAGTGAGACACATAAACATTTTTAGCATTTTTACTGATTTGCTACACCCCATGCCACAGGAGGGCTAAGAGGGTGGTATTGGGCCAACAGCTGTTTATCAGCATGGCTAAAAGTTTAGGGAATCTCTTCGTGGGTGCCCATGGGATAGCAGTCCTAGCAGACAAATCAGTGGCTCCCAACACCAGAACTGCCTTTCTCAGTGCTCTCTGCAGCACAGATATCAGGCTGGCAAAATGCTAGGTGTGAGAGGTGGCAGGTTCAGTGAAACTCTCTGGGTAGTTCTTTCAAGGTCATTTTCAACTTTTCCCTAGATGGAGGGATAGAGAAATCCTCCGGAGTTGCTCTGCTTGGAAATGAGGGTGAGGGGCTGTGGGGGCCTTTGGTGGGGTTGGGCTGCAGAAGAGCGTGAGAAATGCTGAGTATGGCACCTGCTTCTCCCCCAGCCTCTGTGCAGGTGATGAACAGAAAGGTCCAGTCAGTCCAGGCAGGAGGAAATGTTACTTTATCATGCCGGTCAGTCACAAAAGAAGATGTGATACAGGTGACATGGCAGAAAGAGACGGATGGGACTGAAGACAACATAGCAACTTACAGTACGATTAATGGCCAAAAAATAGCCAAGGCCTATGTAAGCCATGTGAGCTTTGCCCACAGCGAGTTACAAGCCTCAGCCATCTCCCTTGATGGAGTCACCCTCCAAGATGAAGGATGCTACAAATGCATCTTCAACACATTTCCCTCGGGGGCTGTCACTGGCAGGATGTGTCTCAAGGTTTATGGTAAGGTACTGTAATTGTGTACGGGTGCTCATCTGAGGACCAAGTCATTTTTCCTTTGAAAAACCTTGCCTAACATTGCAACATTGATGCAGAAAAAATGGTTCTCCCTGCCTCTCTCTCCCTCTCTGGTTTTACCTCTGATGGTAAATCAGCATTCAACAGTTCTTTAATTTTCTTACATTTCAAGTCAGCAACAGCAAGATTCAAAACTGACATGTAACTCATGACTTCCTCCAAGTTTCCCTAGACGTGTGCTGTGCTGACAGCTGCCTGGCCACAGCCATGTACCCCGTGCTCCTCTGCTTCCTTTCACTGCTCTTCTCACCTCTTAATCCTGGAAATCAGGCTAATTTTGACTTGCTCTGCATTTGGTTATAAAAAAATTGCAAAGTATTCAAAATGCAAAGAGGGACATGCATGACCAGAATAGCTGGGATCTCATTTTGAAGCTAGAGTAAAAATAACAGCAGTTGGGTTGGGGTCAGGAACAGGATTAAAAAAAAAAAAAAAAAAGAAAAGGAAGGCTAAAATACTGTACAGCTCATGGGATTTGACACATTAATATCTTGAGCACGTCAGCATCAACTAGCTTAAAGAAGAGAGTTGAAAAAAATCATGAGTCAAGATGGCAATATTTGTCACCTCCATATGAAATCATCAACTTGCAAGTGCAACCTGAAATAAAGACTAATAGATGAACTCAAAAGAACTAAGAGTAACAAGCTGCTTATGTTTTGAGGAAAGCTGCTGGGTTTTGTCCAGCTGAGAGAGCTGAGACATTAAACATGCTCTGAGGACACCCAGTTGACTCCTAGCTTTCTCAGAGATGAGACTGCTGTGGGGAAACTGGCCAAAGATCATATCCCATCTGAAGAGTATCAGTGTCTGTGCCCTGTCACTGGTGATATGACCCCCCTAGTACCTTCTGCTGACAAAGACATGGACACATATGTCCACACACATGTCTCTGGAGTCCTCTGTGTGGAGAAAGAAAGCTCCTAACCTAGAGGGGAAAGGAGGTGGTGGTGAAAAATACAAGGGAAAACCAAGCCTGGAACTAAAGTTCTTTTTCCCATGTTTTGGGAAAACTAGGGCAGAAAAGAGAAATGAGGAGAAATTCATGCGGTATTTCATATATGAAGAGGAAAGTTCCTAAAGAAAGCCAGTTCTGAGTCATTCAGAGGGTAAGCACTGATTATATACTACAGGAAAAACATGGAAGTGCCTTGCAGAGGTATGAGGTGGCTGTGGGGTTTTCGGGGTCTCCCCAAAAATAGCTGCCATTTTTAGGTGTCCCAAACAGAGAAGTCCAGTTAAGCACAACCTGTCTGGGCCCCTCAGGCAGGCTCCAGGGCTGCAGGAAATCTTAGCAAGCTCAGCTCTTAAATGAGATCAGCTCTTTAGAGATTCTCAGCTCACTAATGATTTTCAGCTCTTTTCCTTGCTAAGTGCCTTTGGCAGATGCAGGGAAAGAGAGGAGAAGTGCTGTGTGAGGTTACACAGACATGTCTTTTTTGGCAGCTTCTGCAAAGGGTCTCAGTGACAGCTCTACTGCTGAGCTGGGCAGATGAGGGTGTTTATATAGGGTTTAGGAGTTGTGGAAATTGTCCAATGGTAAGGATCGAGGTGAACATGACCTATAGTCTTAAAGAGAGATAACTAGAGTCCGAAGGCAGAAGAGGGGCTTCTTAGGTCCAGTCATCATGACTAGGCATTTCTTATCTTAGGCTTCTGAATGCCAGGGAGGCCTTGCAGGCCCTGTGCCTGATATGCAGAGGGATCTCATTCTTTTTAATCGCATAAACACAGAGATTTCTTTTGGGTTTGAGTTTTGGTTTGGTTTTTTTTCTATCCAAGTGGGGGAATTCCCTCCCAAACTCACCAGCTGTGAGGCTATGGTTCATCCTTCACGAGAGCACTAATTCTAAAAAAAGAAAAGGGATGTTTTTCTCCTGCCTCAGATGAAAATGCATCAACTGAGAAGGATTTAAGTTCTCTCATAGGCGACTGCTAGAGGCTGCCTCACCAAAGTCATGATAGCCTTCCTGTAATGTGCTGTATCAAACCAGCCCTGGAGAGTCACCACGAACAAACTAAACATTTGGCACTTTGAAAGCAGGTTTTAGTTCATATATGATTGTCTCATTGAAGCCAATTTATATGATACTACTTAAAAGCCATAATCTTGCTCGTTACACCCCAAATCCTCATGATGGGAACAACTTGTCTGAACAAGCCCAGAAGCTGCCCCATGAGGGAAAAGTGAAGCTAGCAGGAATCTCCCAAGGCTCAGAGGTTCAGGGCAGGGTAAGTTTAATTTTCACCAGTTGAAAATTAAACACTGCGATGTCTTTGCCCTCAAGAGGGGACTAACAGGGAATTTACAAGCTGGTAATTGTCTGATTACTGCAGCCTTAGCTAACACAGCTGTTTTGGGACGGGACGGGATGGGCACCATCACCGCACAATGAGGGGAAGTGAAACCACATAAGAACTGGCTACAACACTGTAAAAACAGAAACAAGTATGACTGGAAGGATATCAGACCTGCCTGGCTGAAAAGAGCAAACTCAGGAAGAAGCAGAAATGTCCTACCCTGTAGCAAAATCCATTTCAGAACAGAATAGTTTCAAGCAAGCTTAGTGGGTCTCTTTTGAGCAGTCTGCTGCATTCCCCCTTCATTTTACTTTGGAAATATTTGCCAAACTTCATTGTCAAAGAGAATGAGAATGAAATCCAGAATAAGGATTGAGGGAGAGGGGACTATGAGAGGCAGAAATTGGAGAGAGGGGGATGTGCCACATGAGGATGGGCAAGACTTGCTGAGCCACAAAATTCCCTGGACATTTGCTGTGCTGACTCTGGAGACTGCCTGCCTTCACTGTAGACGGCAACATTTGTCTGGAAGCCTTGAGCCCAGCTGGAAAAATGCCATCGCAATTTCTGAGACAGGGAAACCAAGGCACAGTACTGCTCGTGAACACTCATATGGTTTCAAAAAGCTTTCTGTCATCACGAGGCATATTGTGATTCCTACAATCTGTTATCATTTTCTGTAACAGCACTGCTAAGCCTTTAAACATAAAAAACATATAATGAATCAGGTCATTATATGCTTTTTATGTTTAAAGGCTTAGCAGTGCCTAATTCCCTCTAATTACAGAAAGCTATTACAGATTAAGCCATTTTCAGATATTTGGGAATGCTGACAGAGCTCAAATTTGGGAACATCTGCAATACTGATCTGCAAGAAAGACTAAAGCAAGTACTGGCACACAACATCTCAGGTGAAGACTTTTTCACTGGAAACAAATATTTTGATGAAAGGCAAAAGAAGCAGTTAAGTGTATGCATCAAACATGAACAGCCAGCACATACTAGCAAACAGCACAGCAGGACTTTCCTGCAAAAGCAAGCACTTACATGTTTTGACAGTGCATCTATTACAGACATTTGCAAGAGAGAAGCTCAGCCCTGCAGGATCATTCATTGGGGTCCACTGTGAGAAGAGACAGAACTGCTTAGTCAGAAAAAGAGCAGGTGCAGAGTGCATGTGTTTCTGGCAAGACACTGACAAGTTTTTCTCATCCTCTGTGGCAACATCTGTGACTTCTCCATGTGATTGCTTGTGAATTTTGAAACCTAATATTTGAAGTTAATGCTGTGGGTGGATGTGTTAATTTTATGCATCTCGTGAGTGAAAGAAGTTCAGAGATAATTTTCTAAACGAAACATAAATTGTTTGCAACACTAGTCTTTTCATATCTGGGAGATTTTGAGATGTCCCAACTGAAATCCCCCTAAACACTTTCCTTTTTTTGTCAGAGGTTTCAGCAACTCTGTGGGTGTTGAGTTTTTGTCTATGATTGATGCAAAAAGTGAGAAATACAAGTTTATTTTTTCTATGCTCACACAGCCATAGTAAGTAAATAAGGTCAGGCTTGTAAAAAAATTAAACAACAAACAAAAAGCAACAAAATTGGTATACAAAGTCTTGCTTCCACCCTCTGGGAGTTATGGCTTGGAAGAGACAGACAACCTTTTGAGGTGCATCTGGAATTGTACCAGGAGCTTATAGGTGCCATTACACATCTGGCGTGTTCTTTTTCCCCTTTTTGCAGTGTCTGCTACCCCTCACAGGCAAATCTTTGTTTACCTCTCAAAAGCAAAAATCGTTGTTTTTCCTAAGAAGAATTAAAAGATCTTTTGTTTGCTCATTTAAAAGCAGAATTGCTAAATGATAGAGGTATGTTCCAGTGTTGGGATAAAAATTAATTTTACCATAAATATTGCACTTAACACTGTTATTTTTCTTATGTAAGTAGTAATATACACATGGAGTTCTACTAATTACAGCAGTGGATACTTTTTTAAACAGAAGGCATTCATGGTAATTCAGACTTGATTGAAACTAGAATTGCCATTGAACTTAAATGCTTAAAAAAAGCAATATTTTCAGAAACCAAGACCTAGAAGTAGACCCTATTTCCTCAGCACATGCACTGAAGAAGAAGGCAGGCTGGTGAGCTGCCAGGCAGAAACCCATGGATTGCACTCCCAAATTACACACCTTTAGAGATATTGTGCCTGTGCAAACTGACCTTATCAAACTGAGCAGAGGCTTGAACTAGACATTCTCCTGAAGTCTCTTCTGACCTAAATTATGGCATGATTTTATGCCAAGGGATAAATAGGTGATTTTTCACATGGGACACGGCTTATGTGCTCAGATCTCATCTGGAGTTCTATCCAGGTTGAAACCAACTTCCAGAACTTCTCCCCTTTATCTATTTCTTGCAAATACAGTTTGTATAAATAGGGATCAACAAGTAGGCTTCATGTGAGTGATTAAGCATGAATGATGCCTGTAGTTCATCCTTCTTCCAGACTAAAATTAAATGTGACAGCATCCACAAATCTCTGGAGTGAGAGTGTTGAAAGAAGCGATCTTTCATGATAGTTTTGAGGGATACTATGATGCACCCAAAACCCATTTACAAGAGGAAACAAAGTTAAACAAGCACAAACCATGAAATCCCATGGTGTAACCACATACAAATTCACTATTACTGTCTTGCATAAATAGATCCATTTAGTCCTTTGATTTGCAACTCTACACACCTCAACAGCAAAAATGCTAAACAGCGGCAAAACTAATCCTGCAGGTAATTTTAAAGGAAAATAATTCTAACTCATTTAAGCAGTTCAGCTCTTTCAAAGAGAAAAGGACATGACATATGACTTCGCAGTTCACCGCCTTCTGCTTTTAACTCAGCCATAATCACCACTTCTCAGCTGGGTGGCTGCTGCTAGTAACAGAACTGAAACATGATGCTTCTACCCTTTTGCCCTTTCTGTTGTCCAGCTCTTCACTTCCAGACTACTGTCTGATCACCTTTATATTCATCTGTCACTGCTGGGGCTTTGGGAAGGGGGAGCTAAGATTAGATAGTAAGCTTTTCCTCCAAGATAACTGTAAATACAGATGCTCTTTGTTCAAACATAGGCAGAAACTAATGGACTTTATCACTTTGTTCTTTACAGCCATCTCAGACCCCAGAGTGGAAACAAAACTTATATCCAGTCCAGACAAAGCTGAGGATTCTGAGAAAATGGTGGGGATGAGCTGCTCAGCAACAGGGAAACCAGTTCCAAAAATAACCTGGCACCTCCCCAGCATACTGCAGCAGAAACCAAAGGAGTACCACATAAAGTTCAGCAACCAGACCGTGACTGTCATCAGCAATTTTACCCATACCCACTCCAAAATCCTTTGGGAGTACCCCATCACCTGCATGATCCAACATCCTTTTCTAAATGTGACCCTGGTCCTGCCCACAGACAGCCTGGAGCAGGGTCAGTATGTAACTCTGCTCCTGCTCTGGGGTAGGGCAGAAATTGGGAAGCACCTCCTGGGGTAGAATCAGAAAACTCCTCAGAGGGTTGGAAGGTGGGAAAGGCATCTGGAAGAGCAGCTGTGGTTGGGCTTGGGAGGGATGGAGGAGGTGCCATGAAACATCCAGATGCCCTGGCCAATGGCACATAATGTCTTACTTACTGCTTCTCAGGTCCTCTTACCCACCATGATGTACCCCAACCTCCCTGTCTCTGTGAAGGACTATTTGTGACAGGGTTCCCTGTCACGTAATGTGACAAACCGAAACATGTCAGTGTTGGGTAGCTCAGAGGGGCTGGGTTGTACATGCCTGATCCTAACATCAGACCAAGCACAGGTGCTGACAATGCCACTTCTGTGCATCATGCTGGAATGTGCTCCCAGTGCTCTTGTCCATCTCATTTCACCCCAGGGAATGGCCAAGGGATGCTTGAAATGGGTTTCAGGTTGTTTTTTTTACTTCATGCACAAACTGAGTACTTGTTACTTTCCCCACAGGTCCAGACAGCAGCATGGCATCGGCCATTGCCATTGCACTGGGGGTCCTGGTCCCCCTGACCTCCCTTCTCATTCTCACCTGCCTCTTCTTCCACTGCCTCAGGCACCTACGTGATGCAGAGAGAAACCCAACCTGGCCCTGCTGGGTAGGTCTGCCTTTCCTCAGGGTGCTGCAAAATTCACTCCCACAGGTCTTGAGGTTCAATACCATGACCTGGCTTTGCCCAGCCACACAAGGGCTGCCTGCACACTGCCCAAGCCAGGCTGAAACTGGGCTGGAGAGGGACACAGGAATGAGCCCCCAGTCAGACAGCTGGGAAGGGGAAACCTGATTGTGTATAGCCAGCCTACAGGTGCTCAAGAGTGCTGGCAGCTAGAAAACTTTCATTATGCCAATGACAAGGCACGCTCAAGTGGGAGCATCACTCTACTATTATATTTACACACAAAATAGTTGTGTAAGCAGTGGGTCTTCTACAGCTCCTAAAATAACCTCCCTCAGCACAACCAACGCAGCTCACGAAGGCAGCAACTTTGAGGATGGGCCTCAAACAAAATGTGGTCTTAGAGGAAAACCATGCCTCTGTGAGGGAAGCCCAGGGTACCACACTGGGGCATGGGCTGAGGCACTGCTGATTGTACTCCAAGGCTATCCTGGTGCAGGGGGTGCAGGATACAAGTTTGAGGTGGGGATAAACTGAGGTGAAGTGCAATCATTTCAGAAAATCATAGTCCAGTTTTGTGAAGTCTCCTCATCCTCCTTGCAGTACATGTCTAGCATGTGCACCCTGGATTCTGGTGAACATTTTGGAAAAAAAGAAGCAGTGGAGGAAATGCAACACATGTCTTAGGTGTTATACCTCTAGGTCCAAGCTGAAGACTGCTGATGGGACTGCAAGGGGAGAACTTTAGTTTCCCCTCACAAAGAGATACAAGGACTCATTGGCAATACAAATATCCAGGATCTTTACCCTCACACCTAAAATATCCATATATTTTGAAGAAATAAACACAACAACTTCCCTTTCATCAGGTACTTCCTGCCTGCACCAAGGCCAAGAAGTGCAGGCAGTACAGAGCTGCAAGCAGGTGGGCTCCTGCAATATCCCACAGCCTTGGTGTGCCACTGAACACCTGAGAAGCTGCCACACCTACACGTGTAAGAGATAAACTCTTAAAATGGCACCTCAAGCTTCCAAGGAAACCTCATGTGACTTTCTCCAAGAGAAATATAAAAAGGGGCAATTTATAATATATATTTATTTATTTTATTATACTATAATATTCTGTTTCATAAGAAAAAAATGTAAAGTATTTATTGAAACTCAGGCTGGCTTTGTGGATCCATTTAATGGAACTCATGTATTTTTGGGGGTTTTAACATTGTTTATTACTCTCTGATATTTTAACATTGCAAACTCAAAAGTGGAAGGGGGATTGTCTGAAATAAGGCAACATTTTGTAAGGCTGCTGGCTTGGAAAGTGTTGCTGATGGACCAAAGTAGCCCCTTACCAGGAGCTGGGCTGCAGAAAACCTGCGGAACAGCCCACCACACTGCTCTGAACTTCGGGTGTCGAACTTGTTCCCTAAAGGGCACAAGAGATTAGGCCAAGACTGCAGCCAGCCTAAACTTATAACCCAGGTGCCAAGAGTAACAGGCCTCAAGCCAAGAGTCATGAAGAAGTGCCAAGTCAAATTTCCAGTAACCTCTCCTGGAAAGCAATGTAAAAGGCACAGAGATGTTTCCTTCTTCCCTTTTTCTCAGAACTTTTCACAGCCCCCTTCTTCATGTACCTGATTTATCACAGCTGCCTTGTGTTTCCTGGCATCCCACTCACCTGCAGGAGGAAGTAGGGCAATAAAAGGGCAGTTACAGGGTTAGTAGGTTGTCTAGTGCACTTTGTTTGTGTCCTAGTGTAGTGGCAGGTGAGTGCAATGGGAAGTAAGAGGCTGATAGGTCTGAGGAGGTGGGTGCTTTATTTATTTCCACGTGGGCAGATAAGTACTAGTGCAGGGTAAGGAGTGTTCCCAATTCTGACCACGCTTTGCTTCTAAGCAGTGGGTCAGATCTGAGCTGTAATCTCCTGTAATTCCCTGAATTGTATCATATGCTCATGAAGTCTTGTTGACTTAGGGAAGGAGTAATGAGCCCACCTGGCTCATGCTGGTCTTGTGGGAAGCCACCAGCACAGGCTGCTTCCTCTCCTTCTGGCTTCCCAGAGCAAATGTGTGTCATCTGTTTTTTCCTCATACATGTACTTCAAATGGGCATCCCACATGAATCACTAAGTTGTAGTCAAAAACCCAAGTGAACTAAAATGAAAGCAAGTTGAGAATGAATAAACATGGGTTTTGCTATAAAATACTTCTTTTAAACCCCCCTAATACCTAGAAATAGCACAGTTGGTGAGTGAGGGGAAAGAGGAACTGGCTGCAGCTGTTACAATTGGGTTTTTTTCTCCATAGCCCCCTAATTGTCAAAAGAGGAAGTAATGGTTTGTCCAAACTTTTCTACCATTGCTGCTTCATTTCTTCATTGATGAGGGAAGAGGCCAGGAGAGAAGGGTTTCCCCTTGGTTTGTGGAGGGCTGGAATGGGGTAGAAAGCCCCTGGCATCCTTCTTGAGCAGGCTGTGTGGCCTTAGCCCTTGCCATTCTGTACAGTCTGCACTTACAATTTAGAGTACCTTGAGTTTTAACATGAGGTTTCTGCTAGAGTTTAGACTAAGGTTTTGTTTTTGTTTTTTTTTCTTTTTTTTTTTTTTAATTAAAAAAAATCTCTTGCAGAAACAGGGAGTTTAGACATGGGTAAAGAAAAGGATTTCCTGAGGAAAGAGAGAAAGAGACAATGCCAGTGATAAATCTATTCAAACCCAGGAAAATGGTAGTGATTATCAATTATTGTTTTATACAAGCTGATCTCCTGGAGTGTGGGAAAGCAGGACTTGGAGCCATGAAAGTATCTGTTTATGTGTGAGTTTGTAGTTTCTTTTAATTTTAGCTGAATGTAGAAATTTTATGAGCTTTTAGAATTTTCCGATTATGAGCATGATAGGTCCAGCAGCTGGGTGAGGGATGCAATGGTTTGCAAGTAAATTTCTATACAAGATTTATTTTTCATTCATATTAGAATGAGAACATGATATCCAGTCACAGAACACTTAAAACCAATAGGTGTACATACCTTCATGCTCTCCAAAGCCACCTACTAAGATGCAGTACCATAAAATTCTGTGTGCTACTGCTGTGGTGTTTGGTTTCGCGTAGCAATGAAATTAATGCAAGAATACAGACTATGGAAAATTAAGTGGCTGATAGGTATGGGGAAAAAACAAGAATATTAAATAGATACAAACCGTATTTTGTGGAATAAACAAAGGTATGACTGATGGAATCAGAAGTTTTGGCTATGAATGATGAACATTCTAACTGCTGTTATGAGATTTCTTTGTAATTAGTTTGTGCTTGTCTGTCCTGTTACTTCTGTTAACAACTTGTAAGAATTCTTTGGAGGTTATATTTCAAATCAGTTTACACAGATACCTAGTATTTGTTTAATAAATGGGTGGGTTTGATGCCCAACACCTTTTGCTTGCTGTGGCCCTGCATGGCTGGAGGTGGAGGTGGTAGGTGAAATTGGTGTGGAGCTTGAAATAAGTAATAGAAATAAAACTGGTAGGATGCAAGCAAATTTAAGTGAAATGGATTACTTTATTTTTCTGCTCCAATACAAGTGATATGAAGAGATTAACTTTGTAAGTAAATGGAAGCAGATCACACTTTTAAAATAAATTCTACAGGAATGTTCTGAGCTAATACCACCACCACAAAAACATAAAAATAAAAAAGAAACAAACAAAAAAGCCCAGGATTTTTGCCTGCTTGGATGCTGGGCAATTGTTAGTCTCACCCAACTCACCTGTGACCACTATGTGCTACTGCATTTTGTCCAGCCTCAGGACAAGTAGTGTTGATGCAGGGTATAATTTCTCCTAACTGATGGAAAAAGGACAAGAGGGAATGCCACCTTCCTGCTTGCCTCTCACTTAGATAAAACTGGTTCTAGGTTATGTGTCTCTCTTTATAAAGCAAATGTAGCCTGCATCTCTCAGCTTTGGGATCCTTTGACCCTGACATTAGCCAGTTTGGGTTAAGATTTTAACTCATGTAAGCGTACTTTTAAACAGTTGAGATAGATAAAAAAAGGTTTTTCAGGCTGCATAAAATGTCCATGCTTCTGTTTTGGTATGCCAGGCTATTTCAGGGGTATATTGTGTTGGTATTTTTCTCTGCCTAGACACTGGGTTCCAGGTTCTAACAGAGCAGTGAGATGCAAGCAAATTTTCCCCAACAGCTCTGGCTGAAGATGTGACTTTGAAAAATAGCTGAAATGTTTTTCTTAGATATTTTATAGGCACTGGCTGAAATAGGAAGAATATTCTTCTTCTGAAACCAGTGCTGGCAGAGGTATGGGACTAAATTTGTTCAGTGAAAAGAAATTTTGTTTTGGTTATAGACCTTTGAAAGCATCACTCATCAATTCTCTGTTGTGTGACTGTGGGGGAATGATTCATCTAATCACCACACCAGTAAATTTTCTTATTAAATCAGACCTGGAAGAAAATATAACCCATTGTTTTTCATTCAGTTTTCAGCACTGAGCCCCTGGAAATCAGCTGAAACAAAAGAATTGCACTAATTGATTGCATTTTTCTCTTTTATAAATGAGACTATCAAGCCAGGCAGATAGATACAAATCAAGTGTATTTTTGTTTTCACTCTCAGTACACCAGAAATTGCTCATGTTTTTGGAAGCCATACAAATGGCCTTCTCATAGCTCTGCTGCCTTCATCTTTGGACATATAAAGCTATGGTGAAAGGAGCACTGAATACTAGTCCAACTCTTTGTGGATGGGCTCTGTTGTAGTCTGTTCAACTTTGAGAAAAGCTACCTGAAATTTCTGGAAAGCCTGAGAGGATCCTCAGTCTAGGATCCCTATACAGTACAGAGTTTTAAATTCCCTAATGTGTCAGAAGCTGTGGTCCTTAAACACCCTAAGGAAACAGCAGCTTTGCCTAGTAAAAGAGCACATGAAATTGTACATGACAGACTAGGATGAAATCCTTGCAGAAAAAAAAGCCCTACTTCTTAAAAAAAAAAAAAAAAAAGGGCAAAAAAAACCCCCAATTTTTTTTCCCCCATCAGAATATTCTAGTTGATATTATCCTTTAGGTAACTTACAGAAGGCCTGCGTCTCATCCTAAACACCCAGGCTTATATTTCAGTTTAAATAAATCAATTTGCCTTGAGCCTTCCTTGTTTACAGGAATGTAGCTACTTTCATAAAGGAGATTGCTTGTGAGTTGTGGCAAAGCACTGACACCTGCTGGTATCTCCACACTGCTCGCCTGATGGAGAATCATATACTCTTGTTTGTGACTCCTCTGTGTCAGATCCAAGGGAGGAAAGAGGGCCCCAGTGTTGTCACCCAGCATGGTGTCTGGTAAGCCTCAGAGGCAGTGACCCACAGGCTGCACTTCCCTGCCCACCATCCCTTTCCTGCCAAAGAGAAAGGGAGCAGGGTCTGTCGGGGCCTGTGTCCCCTTGTTTCTTTCCTCTCCATTAGACACCTCCATACGTACCAAGAAGATTGCAAATTCACACCTTGAGAGTTGCAAATACTTTCAATAGCTCGTAGCAGAGACTGGTGGGATGGGATGAACAAGGGACATCACCAGGCTTTGCTGATGGAGAGAAAGAAAATCAAAGAAAGTACAAAGTGGCCCTTGTTCTGTTTCACCTCTGGCAACCAGTGTTGATGAATGACTGACAATGGTGCTGCTGACTGGCCACTGAAGAGCACTGAAAAAAGAAGACAAAATCTTCTGTAGTCCCCTTAGGCATCCCAGCTGCCCTCTGAGGGAAGCGGGGAAAGGGATGAGCTTTCCTGGGCAATTGCTTTGCCCCACAGTGATCTTCCCCCTGCTCTTCTGGGCTGAAATCTGCCACCTTCTGCTCTGTGGAGGCTGCCAGCGAGTGGAACCAGCAATGGGTGAGTGGAGCACCCTTTCTTCACCCCAGCTTAACTCTGGAGCACCACCACCTTTCCTAGCAAACTGAGAGACACGGATATTATGTTCACTGAAATACACAACTTGGTGACTGGAAGAGTACCTAGTGAGCTGGGCATGAGTCAGCAGCAGCCAAGTTGGGTAAGATTTGGTCACAAAGAGCACAGGGCACTTTGCTCGCAAGCCATATGATCTACCTGTATATTCCCTTTCTTTGTTGAACTCCTGAACTCCTCAACACAGGGGATGGAGCAGGTTTGCATTCCCAGTGTACATGTCCAGGTAGCACACACTTCTTTGGGGAGAGGCTGGAGCAGGGCATATCCCTCTGCAGCCCTTTGTGCTGCCTCCTGGCTGCAGGGAGCCCTAGGCTGCTCTGCCTCCCCACAGCCCAGCAGGTGCTGGCAAGAGGGAAGCAGGGGTGCTCTCGGGGCTGAGAGCTGTTTTTGCTGGGTGGTTGCTGTGCTTGCTACAGAGCCTGCCTGCCCTCTGTTCCCATGCTGCCTTCCTCTTCTCCATGGAATTGTACAGCAAAGGATAATGATGTGACACACCTGTGACAACAGGGTGTCTGAGGTCTGCTGGTGTGCCCCATGACCCCATGGTGAAGTTCCTTATTCCAGTGCTCCACAAGATGAGAACAATGTGACTGGATGTTTCAAGGCACTATGGCCTTCCCTAAGTCAATTGCTTTTTCTCCTGCCTTGATTTGGGGGTTTGCTTTGTTCCTAGCTTTGAAGGAACCCATCCAATCTGATATCATCATTGTAGCCACCCTTGGGGGAGAGGCAAATTTTCATTGTAACTTCTTGCCCTCAATGGATGTTTTGCAAGCTACTTGGCAGAAGAGAAATGGGGCTTCCTTCCATAACATGGCCACCTACAGCCCAATACACAGGCTGAGGCTGATAAGGTCATTTCAGAAGAAGGTGTCTTTCACTAGAGCAATCCCAAAGGCCTCAGCTATCATCCTCCAAAATCTCACACTTGAGGATGACTCTTATTACAGATGCATTTTCAATGTGCTCCGTCATGGCTCCCTCAGCAAAGACATACGACTCAACATCCAAAGTAAGTTTTCCACTAACACCTTCTCTCTTTCGGGCACTCAGTTTGGGTCTGATGTACTCAGAAGGTACATCACCACACTATCCACCACACAGAGATTTTCAATGCAGCAGCATCTCCTTGGTAGATAGTGTCCAGATTGCCATACGGAGATTTTCAATGCAGCAGCATCTCCTTGGTAGATAGTGTCCAGATTGCCATACCAGAATTTTTACCTAACCGTCCTTTTGATTGAACAGTATATAATAGGAATATTTATCAATTGACCTTATAAAAACTGTAGAATTACTGTACTGTGTGTGGTTTTCACCATATTGTGTACCTGAAGGCTTTCAAATAAAGATTGGCTTTTATATTCACTTCAACTTTTTTTTGGAAGATCCTTTCTATTTTCTAGGCATCACTTTCCTCGGGGGAAGTGAAAGCCTTGTACAGAGAGAGAAACCCACCCAGCTTTGACTGTAAACTCACCAGAGTACAAAAAGCATCTTCTCTTTTTGCTACCAGCAATCTCTGAGCTCAGAGTGGAATTTTGTTCCCTCTTGCCCGTTGAGAGTCTCCTCACAGCAGTGTGCTCAGCAACAGGAAAGCCTGCCCCCAGCATCACATGGCTGGATGACAGAGCCCTGGAGGAGAGGCCTCAAATACACCACATCCAGAACATCAATGGAACAGTAACAGTGGCGAGCAGACTTACCTTCTCTGCCAGCCACCTCCATGCCTTGTTCTGCCTCCTCGACCACCCACAAGAAGAAAAACAAAGGCACTCCACCTGTAAAAAGGAAGGGAGGGTGGGCTGCAGTTGTGTGGAGATGTGTAACATGTGAGGAGCTCTTAGGGAAGCATGTAAAATTGTGAGAGGGCAGTTTGTACTTACACAGGTCTTGCTAGACAACATTCTGTGAGGTCAGATCTCATGTTGGATGAAGATTTCAGGATTTGAAACCTTCCAGAAGATTCTTCCCTGTGGTGCCTTTGTGTGTATGGGGGGGATATATAGATGGAATATGTGTGCATATATAGATGGAATAAATATCTACATTTGTGCATACACAGTATGTCTACACTTCTACAGAACAATTTATGTAGAGCAGCAGTACACACATCTGGGGGATACCAAACAGAGCAGGCTCCTGGCAGACAAATGCTGCAGAAAAACGTTTCACATAGAATATCTCACTGGAGGATATGTGTCAGGAAGATTGGGACACCTCTCTTGTGATAAACCATATTTCAGAAAAAGAAACACAAATAGATCAAAAGTTCTGCGTTTTGACACAACCTGATACCAGAGAAGCATGAGACATTATCAATATTTATTTAAAATCATTAAATAATCCTTCATCTTTGGTACAGTTATACTGCTACACTGTTCCTTTCTCTCCTTCAAAGAATAAATGAGCACAAAATTCTGAATGCTGCAGTCTTGGTCCAAGATCCTGGAAGAGGACCACTTCATGTCCATACTGGCATCACTTCATGTTCTGTGTGAACTTACTGATTTCTTTTTGTAGATGTTCAGAAGAACAGTCATCATCACATTGATATTAACAGCTGTGTTGTTCTTACCGGTCTTGATATATTGTGTCACGAGACTAAATAACTGCAGAAGGAACAAGTAATAATAGTTTCCCTTTTCTTGCAAATGAAGTGCCTTGCCTCTGTTCACCTTGCAATTTGCCTTTCTCTTTCTTCTTGATATTTTTATATATCTCTTCTGGAAACCCACCCAACTAGTAACAGCATCTTTAAAATAGCACAATTCACTCTAAATGACAAGGGGTATACTAGGCATCCTGTGACTAATTGATGGTGTGGTTTTTTTTTTTCCCAGGCAGAAGACACACAGTACACCCAGAACTCCTGGAAAGACAGGCTTACAGCAAGACCTAGGTGAGAGAGCCTCTCTGAGCCTGCACACATCAAAAGACTAACACATTCCTTACCCAAAGGAGGTAACACAAACACCCAAGGCTTCTAGTGATTATTCACATCCTCCATTAGGGGTCTCTGTCCTGTCGTGTTTTTGCTGCATGGGACAGCCACACTGGGTGGATGACACAACATGTGTCCCATGTGTCCCTCTAGCAACGATCAGGAAAAACTGCCTAATGTTTTGCACTGCTGTCCTGGAGGGTGCAGCAGAAAAGTTAGTCAAAGTTATTTAGGTGCAAAGGCATGGAAGAGGCACTGGAAATGTCCAGGAGGACAGTTGAGATGTCCCTTCTGGACAAGGCCAGGGAGCCCTACAGAGCTCAGGTGCTGTAAAGAGCAGCTTCACACAGAAGTTTCCTCACAAGGGTCTGCCCTGCCCTCCTCCTGGTGCAGACTCAAAGGTGCTTCAGAGGGCTGCTGGCATCCACAGACAAAACAAGTAATTGGTCACAAAGAGGAATCTCTCCCATAGACACTCTGCTCTGACCTCCCGTATGTTCCCTGTTTTCCGTGTAAGCTTGTGGTGCTCCCGTGCTGTAACTGGGAACCTGTTGTGGTTTGACACTTGCCAAATGCCAGGCTTATCATCTCATGCTACAGTTGGGCAAAGGTGAGGGAAAAAAATTAACAAAGGTCCCATGAGTCAAGATAAGGACTGGGAGAAAACGGGTTCAAGTTAAAAAGTATAAGGTAAATTTATTATTAACAGAGTCAGAGAAGGATAATGAGAAGTAAAATAAGCCTTTGTAAAAGCCTACCTTTTTCCCCTCCAGCCCCTCCCTCTTTCCCACTGACAGCGCAGGGAAACAGGGTCATGGGAGTTTTGGTTTGTCATCTAAGCTCTTTTTCTGTTTGCTCAGGGAGATCTATCCCATGGAATCTCTCCCATGGGGGACAGTTCTCTGGGAATTTCTCCATCATGGCTGCAATCTCACAAGCAGAAGTCCAGCCAAAACTGCTGCAATGTGAGTCCTTCCCACAGGAAGGACTGTGAAAAATGTCTATTTTATGATTGGCTTTTTGCAAATACTAAAATGAATATTATATGTGTTATGTTAGAAAGTAATGCTGTAATTTTCTTAAGTAGTGTGTTAAATATAGTTTTAGGTTATAACATAATGTTAAAATAGAAACTATGCTATGTAAGATACTTTTTAAAGAGAGTACTCACACCAAGATAGCAGCCACAGGACACCTAAATCTTTCAGAGAAAAAGAATTTATCGAGTTCTTATCAAGTTCTTCCTGCCTTGCTCAGCCCTGAAGATGCTGTTAGGATTCAGAGGAAGAAGCTGACACTGACCAAACAGAATCCTTTATTTGAATGGAATTTATGCATCCTGTATGAGATGTATGAATATGCAACAGGCGATTGCCTTTAAGGGTTAATCCTCTGTTAATGTGTGTCTTTTTTCGGTTTTATTTTGCCCAGAAAGAGGTACCCAGACTGTCTGTAACTCTTTGTTTTTATTGTCTCATATTGTCCTAAATCCTAATTGTCCAAATTTTTATTACTGTAATTATATTACTATTTTTATAACCATTTTATTACTATTAAACTTTTAAAATTTTAAAAACAAGTGATTGGTGTTTTCCACTGGACAGTCCTCCCAAAACTGCTGTGGTGTGAATCACTCACCCACAGGACGCAGTACTCTAAGGATAGGCTGCTCTAGTTTGGCAACAAGAGCCCTCTTTCTCTATCTCTGGAAACAAGTGCTCTCTCTCTCCATTCAGGTTCCCACTGGATCACAGCTTCCTCTAGCATCCAACCGCTCCAGCGTGAGCACTCCTCCCACGGGCTGCGAGTGGATCTCTGCATCCATTGTGGACCCCACAGGCTGCAGGGGGACAATTTGCTTCACTATAGTCCTCGCCACATCCTGTAGAAGAATCTCGGCTTCCTCCCCATCTTTTTTCCACTGATCTTAGTGCTGCCATGTTTTTTTCTCTCACATGTCCTCACTTCCTCCTCTTCTCTGACTGGAAGAAACACTGCTACCAATAGGCACCATTGCCAATAAGTTCCACCAATTCAAAGATTCCTACTGGATCCTGCAGTGTCAAGAGATCAATTTCATCTAGGTTCCATGTCAGGGAGTCACTCACCATGTTTTCACCGCCAGCCATGCAGCTCCGCCACCATCACGCAGGCAGCAGCGGTTGCCATGGCACTGGCGCTATTTAACGCCTTTCTTCATGTGGGGTGCTGGGAAAGGGAACCTGCCATCACCACCCCTGCCCTTCTGCCCACAGTGGCTGGCTAGGGGTGGCCAGGCAGGCAAGGCTCGCTGCAGGCCGGACCGAGATGGAGACAACTGTGGCTTTTTTATAAGGTTTTAATAAACCTTTCCAAATTTTTGGAAGTGAGTAGCATTTCTCACAGTCCCCTGGTCTGTGATTTGACAGATATTGATAGCCAAAGAGTCAGTGGTAGATTCCTCCTTGCTCTTTTGGTGCTGTTTGCCCAGTTCTTTCCAATGTTATCTTATCATACAGATATTTTTGCGTTTTTACAAGTACTTTCAATTAATATTAGCCATTTCACTATGGTTAGTTAGTTACAAAAATAAGGCATTAGTTATTATTTCACAACTACAATTACTTCCACAAAAGTTAATGTTATAATATACAGCACAAAGACTCTATTTTAATATTTTGCGAAAGCCTAAACTATATTTTATCACACTAAAATATACAATCTATGCAGGGATTATGGCAACCATAAAAGTCTGACAAATTATACTATGTTAAAAGCAGTTAAAAAGAGTTTACAAACTCTACTATATCAAAATATTTTGTAAAAGCCAATATATAATAACGAAAGCCAACAATTACACGTTTTTTTTATAACACTAGGGATATTGTGTGAGAAGTTTTGGGCTCTGCCCGAGACTTCACTGGGGGGGGCGGGTCCGCCCCCCCTTTCTGCCATTTCTGCGGAGCAGAGGGAGCGGTCGCGCGGTGCCGTGGGACATTCGTGGCGCTGTAGGACAGTTGTGCATTCGGCTCCAGGACATTGCTACGCTGCAATTTGGCACTACGGTTGAATCTGCCTGCTTCCCCTGCTTCTTCCAGCTGCTCCTTGGCAGTGGTGATATCGAATTCTGCCCCTCAGCTTGCAAAAGGAGCAATTTCCTTCCTTCCCTCCTGGAGCGGAATGAGGGGATCATGGTATGCTCTCTGTCTCGTGCCCTGCCGGCCATGGTCATAACTACACCAGAGGGGAAACACGGCACTCAGCAGTTGCGAAACTTCTGTTTCTGTGGTGTAGTCTGTTCTGCTGTCTTACACAACTACACATATGCATATTTTCCAGTAAAGAACTGTTACTTCCTTTCCTGTATTTTTGCCTCAAAGCCCTGTAATTTCTAAATTACAATAATTTTGAAGGCGGGATCATCTTTGTATTCCAGGAAGGTTCCCACCTTCCTTGGCAGACATTTGTCTTTTAAACCAAGACACTGTGTCACCAAAAGCTGGGAAATAAATTCTACAAGCAGTATGCTAGGTTACATAGCCAACAATAATTAATTCCTAATAACAACAAATCATAATATCATTATAAACATCAGTTTATTCATAATAATATAACTTGTTTGGTAACAAATTGCCCCTTTGAGACTTTAATATAATTTCTTCAAATTTTCATATCCACTTATTATATTGGCCTAGTCTATACAGCAGTATGTATTGCAACAAGTGATCAAGAGCATGAGTTAAAAATAGCACAATAAGTACAAAGAGTTGTTTTAACCATCATAAATTGGGGAGCCACAAATCTACTTCTTGCACCTTCACACAAGTATTGATGGTTAGCAGCACTTGATACGGTCCCTTCCACTTTTCTTGGAGAGGCTCGTCACTCCAGGTTTCGAGGTAGTCTCCTGGTTGGTATGGATGAGCTGTGATGTCCAGTGTCATGGATGCTGCCAGCACAATGTATCTGTGGAGAGAAGACAACACCTGCCTGTGGGGGCCTGAATATATGTATGTGGGGGCCTGAATATATGTATTGTTATGGAGAGAGTCCCTGTTAAGATCTATGTATTGTAGGATCTATGTATTAAATAAGTGAGTCCTTATGGAGAGAGTCCCTGTAAGATCTGTGTGGGTCCTAGTTACTCCAAACGAGCTACAGCTGCAAAGTCCTTAGTTGGGCAGCAGCTGTAGCTCGTGAAGGTAACTGGAATAAATAGGGGTGGGTCGAGAGCCTAGAAGGAGCCTTTGAGAAGACATGAAGAACTGTGCTGCAGAGAAGAACAGTTTGGTACAGTATGGGCCTTGAGAAATATGGAATACAACAACTGGTGATCCTGTGTGAGGAAGAACATGCAGCCAAACATTGAGAGAAGGTATGGAATCCCCTGGACAGCTGAGAGCTGTGGCGGCCAGAGAGCTGGGACTTTAGAATAAGAGGACGGCCGAGAGCCGTGGTAGCCAGAGAGCTGGGACTTTATAATATGGCCTTTGAATTAAGGAGCTGTAACAGCAGAAAGCTGTAAGAATATGGCCTTTAAGGAAAAGAGCCTTGGAACATTGAGGGATTTATATGTGTTCCAAGACAGCCGAGAGCTAGGACTGCATATGTATTGTAATTGTATAATTGTTAAAAGAAAAGGGGGGAAATGTGGAGGCCTGAATATATGTATTGTTATGGAGAGAGTCCCTGTTAAGCTCTTTGTATTGTAGGATCTATGTATTAAATAAGTGAGTCCTTATGGAGAGAGTCCCTGTAAGATCTGTGTGGGTCCTAGTTACTCCAAATGAGCTACAGCTGCAAAGTCCTTAGTTGGGCAGCAGCTGTAGCTTGTGAAGGTAACTGGAATAAATAGGGGTGGGTCGAGAGCCCAGGAGGAGCCCCTGCGAAGACACATGAAGGACTGTGCTGCAGAGAAGAACAGTTTGGTACAGCTTGGGACTTGAGAAATATGAAATATAACAAGAATACAACACCTGCCTGTGGGATTGAATATATTCTATCAGACTCTGGTTTATTCTTCCTACTTTCCCACTAAACTGAGGTCTCCATGGAGTGTGGAAGCCTCACTTTACCCCTAACATTTTTGCTAGGCTTTTGCTATTTCAGCAATGATGTGGACCTCTGTCTGGTGATATTCCCATTCATACTGCAAACCTTGGGACAATTTCCTTCACCAAATCTTTACTAGCTTTGTTAGCGCACTAAGAAGAAGCTTCTGGCCATCCTGAAAAAGTATCTACCAGTACCAATAAATACCTGTGGCCCTTTTACCATGGCAGCTCAGAAAAACCTATTTGCCAATAGTCTCCTGGACAACTTCTTAACAGTCACAGGTGTGTGTGTGTAGGCTATCTAATTTGATGTGCCTTGTTCTTTAAGTGTTTGGCACTTTTTAACAATGCTTTTTTTTATACCAGTCATTCTTATGTTCAAAACCTGAGATTTCATTGCTTCTACCATAAACTCTATTCCTCAGGGAGTTACCATGTGTCCTTCTCCTGAGATTTTCTTCATAAGGTGTTGGGGAATCACGATTTGTTTGCTGGATGTAATCCACCATCCTTCAGGACTCTTGTCAGTATCTAACTATTCTGCCAATTTCTCATTCTTAGCCTGGTAATCAGAAGCCTGCTTGTCCAAATGCTGTTATTTCTCAGGTAAGACCAAAAGGACATCCTCACCAGCAGCCTTCTTGGCTCCTTTGTCAACCAGGCAATTTCCAGTATTTACTGGGGTCTTCTTGACTTATGAGCTTTACAAAGCATTGATGCCACCTCTCAAGGAGCTGCACCCCCTCTAACAATCACTGTGTTATTTGTCTATGTTTCACAAGGGATGCCTGGGAAATTAACAGCCCTCTCTTTCCAAATAGCTCCATGGGCATGGACCACGCCAAAAGCAAATTTTAAGGCTGTCCATGTATTTACAATCTTATTCTGTGAGAGCTCCAATGGTTTTGTCAATGAAATCAGTTCTGCTTTCTGAGCCAATGTGTTGGGGGTTTTAGCTTTGGCTTCTAGTAACTCATGCTGAGTTACGACTGAGTAACTTGGCTTTTCGGATTACGTTTTTCACAAAGCTGCTCCTGTCCACAAGGAGTTCCCAATCCATGTCTTTCAAGTTCTTTATGTCGTCTCAACAACAGTACGCCTGTTCAGTGCTCTGCAAACAATCATGGGCCAGATCTTTTCATAATGGGTTAGCTGTTAAGAACACTGCTGGATTCAAGTTAGTGACTTTTAACTCCAGGTTAGTTACTTTTAACTCCACGTCATCTTGTTCTAGCAGTACTGTCTGGTATGTTAACATTCTGCTTGGTGATGACTAGTGTCCTTCTTTTTGTTCCAACACCACTACAACTGTACGAGACACAAAAACAGTCAGTTGCTGCCCCATGGTTATTTTATTTTTTTTTCCTTCTTGGATTTGGAGGACAGCTGCCGCTACTGTCGTGAGGCAGGGTGACCATCCTTTGTTCTTCTAGGATTCCAGTTGTTGTGTCAATACCCCCAATGCCAAATGGAATTTTTCCTGCATAAATAGTTCAAAAGGTTTACCAAGTCCAGTAATCCCAGTGCAGGAGCAGCCAATAGAGCATGCTTCATTTACTGAAAGGCTTTGCTGCATTCAGGCTCAGTTCTTTTTTAGAAAGGGGCTCAGCATTTTAACAGAGAGCCTCCTTTCTTTCCTGGTGTTGACTCCTTTGCCCATATGGAACAGCGAATCTCCTAAACTGCAAGTACCCTGCTAGTTACAAGGTGAAACCTTTCCACAGGACAGTTCACCTGAGCTGGCACAGGCCTCTGCAGTGCTGCACCAATCCCTCAGCCTCAGGACAAACCCAACCAGCTCATACTAACAGAGGAGCCTGCAGCCAGAAACTTGATTTTTTTTTTTTTTTTCTTTTTCAAGCATAATTTGTGCATTTAATTTAGTCAACACGTCTCTTTCTAGTATTGGTATGGGACATTCAGGTATATAGGGAAATTGATAGGCTAACATCAATTTATCAATTCCAAATTTTAATGCTCAAAGAAAGGCCAATTTTCCTTCTGCTCTGTCACACCAACATGAATTGTTCTGACTAAATTTTCCTTTAGGCATATTTAAGACTGAATACACCACTCCAGTGTATACTAAGAAATTCTATTTGTCATTCCCAGTGTTAATATAATCCCCACAGGTTTAGCTGGGGATGACATCTCCAGTCACCATCACACATCTTCTACCAGTGGGAGCCTTCCAGCCTGATCAGGAGATTTGGGTGAAGTCCAGGGTCCACCAGCTTGTGTTTGTCCCTTTCCCCACAGATTTTCCCATGGCCCTTCTCTTAACAAAATAGCACACAGACCTCTGTACAACTATGCCTGTAATTCCTTCTCTGCCTCTCTCCCATGGTGCCACCATTTCCCCACCCCCTACCCCGCAACTGGGCTTTGTTCTGCTAACACAGCTTTCGCTCCTAATTATTGTACATGTTCCATGCTGCTTCTAACAACTTACTCAGATCCCTAGGAATAACATATCCAACCACCACATAGCTTCACAACTTTCTCTGGGTCTTCCCTACAAGTTTGTGCTATAGGACTAAACCCTTCATGAGTTTCCAAACCCAAAATCCTTTTGTCTACCCCTCCATCATTTATCATTATATTAACTTGATCATTTATGCCTCTTCTGCCTGCAGCTGGAGGAAAGTCCCCAGCTGCAACCTTATCTATTCAGTTAGCCCCTCTTGTCCCCTTGAGGCCTGTCATGGGTCCTCATGGCCCTTCTCTTCCGCAACCATACTTTATACAGCAGCAGCCATATAAAAAACACATTGTATTGGAAAAAGCATTTCCCAATACTACAAGCCTAGGCTCTTTTCTTGCTTTGTCTCTAAAGCTAAAATCACTTAAGGACCCCTTAATAACAGGTATAATAACACTGTGTGTGTGTGTGTGCGTGCGCACACGTAAAACAAATCTACATACAACACCTTAACAATTATGCATTCCTCAACTCCTACCACCTGCTGCAGCAGGAATTTTACTACCTGTGTGCCCCCCTACCACACTTGTCTGCCCTGTTATGGACTAAAATTTTCACTACCATGATCACCTTCTTCTTCCAATTCCACACCCACTCCATGCCTTTGTTTCCCCTTTGTGCTCCTATTCCTCAATCCAGTCTCCCTTTATACATGGATAAATTGACACTGAAATGGACTCCAGAAATTTTTTGTGCTCTTATCCCCACCCACATGGCTAACAGTCCCTACTGAGAAATCTTGTGCAGTTTGCACTGGAGAAATTGGCAGGACCTCAAACTTTAAACAATTTACACTTTCCTTGTTTAATAGAAGTAAGCTTGAGAGAGAGAGAAATGTGGTTTGATTATGATCATGTGGTTGAATCACCAGCAAAATGACCGCTGGTGGCAGATCCTCTGAACCAGGTTAGGCTCCTATTAGACCCGTATGAGCATTTGCAACTTCAAGATGCACTGCCTGAGCATGATGATTAAGGGGGATATGTTAATTGATGTGAGCAGAGCCAGAAGGGAGTATATCAGAACATCAGCAGTGCAAATGTTCTGATATACACTTCCACAAGACAGTACATCCTGTAAAACCTACTGTGTTTGGTTTTACTGGAATCAATGTCACTGACTCCATTCACCCATTTATTTTCCTTTTCCCTGTTAAATAATGACAACTTGGATCTGCTGTATCATATATTTGCCTTAAGTCTGTACAGGTTTTGCTGGCTAGTGGTTCAAATTGTTCTGCTTATAAGAGGTCAGTAGTCCAGAAGTCAAGGGAAGAATGACGAAATATATTAATTGTGGAATGTGTCCACCCAGAAGGCAGAGGAAAGAATGAAGAATAAATCTCATTCGTGACAGAAGGAATTTTAAATTGCCTCTTCCACCAGCATACAGGGTGTATTACAGCTAAATAAATAAGAAAAAATGAACAAAGACCTCTTTGAATTTTTGGACAAGAGCTCTCTACTTACTGTCTTTCTCACTAACTTCAAAGCATTTATAATAGCAGAGAGTCTATGTCACCTTGGCTACCACCAGCTCCAGGTACAGATTCTTTGTACGTAACGTACAAAAACCTTGTAAAGATTGCTGAGCGGAGTCAGGTTCCTGTAAAAAGAAACAGTTGACATTAGAACACAGAATAAGGCAGAAGGGAATTTTTGTGCCTTGTTCTTCTCTAAATATAATTTGAATCTTCCACTATTGCTGGTTTATCTGGAGTATTTTTCATTTCCTTCTGTCTGCCCTGAGGTTACCTCTGGTCTTTGCCTACGATTTCAGGATCATCCCTTCCTTGCTCAACTTTAATTTATTCCCTCTCTTCCAAAGGAGCAGCCCCCTTGTTTTCTGGACCCTTTCATCATTTTTTTCTTTCTTCTCTATGTTTCTCCAGCCCACTGAATGAGTAATAACATTTGCCTAAACACAGACATTTTCCACCTCAATAGATGTGAGTTACTATAATATATCATTCAAATTCCCCCAAAGTCCCCTTTATTTTCATTAAATAAGAGCAGGAAGATATCACTGGGATGTCCCTCCTTTTGTTGCTTTGATGGAACAGGGCACTTCTGGACAAATTTATTTTAAGCTGTGCAATGCGCAGTTAACTGGACTTCCCTCTAAAATCCCCTCAGCTAGAGTGAAGGCACGTGAGCACAGGAAACTTGCTAATGCATTTTTCTCATTAAAACAAAAAGAGTGTGAAGTGTGTAGATACATCAGTCTCAAACAACTGGTTTAGTTGCTGGCCTGTTTTAGAGGGACCAAAAAGGGCAAGGCTGGCGGAGCGAAATTTAAGTGATTTAAGACATAGTGATTTATCCTTGGAGGTAGAAAGAAAGGTAGAAATAAAGGTAGTGGTAAAGTTGAAATTTTGTTGAAAAGCCAAGGGGCTTTGGTCAGTTAGTTGGCAGAGGGAAAAGGTTGCACTAAATCCAGCACAGTTGTGGGGAAGGTGTCTCCAAGTACAGCTCTACGCATCTGGAAGAAACACTGCCCTGATCTCCAGACCCCAGCCAAAAGTTGGGCCAAATCTGTTGGGGACAGCAGAAGCTTTCTATTTCTACGGGTCAAAAGGCACTCCTTCGTGCACCAAGGTACTGAGAGCAGCAGGACAGGTGATGTTAATACATGGTGAGCCCAGGATGACCCAGGAAAGCTGCAAACATCACCTTCTTCCTTAAGACAGTTTAGTAGCATTGCTCATAATATTCACACAGATCTGTGTCTTAAATAAGAATGAGTTTCTAGGTTTATGTAGGCATCTTTGTCCATTAACTTTGGTAAGAGGCTGAAATTGTGGTGTTTGATTTTTCCTGTGAGCAATGATGGCTTAAAATAGTCTGGCAAGATAAATATTGCAAGTGGTGTGAACAGTGTATGAACGTGTGCATGTGTATGAAAGCATCTGAAGAAAGAGCAGGCACTGAATGTCCTGTATTGATCACTGAGAATGCTGTTTCTAATTAATCAGATTGAGAAATGTGTTCTTTCTGCCAAGCCTGCAACAAGGCCTAATAAGTTATCCCTGTTGTAGTTTTATCAGCGGAAGATCCTAATCTAACAACACAAAAATAGCACAGAGATTGTCCACTATCCCTCCTGCTGCGCCTTTTCCTCCCCACCCAACAGGAAGGTAGCAGCGAAAGCAAAAGACCACTCCCAGTTACATATGCGATATAGCCTAAAATAATTTGTTACTGGGCTGTTATGAATAACCTTGAGGGAAAGGTTAGCGCTGGATGGGACACCAGCTCAGCTCTGGAACAAGGACCGCGATGCGGTCTGGGAGCTTCCGCCTCCACGGGATTTATGTTATCTTTCTCCGTGTTTCCACGTACTTGGCTGTGAGCAGCCATGCCTGTCGCTTCCTTCCCCGGACGCATTCCTACGTCCGAGGAGGGTTTCGGGCGGAGATGAGCAGTGAGTGCCGGGTGCGCGTCAGCCTGACAGCGCCGGCGGGAGGGGGACCCTGCCGTGGGGACGAAAGGCCGGAGGCACCGCCCGCGTGCCGCGTCTTCTTCCTCCGTCCTCCTCCCTTCCTACTCGGGAGGGGACTCCAGCTGTTGGGCTCAGTCGGCAGCTGCCTTCGAAAACCTCTGTGATGCTAACAGGGGGCAAATTACTTTGAAGTTAAGGGAAACTCCCAGACAGTAGTGGGGGGCGGTTTGTCCAGGGAGCGGCACAGACCGTGGCTCAGGAGCCCTCCGAGGTGCGGTTTTGGAAGACGCAGTAAAGGATTTGCGCTATGCTTGCCCCAATCTTTAACGTTTTGTTTTGGTTTTTTTTTTTTTTTTTCCTTTTCTCTTTTTCTTCTTTTTCTGTTCGTTTTGGTTTGTGTTTTCTCACTCTCTACAGCACCCGTGACTGGAGTTCTGACCTAAAGGGACTTCTTTCTGTGCGTGGTATAGCTACACGGTATAGCCTCGTTCCTCACTGTGTGAATTCTTGTTGCTACCCCAGGTGTGTGCAATGGTGCATTAAGGGCTTTAATGGGTACTAAAGCAGTGAAGCAAAGGATTGTTATTGAAAACTCTGCTTGCCTGCAGGTGTGGTACATCTTCCCGTGCTTTATAAAGAAGCTCTGTGACTCGCAAGTTTTTGCTTGCTATGCTGGCCCTTGATTTCTCCATGCTTAGGGGAATATTTGAATTTCTTATAGCCGTGCTCAAATATCTGATTACACAAACTTTTTTCATTGGGCTCGTTGCTGATATGTTCTTGTTTGCTGATTCTACATGTAACATCTTGGTCTCTATTTGTTCTTGGTAACTGGAGAGTTATATCAGGAGTTGTTTTAGCGTAGTGTGTTTAAAATTTAAATGCAGGCTACTGGTTGTGAGTGTACGCAGTATGTACACAAATTCTTGGCAATTTGTTTTTAAATACTTTTTTCTTTGTCTTATTTATTGATTTATTTACCAGCCCTTCTTTTTTAACCTGTATAATATAGAAAATGCTTTTCAGCTGACTGTCTCTTTTATTTTTTGAATGTTGTGAAAATCTTTAAAAGGTTTAAATTCTTGACAGAAGATGGTCCCAGGATGCTTCAGCTAGTTTTGCAGGCATTGACAAAAAAAACCTCAGGAGTGGGTAGAGTGTTTTACAGAAGTATTTTTTGCAAAATTGTGTTTCCTCTTGACTATAACACCAACTTCAGTTCCAGTTGAAGGAAACAGGGCAATAAAACTTGTCAAGTCTTGCTGTCTGACCCTCGAACTAGATTCTTTTTCACATGAAAAATCTACTGTTAATTCTTGCACCCTGAATGTACAATATCACCAGAGGATGATCTGTCATCTCTGTTTTTCTTTAGGTGAAGCAGATTTTCTCTTCCAAAATGACTTTACAAGCTCTGGTTTTGTGTTTGGCATATTCTGGGCTTGGAAAGGCAAATGGTAAGTTGAATTTCCTGAAATCTGCTTGAAATTGTTTGGGGAACTGGTTTCAGGTTTCTGAGGCTTCAGCAGAGTAAGAGACAAAACTAGGTGAAATACAGATTGCTGGTGCTGCTTGACTTACGTTCTTACATAGATGAGACAGAGACATGGAGCTGGTAGTTGTGACACAAATCCTCCTGGAGCAGCATTTAGAGATGAGAAGGACAAGAAACATCCCATATTGACAGTGACACTGGACACCATCGTTAACCTGAGTTGACAGCTTCCAAGAGTGGGGCATCCGAAAAGGACTTCCTTCCCTCCATCTCAAATGCACTGTGAACTCTGAAACTACAGTTCAGAAAGTCTTTTAAAGGCATTATGCTGTTTACTTCTCTGATAATGGCTTGTTGCATATTTCTCTTAGGCATTCAATCTTCCTCTAGCTCTTAGGAAACAAAAATTGAGTATTTGCTGAGAATAGGAAGTCGTGAGCTGATTTAGTAAAACTTAAGAGGGAAGTCTGCAGATACAGGTACTGAAACAGGTACGTCTTTTTGTTTTTTAAGTAGCTTAGAAGAAAGCTAAAGTCTCAGCCAATGCAAATTAACATAACTTCATTGATTCCTAGGAGTATGCAGGAGATGGACTTTTTTGTAGGGGAAAGCCACAGAAACAATATGTAACTGAAGGAGTTGTGTCTGTGGGTAATCCAGGCCTTAGAATCAACATTAGTCTTCTGAATGTGTGATATCTGCCCATTTCATTAACTGTTCACTGTCATTGCAGTGGTTCCACAGGCTGGATACACAACAGTGAGGATGGGTGACAGTGTGACTCTGAGTTGTGCCCTGACAAAACCCATGGATGTTCTGCAAGTGACATGGCAAAAGGACTCAGAAGAATTACATGATAATATAGCTACGTACAGTGAAACGAATGGATTAAGGATTCAGAAGCCCTATAAAGACAGGATGAATTTCACAAGTTTGGAACTCAACAAGACAAGCATAACTTTTTGGGACACTAGAATGGATGATTCAGGATGTTACAAGTGTCTCTTCAATGTTTTCCCTTCTGGTCCTCTCTCAGGAAATACCTGCCTGAGTGTTTTTGGTGAGGTTCTCTGCAGGGATATGTCTCTAGTGAAGTGTTTTCTCACCCACAGTATTTACTTGAGCAGATTCATGAATTGCAGTGATGGGAGCATCCCCTGGTGGAACGTGATGTAGAAACAGAGCACTACTGCCGTGAGCAAAATTCTGTGGGTCATATTCAAGATTATTGTGGTCATTTTGGCTCTTGTTTGTTACTCCTTGAGTAGCAGCTGAAAAACAAGGAGTGGAATCTTTCCAAGTCCTTGATCAGTCCCATCTGGAACTTGGGCAAACCAACATTGCCCATTGGAGTTTCCTTTTGGTGCACAGTACAACTCCAGTGCTGTCAGCTGCTCTTCCAAACCCAACCATTGATAGGGAATTAGCAGATAGGACCATAAATTATATTACTTAACAGATTATTTTAATACTTGGATTTCAGACTGAGTGAAATCTTTGGGGTGTACTACTTCAGTGTGGAGGAAGGAGTATTGAGTCATGGAAGGGATCTTACCCGAGGAACTCTTCTCTTCTTGCATTCCTTGCCATTGGGCTCAGTGTGAATGCAGTAAGCTTTGCTCTAATTTGTAATGGTTAGGCTGCTACTACTGCTTACGACCAGGTGCTCACTGTGGTGGTGACTTGTCTCATTTGTGTGTTGGAAGGTCTCAATGCATCTGTCCATCACAACATTTCTGAAGATCATCTGATAGTCATCTGTAATGCTAATGGCCTCCCAGAGCCCACCATCACCTGGAACAACCTGTTCAACTCTACTCCTACACAGAAGACAGTCAAGCACAAAAATGGGATTGTGTCCATCACCAGTACACTGGAAATCTACACTATTCAGAGCATCAGTGCACAGGATTTGATCTGCAAAGTAAGCAACACAAATGAAACATTTGAAATACGTGTGAAAATAAAAGGAGGTAGGTGATAAGTACAGGCAACTTGTTAGCATTCTCTTGGCTTCCATGTTTTGCAGTAGCATATTTGGATAGGAATCTTCTGGGAAGTAGAGGGAATGAGATGTTTATATGTCAGGAAATCCTATTTGCATCCACTGTTGTCTTTGAGGTAGTAACATATTGGAGTCCTATCCAAGAAGGGAAAAAACTACACTAATCAACTGGGGAGATACAGGGTTTAGAGGCACCATGCATTGTACAACAAGTTGAACTTAGGTTTCCACGTAGGCCTTCATAATTTTTTAACAGCTTAAAAATAAATATAAATATATGTCAGCTAATATCCATGAGTAGAATGATGAGTAGAAACTCTATGGGTTGTTGATCAAGTCAGAAATTTTGAAATTCATAACAAACTGTCTCTGAATCAAATGTTCAGTTCAACTTACTGCATGTTTTGTTGTATATAATCTGTACATGATGTTTTGGTTTCTCTGATTTTTTGCCAAGGCGCATGTCCACTGCAGTAATGGTCAGAGAGGAACAGTATTTTCAGGCATACAGGGAGGGGGTCAGTTGAAGATACTTATGTTTGGTTTATACAGAAATCTTAGATATATTAATATAACATCTGAATATCTTATAGTGTTAATTTATTTCTTTTTCCAACATTCTGTTCTGCTGGAAAGACTTTGACCCTGTTTCTGCAGATAAATAGAAACATTAAAAGCTGAAGAAACATTTTTACTTAATACAGGAGCATTGACTTGAGTGATTTAAAATTCACATCTCTGTATATAGAGCCTTAAATTGAAGACCACTTGTAGATTAGCAAGACAGGAAAAGCAGCTTGTAGCTGTGGGTTGATTCTGAAATTACATGCTCAAGAAGTGATTGTTATAGGAATAGTAGTAAAGAGCAGGATCTGATTTTTAATATCTGCTCTCTTAAACATTCAAAAGCAATTTAGTTCTTAATTCTGAATTACATTACAATTCTGAAAAAAACATACTAATCTTTTTGTCCTGTCCCCAGTATTCTTTTGTTTTGGTCTTCTAAAAAGCAAATGCATATCTCAGAAAGCAGAAAACTAAGACTGTTGTTATTTCTTGTTAAGTGGATAAAAAATCAGCTAAGAGCTTTTTGTTTTAACAGTCTTATATTTTAGAGGACAAGAAGTTCAAAGAAATAGTTCAACATAAATTTGTTAAAATACATAATCGTTTTGGCTCAAGTCAAATAAATTTCAAGTCATACCATTTTCCAGCTAATATCAGTGAACATTGAGATGAGCCTTTTGATTAATAGCAGTCAAATGAAGTGGTAATGTCTAACCAGGGAGGAACATTTACACTCAGCTGTTGGGTAGAGCTATTTGCAGGCAGCAAAACATAGCCGGTCTTATTTTCTTAAAATTATTGTTGCCTTTTCATCAGTGTTTAAAGGTTTAAAAAGTGTTTAAAAGTAAAAAGTGAAACAAAAAAAAAAACTCTTCTGAGAGAGTTAAGACTTGTATGAAGTTCTACTTATGTGTGTATGCCAACCACTGTATCAGGTATAGGAATGGCAGTATTCTTTGCCATGACCACATCTTTTCTTCAGATTTTCTGTGGAAAAGTAGCTTTGTTTTTGAAGACACATGGGTTTATTTTCTCTTTTGAGCAATTGCTGCTTTCATTTATCCTAGCAGTACCTTTAACAATATCAGAGGAACCACTGTCATTAATCAGACATCCTCGTGGTTTGTTTTGCTTTTTTTCACAATGAGATTAATTTGCTGTGTTGTTGTTTTGTTTTCACAGAAGAGGGATCATCATTGCTTTGGCTGGTGATTATTGTGGTGCTTTTAGTAGTCATGATAGTTCTGATTCTGTTCTGGAGGAAGATCCTATGCAGGAGGAGTTGAAGTGGTGAGTCACCAATGTGTGGAAACTTGTGGTTTTCCTGGAGCCCATAATAAGGTCTGATCATCTGCAGAGAAGAACAAGACTTTGTTGGGATACCATTTGGGGGTTTGAGAGTGTCATACTGGACAAATTAGTAATAATAAATAATAATAGTAAACTTATTAATAATAAATAATAATAGTAATATGTTTACAGTTTTCAAGGTTGCCTCAGTTGCATGTAAATTTAACAGCTGTTTTCCCACTGCCAAGGGACAATCCAAGACTGAGAATTGTGAGGGAAGGATCCAAGCAGAGCATGCTGCACTTTCTTTGGAAGTAGCAGTCTCAGCAGAAATAATTCGCTCATTTCAAATTTTCCTGGAAGCTTACAAAGTGTAGTATGCTCAGATAATTTTTGGCAGATGAAGTAAACATTGGTGAGGAACCCACTCATGCAGAGTGATGTCCCTTCAGGGGAATAATTTTCTTCTGGTCATGGCACCATCTTTTTATTTTTTAAGATAAACGGTAATATGATTAAGAAGTGTGCTCAAATTTGGCTTGAGTGTGCTTTCTAATGATGAGTCAAGGAGAAGTTGCAGTGTAAAGTCAGTGTAATGTCTCTGAGTGTGTAATAACCTGGTCATGGATAAATTCAATTCTCTAGTTTTAATTAGTAGTAACATAATGAACAGAAAAAGACTGGAGGGCAGGGGGTGATGAGGGGGACACCATAAGCTTCAGAAATCACAGAAATTTGATGGTCATTGGTGGTTTCACTGTTGTTTAACTAAATCCACATTCCATGTCTGGCTTTAAATTCCACTAATATATTGAGAAACACCAGTACATATTTACTCAGTTCCTGGCTAAATACCTGCTTCAGGGCAATAGTACAATTTAAAGAAATGCTTCAAGGAGTATCACACCTATCTATTGTAAATTTGGACCTACAACATCTACTATTAAGAGGGTTTGACCTAATGAATCTGCTATTACCAGAGATGCAAAAGTCTCCACTGAGAGGAAAGAGAAATGAACACTTACTGCATCCCAGATAGAATGTCTTAATTGTAAAATGTATAGGAGGCTTTCATTGATCTGATAAACAACTCAGAAGGTAAAATTTCTGGCTGAATTTTCAGACCAACCTGGAATTTAAAGTGCAAGGAGTTTGTTCCTAAACCCTGCTTTTTAAAGGATCAGAAGAAAAATGTGAAATGCTTACAATAAAAACGTATCTTTACTCTAGAACAACCATTCCAAACACAAATGAGCTTGTACGAAGAATACTGTGAAGGAGAGACCTTGAGATGGAGGTGATCTGGTAGAGCTTTGGGATCACTCCCTGGAGCAGATCTGAGACTGACCAGGAAAAGAGTGCTGCTTTGCAGTGTTTTGAAGCCGCTTGGCTTCTTGCGTGGCAGATGAGAAACACACTGGCACACTGCATCTGGGACTGGGGCCTGAAGCTGGACCAGTGCCACTCAGTGAAATGCTACTTGATAGGACCAGGTTGTTCATGTTTGGAGTAGGCTGAGGATCTTAACATGTCCTAGCATGATTCTGGCCCATGGGTATTAGTAGTTCCCTGGGCAATGCCATCAAGTGGGTTCAGCAATAATTTGTAACAGGGTCATCCCCAGCAGGCAGCAGGTTTCTTACATCTTACACCACCCTAGGTATTGGGCTTGGAGCCCAAGCCATTTTGTGCATCCTTCTTCCCTGACGTGGCTCATGTAATACATTATTTACTGCTGCGGAGACGCCACTGTGATGCGCACAGCAGCAGAGCCTACAGTATCCCTTACTTGGGAAACTGAATAGATCCCACTTCCCTGCCTTGTAAGGAAAGCATAAGACACAGAAAAGCATTAGTTTCAACTGAAAGCATTGTGCCTCTTTTTCCTTAGCTAAGGGCTCAAAGCTTTAAGACCCTCTGTGTCTCCAAAGAAAGGGCATCTCATGCCCTGCTGTCTGGGAAGACATCAAGATTCCTGGCGCCATATGCATGCCAACTGTCACAAGGTCAAGACTTAATGTAAATACCTGTTCACTGGAGCAGGGAACATAAATTAGATGAGCACTGTTTAGTAGTGGGTGTTTGTTGGATTAAAGTTTATCAAGAAAAGCAGGATTTGAATGACATGAGTTATTTGTATTCCTTCCCATTTTTCATGGGTTTTGTTTAACTGTGATGCCAGGATGTGATTTCTGCAGTGAGGTTGTAAGTCAGTAATGTTCTTTTAATGTAGTCCAGTTTTTATTAGCCATAGTCTATATCTTTTCAGTCGCTCTTTGGCCTTTAGTTTCAAAAATGTATTGCATTGACCTGGATCAGTTTTGAATAAAGGCAATGTTACTTTATCCAGAGTAATTTTTACCAACTGAACATATTCCTTCCTATGTGACCATCTAAGTGAAATGTGTAGAAGGTCTTCTTAATTTACACCTGTTTCCTTGAAGGCATTATTAATTAGTTTGCTGTAAAACTTCAGTGGCAGTGCAGTTTGATCACTGTCACCGTCTGATTTTTTTTTTTCCCTCTCCCAGGAGGCTCTTTTCTGCTGGTGGCTAAGGGCTGCTAACAGTTTATCTTGTACAGGATTCCACTTTGACTTTCCTGGGCATCCTTAGAATACTAAGAATATCTGTGGAGTTATAGTAATTTTTAACACTGTACTTACAGTGTGTTACCACTCCACAAGTACTATGATGAGGAAATCCTCTAAACTTCTTAGCTTTAGATCCTAGTCTGGTTTTGTGGTGACTTGTTTTTTCCTTGATCATCTGTAAAATATGTTTATGCTTTTTAAAGCATTGGTTGTAGTTAGTTCACCTAAATAATAACTTGCAGAAACCCCTTTTCTGGTTTTACCCTCTGTTGTCCTCAGACTGGGTGGAATGAGGAGCAGCACCTACACATGTACTTTTGGAAGTGCTGTTTGTAACACCACAAGAGAGAGCTAACAATAGAGAGCTAATAGCACTGGCTCAGGAATACCAGGGTCTGTCTGGGGCTTCAGTACTTCTTTTCGTTCTGCAGTAGATAAAAAGCACAGCCTTTCCAGGCTTGTCAAGATACTAATTTTTTAAAGTAAAACAGTAGCTTTTTATCTGGGTGGCTGGGGAGCCTTCTCTGACAAAGTTTCTTCAAAGTACTTTTGCATCTGAGAATGTGGTTAGGTTTTGCTTTGCTTTTGTTTTTGTTGTTCCCTTCCTCTTCATGGTAGATACTTGGGAACCAGGTATCTGGGGCTGAAAGTCAATGTCCCATCCCTCAGGCATTTGCCTTATGTATCTGTTACAGAGCATACATACATTTTGATTCACCCTGAAAATGTCCCCAGTGAAGTGTCTTCACAACATTTGTGGATAAGTGACTTATCTGGAATCAAACTGAGCGGTCTTTGTAGCAAGTGCTGACATAGGAGCTTTGGAAAACTTGTATCGCATCCTCTACCAAGTAGGCAGGCAAACCCAGCTGTGCCCATCGTTTGATATAAGTGCAATAAGCAGGCTGCAAAAAAATCACCAGGCATAAATTCTCCCATGCCTGAAGTCTCTTGATACTGCTCATCTGATAAAAAGTTAAATCCTTTCATTCCTTACTCAGCTAATAGAGCTTAACACTGAGATAAAACAATCCAGTTAAGAAGCTACATGCCTGGGTAGAAGCAAAATAAAGGCTATTCGCCTGAATAAATTCCTGTGACTTACCTGTCATTTATGTGTCTTCACTTGAATGCTTTCCATAGCATCACTTGCTTATTTCATGGCTTGCAGGATACTCATATTTCAGCCTGGACAGTTAAAAAGCTTTATAGTTAATTCTCAGGATGTATCAGTCTGCAGGGAGATAAAATTCCACACATACGTTTTTTCTGGAGGCTTGTGGTAGCCTGTGAGGAAGGACTATGTCACCAATGCATTTCAAGGCCAGAATGTTGTTTTTGTTGGGTTTTTTTTTAATTTGGTTTGGGTTTTAGGAATTGGTATGTTCATCTCTCTTGGGTAGCTTATGCAGATTTTGCCATGTGGAAAGCTTCAGAAATATTCAAATAATATACTTATGTTTAAAAAAACTATAACAAGGGGGAAAAAAATTGGGACTTGAAATTTAGTAGATACGATACTGAATAGGTAAGAAAGCTGAACAGAATAGGTTAACCTGGAAGAAGAAAACTTGAGCAGTCATAGAAGAAAACTTGAAGAGTCATAGAAGAGAGTAGGCCAGATTAAAATTCCATTCTGCAGAAAGCAGCAGCATGGAAATGTGGTTTTCGTGTTTGGAAATCGAAACATTCAGGCTCACCTTCAAGTGGAGATTTTATGGAACTCAGATGTAAGCAGCATTGCCTTTACCTCTTAGTGCTATGGTTTACTTGACATGGTGGTGTTTGGTCAAAGGTTGGACTTGATGATCTTGGAGGTCTTTTCCAACCTTAGTGATTCTACGATTCTGTTTGTGTCTGAACAAACCAGTTATCTGTATTCCAAAGAAATGCTAAATCTCCATGTGCTTAATATGTTAGACAAGTACTCCAAAACAGGTTCAAAATACCTCTTTGTTACAAGCTGGAGATCACTCAATACTCTGAATAGGAATTTAAGATTCCCTGATTGAATTCGATAAGATTCAAGATTCCCTTTTGAATTTGACAGTTGCTACAAATACCATATAATCAGGTCTGGTAAGTGTAAAATAGCAGCTTGGCTGATCAGCTATAATATGTGGATATGAGAAACCCAAATATTGGTGGTCAAATATGTCCTGGAAGGCTGGGAAATACATACTATGCAGGAATTCCCAGTTTTTGAGAAAATTTATAAGAACAAGTACTTGGTTACATTTTTCATTTCTTTGTTTATAGTAAACATACTAATTCTGGAAGAGTCATTATAGCAGTATTCTCTAGTCTCTATTCAGTTTGGGGAAGGCTGTTTGAAGCTCTAGCTTAAAAATTACAATAATTCTTATTTTATCTTACAACTTCAGAGGTTTCTCCTGTGTTTGCTTTGACATCTGGTTTTCTTATTAGTGAGAGATTCAGTAGTTGAGAACAATATAGTAGCAGCTTGGTTTTAGAAGAATTTTCAGAATAGTAATTCCAGAGAAGCCCACTAAATACCAGATTTTCAGATGATAAACTTGAGTTATAACTCCCTCTTTCCTGAGGCAGATGGATATAACATGCTTCCTCTGCTCACAGAGGAATGGGTTTCTGGCTCATTTTAAAGTAGCCTTGGTTTCCTCTTAAGTGTGGCTGTTATGGAAGTAGGAGATTATATTTGTCCTATTTTGAATTCCTGAAAAATAGCAAAAACTATGCTATGAATATACAACAGCTGCATTCCTTTACCCTTCTTAATGCTAAACCAAAAAAAAAAAAACCAAACCAAACCCAAGCCAACCAACCAAACAAAAATCCCAAAACCCAAAAATGCCACAGAGTAAAAACAGTATAGATAAGCAGACCTAAACAGAACTACTGAGCGGAGGAATTAAAAAACCAAACAACCCTCATGACAAAAATGTCAGTGAAAGGGTAATTCTGCTGTCAGGCTGCCCATCAGTTTTCCTTCAGACATAAATATTTTACAACTCAAGTAAAATTGTTTTCTGGGCTATATCACACACTGTTTTAAGACAACTCTTGTTACCTAGTGATTCCACCTAATTTTTTGTTCACAGAAATGTGCCTGGCAGTACCCTCTGGTCTGTATCATATATAGAGGGAGGATGGGCACACTTTGCAACCTTTCCATGCTTTACTGCTGTCTGTTTTCTTTGTGAAGGACAGGGATGGCAGGTGTTTTGTTTGTTTTCTCTGTCACATTTTGCTGGAAAAAGCATGCTCCTTATCCTGCTTTCCTTTTAGAAGAGCCAGGAAAGGGGGGTGGCAGGAGGAGGAAGGGAGGTGAGGTCACATGGGTGAGTTCTGCTCTCCTGGTTCATGGCTGGGGTTTTTGTCTGGAAGGATTAAATAAATCCTGTTTTGCTACCAACAGGATGAAGGTAGTGGTGTAAGAAACATCTTGGAGTTTGTCCTGTGCATCTAAAGGAGGGCATGCCACTAGAACACAAAGCCCTTTCTTTGCAAATAGGAAGGCTCTCATGTGTCTAGTACAATTGCTATCCTGTACATCATATTTGTGCTCATATTGCATTATGAAGTAATTTTCTGGTCCTTCCTTCTACTTTTGATTCCAACAATAGGGCTTTGTATATAACAAGAAAATAAAATGGCTGGCAACTGAAAGGGAGAACAAATGGCATTCCTGTAATATGTGAATAGTTGCCTCACTGTTTCAATTTTTCATTCACTTCCTTGGTAAGAATTATTTATAAACTCGATTCCAAAGTCCTTTACAAAATACTTTGTCTGAATGCAGAGTTATTAGATATGGAACGTCTTTCATACTCTTCTACATGAAAAGTAAAGATACCATATATTTTATTACTGTCTTCAAAGCCATGTAAAGATAGTGTTGTAGACTGAATCTCAAACATATAAAAGATATTCTGAAATATCAAACTATTTATATACTCAATATATGTGAGTTAATTAATAACTGGTGTATTATTACTAGTGAGGAAAGTTGGTTTACTTTTCACAGTTTACAAATCCTTTCAGGGTTTTGTATATTCATTGTGTCACATTCTGAATTCTGCACAGTGTGTGATTTCCAGAATTAAAAAAGCAGGGAAGTTGTTCACCAAATGGTGGGTTTGTAACTGTTGCTCCCCACTTTCCCCACTGTGCATTTCTCCTCCTCCTGTCCCAACAGCAACCACACTGCTAAGCAAAACCTGAGACAGCAACACAATGGCCACAATTCATCCTTTCCTGGTGTTGTTTTTGTGTTTCCTAGGATCCTTGAGGATTTCCATCCATCTACTAGATCATTAGAAGCTAGCAGCCTGAAGTCAACATTACACATAGTGACTTGACTGGCTGGAAAAAGCAGCAAAAAAAGAAGACATCATATATACTGCCCTATCTGGAAGCTGAGTTGATCACTGAAACAACTAACACAGTGTTTGCTATTTGGTCTAGGCCCTTAATCTTAATATGTAGGACTGGAGGGACTACTTGGTTGACTACTCTGCAGAGGAGGAGATTTTGTCAGGCAAAACCTTTGCCCATGCCACTCTTGATACTGCTGCTGGGCAAAATGTATTTGTCTTCTTCCAGCTGAGTTCTGAAAATGTCCGGGGATAGAAGCTCTGCAGACTGTCTAGGGATTCTCTTCCAGTGCCCAATTGCTCTTGCATTAGAGAGTAGAGAGGATTTAATTTTTGCCAACATGTGTCTGCAATTTCACTTTCAGCAACTCTTGAGTTCATCACCCTCTTCCTGTCATATGGTTTTTCTTCTCTTATCCAGTTATTCCAGCTCCTTTTTCTCTGTTTAGAATATCTGCTGGACTCAAACTACACAGCATTTGGCAAAATTATAGGGGAAGAACAATAGGTTTCCAAGCAGGTGACTAAATCAAGGCAGTAGCAGCCACAATTTGGAAAGAAGAATTGTAAATAATTTGTACAATATATAAGTAATTTACTTTATTTTACTTTTTTTCCTAATCCTAGAGTGTTTTCTTCTGTGTTTTATGAGTTTTTTGGAGATGTGTGTGGTGGGGTTAAATATGTAAGTGAGGAGAAGACGGTTACAAAGCCCAGTAGTGGAAACATTGTCTCTATTGTACTCCTTGCTGCGCTGTCAAAAGGCATGGATTTTGTCAATAGTTTTTGTGCTCATCTTACGCACTGTTCAGAGTAGTCTTCCCTGTCTTCATCAATTTTTATTGTGTCTTTTTAAACACAGATAAATTGCTTAGCTGGCTAAGAGCCATTATTCCATGACTGGACCTCATTGGGTGGGATGTCACACGCTGAGTAGTGTCACGCTGTCCTGTGTCACCACTGTGGCTGCAATATCAGCTGGCAGTCTTACAGAGACAGAGATTACTGATTTGTCAGGCTTTTGGGAGCAGACAAAGACACTGCACTATTCTTAGGAGCTGGGACCTAATTCTGCTCCTGTCCCAGGCTGGATTGCAGCTTCTCTCCCGCTGTTCCAAGTTGCTTATCACTGCCAGCCCAAGCCTGCTGGTCTGGCCATTTCCATGCTTAAAGTTCCAGGTGCTTGACCCCCTCTGAGCAGGCTGCTCAGGAGTGCCGTGCACTCCTGGGCATTGCCCTGCAGCTCCTCATCTTTGTGAGGGGTTGAAGGCTCCAGGTGTCCTCTGCCTCTGTGCTTGTTTTGGTTGGGACAGAGTTAATTTTCTTGATAGACATTAGTATGAGGCTGTTGTGGTTCAAATTTATTTTATTGATTCCTTGTTAAGTGGTTTGTTCTGTTGTACCCCCATGTTCTCTCCAAGTTGGTTTCCCCTGGGGTTTTACCCTCCCTCAAAGCTGTCCCTCATGCCATTCCCTGCCCCTTGTTCCAGCTCTTTCCCTGTCTGTCAAGGCAACCCAACCCTTGATTCCCAAATGTTCTCTGCCACTTAAACCTCGGGCCAATCCCTGTCTGCAACATCCCTTTGGAGTTCCCCTACTCCTGGAAGCCCCGTTGGCCCATATGACCCACCCTCACCCTCCTACCACTATTGGACCCAGACACTTGATGTAATCCCCTCCCTCCTCCCCATAGGGTTCCCTATTGGTTAGCTGTTTGTACCCTGACTTGTATCTGGCCCAAACTGCTTGTACAATGGAGCCTGAGGCTTTCTGTCCTGCTCCCTTCACCTGGAATAAACCATTCCTTGTGGAACCTCAAGACAGAAAGCCTCCTCCTTTCTCCTGTGCCTAGTCCCTGTCATGGCTTGTGTCTGGCACCTTAGAGCAAGTGACTCTAAAGGTTCTGCCTCTGGTAAATTCCCATACCGAGGCAGGTCCCCACTCCTGGCGTGGCACCAGAGCTCTAAGAGCTAGCCCAGGTTCTGGCAGCCACTTCTTGAGGCTACCGTTCTGACTGTCCCCTTCCTTCCTGGGGGACTGTGCAAGCAGCTGAGTGGTGCTCAGTTGCTGCTGGGGTTAAACCATGACAGCATCTGAGCACCTTTGCAGGGCTCTGCACCTTCTCCACAGGGCAGATTGCTAAATGCAAGCCTACCTCTGGATGTACCTTCTTAGTGGCCCATTTTTACTGACAGGACAGACAGATGAGAGGACTGCAGGGGATCCTCTGGTGATTTTTTGTTCAGCTGATGAGTGCTAGAGTTTAAGGTGTTTCTCGTTCTGTTCTTCCTTCTGTCTGAATGTTTATCATTGTATCAAGATCACTCAAAGTATTCTCTTTTTCTTTTGGCTTTGATGAGCATTTGTTTGTGCATCTGAAATACTCCTTCATACCAGAGTGTGTAGCATTTTGGATTGTGCCTTTTTTATCTCATATGTTTCCTAAGGGTACCAACTGTCAAGCTGAAAAATCAGCAATAGAGATTTAAAACTTAGTGTTCAGAACAAGTATTTTGCTGGTTCTAAAGCTGTGGCCTGTGCAGAGTCTGGAAAAAACTTTAGTGTGTCTGTCTGCTTGTGTTACTGAGGATGTGAGGGGTGATCTTTGCTCTACTGTTGTCTGTGCAATATGAATTATTTATTTGTACCTTTCACTTTTTCTAATTAAAATAAAAAAAAATCAGATCCAACCAAAACACCAACTGGTCCTTTTTTTTCCCCTACTTTTTTAGGATACTAAAAATGTATCCTTGCAAACTAGGCTTTTTAGTAGTTTTGATTTATAGTTTGCTTTCTTTCTGAACAGAAAATGGGAGTTAATGGGGGTTTTAGGGTGTTTTGGGGCAATCTTTCTTTCTAAAAGAATATTTTGAACAAAACTTTTGAGATAAATTTGCAGAAGTATTTTTGACCACAGCAGCTGCAGTTTAGTTCAGATTTGAAAATAACTTCAGTCAATTAAAACAGTGTATTCTATATTTTTACAATTATTGTCTGTGTCATGTGTGTTCCTTAATTATTTTTTATCTAAAGTTACATGCTGTACTGATATATTGTCTGTCTTGTTTTCTGTATTTCCTTGGATGAAAAGAAGCCAAATAAAGCAAATTGAGCATAAGGCCACATAATTTCTTTCATTTGTAGCACAGTGTTTGTGAGACTTTATAAATCAATGAGAGAAGTATTATTCATGAGTTCTAAGTGTATGACTAATTAATTTGGGAAAAGCAGTAGTGATCCAGTGTATTCTTTAATACGTGTGGCCTTTAAAGATCAATTGTGAAGCCACAATAATTTTTGTTTGCCGTGACATCAACTTGTACTTTTCTTCTTAAAAGATGTGGTAATGAGAAACTTGAATATAGTTAGAAGGATGTGTCAATGGTACTGTATCCCTTGAGGTGCTGAATGTCCTGGGATTGTATCCCAGATGTGCTTGTTGGAGCTATGTTTGTTGGTAAAATAAAATAGACAGTGATTTCCAGAGGTTTTCCAGAGATTGCAACATAAAATTTTTATTTTCTCAAGGATACAAATGGTTGCTAGCGATGTTTTCTGAAGAACTTCCTCCTGGGTGCTGGCCAAAGGTGCTAATCTTATGTCTGCAATACCTCACTCACCCTGAGCAATGGGATTTTGTAGTTCCTTCTCCTGGGAATTTGTTGGTATAGAATAAGGCATTACAATTTTAAACTAAAAGAGAGTCAATTTAGATTATGTATAAGGAAGAAATATTTTACAATGAGAGTGGTAAATCAGCGGAGCAGGTTGCCAAGAGAGATGGTGGATGCCTTATCCCTGGAAATATTCAAGGTCAGGCTGGATGGGGTCTGAGCAACCCGGTCTAGAGGAAGATGTTCCTGCTCATTGCAGGGGGAGGTTGGACTGGATGGCCTTCAAAGCTCCCTTCCAACCCAAACTCTTCTATAATTCTAAGAGTCTGACACACTCAGATCAGAAGGCAGCGAGCCAGCAGTGCTGCTGCCCTGAGCACAGTGCAGGGCAAGCTGTGGTTTCCCCAGGAAGAAAAGCAATGTTTGTTATGCATAAGAGCAGAAGGGCTGTTTGCCTGGCCAAGGAGCTCCCGGCACAGCTGGCTCAAGTGCTCCTTAAGCCACCAGTTGCAGGGTGGGTTGTGCTGACAGAGCAGGGCAGAAACCAAACTGTGGGCTGAGGTGGTTCATGCTGAGGCTGAGGTATGGTAGCACAGTTAAGTGGCCTTAGAAAGAGTAGATTGGCCACCCTTAACTTCACAAAATGTAAACATGTGCAGAACAGCATGTTTCCTCAGGGAAACCTCAAGGTCACTGTAAAATCTATAAAAGGTTGCTTTTTTGGCTGACAGCCTGGTCCTTAGAACCTGTCAAAACATTTGCCTTGCTTTTCAAGTCACAGTGCATTGTTTAATTCCTACAGATGTCTCTTTGTGTTATTTTATCCCTGACATGCTCAAGGATGTCATTACTCTGAATTGTGCTGACATAAGGGACAGGAAGGTAAAGTGTCTGTGAGAGGTAACATAACCACAGGGATGTAGAGAGGGTCTTCAAACCACCAATACACAGAGCTTGGTTCCTATAAAAGACAGAATTTGAAAAAAAAAAAATCACTTCTGATCACACTGTGAGAATGACTTCCTTTTTGCCTTGGATGTTTTGAGTGTTTTCCTGTTGCCTTGCCACACTGACCACCCAGCCCAAGGTCAGGCAGCTGCTTCAGCTGCCTCTGAAGTAGTGAATGCATACTTGTGTTTTTTCCTTTCTCCTTATCCTTCACCAGCCCATGAATTTTGCCTCTGCACATTGTTTCCAGTTTCCAAGTCTGAGAAGTAGACTTGGGATGCTCCTGGGTGACTTTACCATATCATATCATGCCATGTTCCTGCCTTCTTCACTTCTGTGTCTCCCAGCTGCTATTCTGCCAACTAAAATGCTGTTTGCTTTGAAAGCATGGTGGCAGCTGCTCTCAAAGTCTGTTGCATAACAAGACATGAGGGAAGGAAGCTAAGCTAGAAACTAAGAGGATGTATGGTGGCGGTTTGTCTGGATTTTTTTTTCCTAAGATGGATTAAGTTGGTGGCAGAATTCACACTGAACAAGAACTTGCATGTTGATGACCAGTATTTTTTCACCCAGAAAAGTCTGAAAGTCCTGCAGCTTCAAGTTGAAAGCGCTTAGGTTTTTTGATGACCATATTCAGTGAGCATCCTGGGAGAAGGTAATAAAGTGAATTTGGTGCTTTGAGACACTCTGCCTGTGAGAGAAGGAAGTGTGGCCACCTGGACAGGCAGAACTGGGAAATAAAGAACAGGATTGCCAGCCCAGCCTAATCTGGGTTTCCTTAGAGGAAAAGGAGGAGACATATTTCCTTGTTAATTGCAGTCTCATATATCACTTCTGGAAAACAATGTATCTGAGTGTAGTGGTTGACAAAAGAAAGTTTCCCACTTCTCACTTAAAACAGAGGTTAAGCAGGTTGGTCCTTGCTTATGAAATATGGATCAGACGGATTGCCTGTTTTTTGTAAGAGTTTGTTATTGTAATTTGATAAGGAAACACACACTGAGATAATGATTTATATTTTATTCACTCCTAAAGTGATCTTGATTTCAGCTTCCTTCCTCCTGATTTTGCACTTCGCTGTTCAGGCTTCCCCGATTTGTTGTTTCTCTTGGTCCTGGACAAGTTCCTTCCTGATCATTCTTGTTCTTTGCAAAGGACTTGGCCTGAAGCGTGGTATTTTCTTGCTCATTTGGACACCCTCTCCATCTTTCCCTCTCTGGTACTTGAGTGTTCACAACAGTCACTCCATCATTGGAAGGTGTTTTCATCTTCCTGGTTGACAGTAATCACAATGTGAAAATGGCTTCTTTGAAAGCTTGTCCTTGTTTCCAAACCAGGAGGCAGCCCCTCAAGGAAAGACAACATACACACCAGTAAACAGACCTAGGGAGAATGTCCCTGCTCCTGTCTGTCTGCAGGAGCTCCAGAGAGCCCAGATCCTGGGCACACACTGCCTGGAGTTCATGTGGAACCCACTGACATGTGTCTGCCGCCCTTGCTGGGCTGCGTGATTGGTCCATCAAAATGTACAGAAAAAGAAAATGTGCAACTGGGGGCCTGAGTAACATGGTTGATGTCTCAGCATGGAGTAAAAGGAAGGCATACTCTCACGACTGTTGCATGTGTTAAATTTGATTTCTGTTAAGCAACCAGTTATTTCAGCTGACTGATCCTGTCTAGGGATGATAAATATTGGCATTTTCTGGTGTCCTTTATCTTGTCACAACCTGACATAAATGGCTCAGTTAGCGCATGGTGCTAGTGAAGCCAAGGTGGAGGGCTAGATACCAATATGGGCCATTCATTTCAGAGTTGGATTTGATCATCCTTGTGGGCTGCCTTCCAACAACTCAGAATATTTTGTGATTCTGTGATAACTTTGAAATTCACTTAGTCAGTCTTATTTCCTTTCTGGACTAATTAACCTAGGAATGAGAAATCTGTGATGATGATAGCAGCAACTAGGAGAACTCATTAGGCTTTGATCAAAACAGAAGAGAATACTTTCTTGGACAGCATGGAAGGCATAATGTTTGGAATGAGAGATTAGAAGACTTGGGGTGAGAGAAAGCTGGCTTGTTTCCCTGACAGCTCTGGGTGTCCCAGCATAGAGTATTTGCACTGGAGAGATGAGAGAGAGCTGATGTGTCCTGCTCTGTCTCCAAGTGATGTGCCTGGAGTCTAGTAGCTATTTGTGCTGTTGTCTCTGTGGAAGAACAGGATTGGAGTTGAGTCAAACAAAGGTAAATGTGTTCTGTGTGACCTGAGTTGATAGTAAGATGTCAGATGAATTATTCAGGAATATTTTTACACTTAGGTATATAGTGCTTCTTGAGATTGATATTTTAATTTTAGAATTTTCAGTTTGTCATAATGTTATTTATCATCAATAGGGTAAGAGTGCTGTTGGCCAGGGTTCTTCTGTTGTGAGCAGTTCCCTCTCCCACTGCCCTCAGCACTCCCATCTCTTCCTAATTTGCAGCTGAGAGTTCTACCTTCTATGTAGCAGACTCCATAGAGCTTGGGAAAGCTCCATGGAGGACTGAGACTTAACAGCAGGAACTGCTGAGTCAGGATGAGACAGCAAAATAAGCTCCTGTCTCTGACCCCCTGCCCCTTAGCCTTATCTTAGTAACCTCATAGGTCATTCTCCCTAACCCTTACTATTGGACAAGTTTGGATCCCCCTATACCCTATAAAAAGGGGCTGTTTTAGCCCTTTCGACAGAAGAAGAGCTGTTGCTGAGACCCTTCACAGACTCCCCCAATAAAACCATCGCTGTGAAACACCTCTCTCACGTCTGCTTCAGCCTCAGTCAAGGGCACCCTAGCAAGCAAGCAAAGAGCTGATATCCTAAGAGAGCTGATAATCACTAAAGAGCTGACAATCACCAAGCTTGCTAAAGGGTAACCTGCGGCTACGGCCACGAGCTAACTGGGCATTCGGGCACTCTGTCTCCCAGAGGGACTGGGCTCCTGGACCATCCTTGCATTGCTCGATAATAAGGCCAAGATCGAGATTTTATTGTACTTCTAGACTGATTTCAGCACCAGAAGAGATAAATCTTATTGCAACTTCTAGTAGTAATCATGAGCTGAAATCCTTTTCCCATTTGCTTCACTGGAAGGAGGATTTGTTGCTCTGCCTGTACTCCCCAGCCATGCTTTGGTTTGGCTGCCTGTCGGAACTGCAGTGTTTATACAGTGGCTGTCTGGCCACTTGAGCAACTGAAAAATTGGAATTGGATAAATTTAGTTCCTTGAGTAGGTTGGCTGCTTCTTAGGCAAAAGTTGAGTTTTCCCTGGAAGAGCAGAAATCCCAGTGTCAAGGAAGAGAAAAGACACAAGTTCATAAGATTTACATAGGAGCTATTTGGTGATCTACCAAGAATGAGAAGCATTGAGGGGGAATCCTTCCAGTGTGGTCCTAGTCGGGGCTTCTAGCTGGTCAGAGTGACTCTGAGAAAAGTTGGAAAGTCTCTTTTTTCAGCCCAGCACTTGAAGAAAGAGTCAGGGCTCTTCATTTCTCAGTCTCAAGGTTGTTTATTGTATCTTATCTATAAAATTCTTTCTCTTGTGCTGCTGAGGTCCACTCAGCAAGACAGACAGAGGCATTTTGCCTGCCTCCGGGGCAATGTTATGTCTTTATACTAAAAACTATGTATACAATGTTTACAATAACTTTCCAATACTTATCACTTATGTTAGACAGTGAGCTTCTACTCTAAACTAATCTAAAAGTGCCAACGTCACAGCAGAAGATGGAGGCTAAGAAGAAGAAGAAAGGCTGGATACACCCAGATCTTTCCATCTTGCTCTTCTGAATTCTTATTCTAAACTCCAAAATCTACTTTTTCACCTTGTGATAAATTCACTATCATTCTACTTAATTTGTCATGGCTTGCAGATCTTCATCTAAGGTTGGTAACTTGCTCCACGGGTCATAATCAAAACTACAGGCATTTTTGGGCTCTGTGTCAGGGTCTCTGAGACCCCTGGCAGGGGTCTTGGCTGCTGAGGACAGCCAGAGGGATGTCCTGGGTCCTGACAGTCCTGTCCCCTACAAATCAGTAAGGAAGCAGAGGTGATGTAAAGCCCTGTGATGGACATACAGCATCAGGCTATAGAGGTTACTCAGCATGGTCTTGTCGAACTATCAAGGTTGAGGTTTTTGCCAGTCTCCTAGTTGGATTCCTGTGAAGTGCTTTTTGGGACTGTTCAGGATCACGTGAAATCTGGACTCTGAGTTTTCCAACACATTTATATTTGTGCTGTGCAGACTAAATTTCTGTGAGAAACTTTGATCTGCTATTAAATTTTGGAAAGATTAAATTCTCTGCTGTGGGATGAATGTTATGCCTAACAGTCCATATAAAGGGCTTATTATGCCTTTATTTTTTGTCATTTAAGTAGCACTTCCATCTATGGGAATAATCTAATTCCAAGTGGGAATTTGAAACTGTGTCTCTGCTGGCAACCCAGATATTTTCCCTCTCCCTTCTACATAGCTTTCCATGTTAATCTAGCCAAGAGAAAGAACATAGGGGTAAAAATGAACCCTAGTAAACTGTATGGGCACCCTGAAAATTTATTATGCTAAAACTAGGGAAGGCAGAGCCATTGAGAAAAATCAGATTTGGAAATCACAAATGGTTTATGTAAGCAGCTGACTGAATCAACGGGAAGAGATTTCTGGTTTCCTGAAAACAATTTTCAGGATGTTTCCCCTTGTGTTTAAAATGAGTTTCTGCTTCAAGATCTTCCCTGCTCAAACTTTTCTGTATTGGTTGAAGGGTTGGTGCTTTAATATAAGAGGGAAGACATTCCTGGAAACTGCACAATTGCTTCTTCTGTTTGTTATGACCTTTTTAAAGTCTAAAAATTTGAGGGGCTAAGTTCTAAAAAATAGGCATAAATTTACTTTCTATTGGCCTAATTTGTATTATGTGGATATTATGACAAATTATTTAACATTAGCTGTAAATCCTCTGCTCCATTGTTTAACTTCATTCTTGGGGTTACACAAGAAGGCTCAGTTTAATATCCTTGCTTTGTTTGCTTGCATTGTGTAGAGTGGCTGTTTGGATGGTGTGTGCATAATCCATGCCATTATGGAATGGGTTTGGGCAGGCACAGCTTTCCTATAGTTAGAATTTTGTATTTCTAACTGGTTATATTGGTAGACATTTGTTAGCCTTTTCTGACAAAATATTTGGGAGAGTTTTAGAATTAAAAGCGTTTACATCCTTTTGAGAAGGTAACTGGCTTGGAGCTGTTTCTCAGAGTAAATTCCACTGAGCATTTGGAGAAGTGGGTCTATTTTTATAACTCTGTCCCAAAACACTGTCTGTTTTAGTTCAGATTTGGTATTATTTAGCTGCTTCGAAAGCATTTTTGTCTGCTGGCATTCATGTATATGGTGCATTCTGGTTTTGAAATTAAGAGTTTATTCAATATTTATAATTACAGTGTAAATAATGTTGACTCAAGAAAAGAAAGTATTACTTCACCATCTTCACTGCCAGAACTTTTGCCTCTAAAAATAGGGCAAGTATAAACAATTGCCTTTCCCACTGAAATGGTGGAAAGTTCCTTCTGTGGACTAAGCAAATATCTTACAAGAGAAGTATTTCAAGGTTTAATAAGTCTTTAAGTTAAACTGTTCCTTAAGTTTGATTTTAACTTTATAAATTGCTGTGAACTGTCATGGTTTGACACTGGCACAATGCCAGTGCCCCCATGAAAATACACCCTCCCTGGTGTCTGCTGTAAGATGTGACCAGGAATAAGCAAAGCAGGCTCCCCCTTAGAAACAAAGACGACTTTATTAACTAAACTACAAGACGGAAAAAAAAAACCACACAAGGAAAATGAAAACTCGTCCTTCCCACCAAGTTTCCAATACAATACATTCCCCAAATCACCAACTCTCGGTCTGGCACTACCCTTCAGACAATCAATCTTCAGTTCATCAAGAGGAGAAGGAGTCCTTGCTATACCATGGTAACCTCTTCCTTCATGTCCAGTGCTCTCACCACTGAACACGGGCCAGAGCTGCTTCCAGGGTCATCTTTTAAGGATGCCTTGTCCCATTCCAAAAAGGGCACAGTCTCTCCTTTGGGACACCTGTCCCCTCCAAATTTTTTCACGCCCTGGGACCGAGGGGTACCAACACTGAACCCTCCAGGTTCTGAGGCATTGCCTCCCCCCTGAAATGCAGTCTGTGTATCACAAGGAAACATGGTTCTGTCCATGGCAATACAAAAAGAGTCCAGCAAAAGAGCCACTCCATCATCTCTTCCACCCAAGGTTCTTCTCCATTCTTTTCAAATCTCTCCCACTCAACACTTCAACACATGCTCAGTTCCCTCTTCATCCTCCATCTCCCCTCCAGGAAAGGTCAATACTCTGCAAAGTTTTCATTGTCCACAAAGGGGTTAAAAGCTCCTACAAGCGGGGACTCCCTGTACTACCTCCACCTTCGCCGCAGGCTTGGCTGTGCCACAGCACATGGTATCAAATTTCAAGATAACCGTCCCCGGCACGGCTCTCTCTCTCTCCGTCTGGTGGGGGGAAAATACCTCTCAGTACTTCTTCCACCCTTGGGCCAGGCGTACCTCCCATCTCTGTCCCAGGCCCGGCCTACCTCACAGCCGCATGGCTTCCCCCCCTCCCGCCCAGCCGGCAGCTGGAACGGGGGAAGAGATCCAAATCCTTTTCCCGCCGGAAATCCCAAGAGAGCCTTCTAGGGGAGAGCTCTGCGTTTAACCTCTGTGTTCTCAGAGGCGGATCCTATGCCCCCGTGGCCAAACTGGGGCATAGATTAAAATCTGATCACCCATTGGCCTGACCACAGCACCCCAGAAAACCTATTTCCTGTCAAACCACGTCACTGTTTTATGATGAGGGATAGCTTGTGAACAGCCCTAAATAATGCATATCTACATATTCAGACTCTAAATTGCTGCTCTGGTTCAAGATAAGAGACTACAGTCAAGGGAAAACAGAGAGCAATGATTAGGATGTGCAACAAACAGAGTAAGCTTTTCTGAGACACCAGGTAGAGGTTTTAGAATGCCACTTTAGAGACTTTAGGTAGAGGTTTGACAAAGCCCCTGGGAAAGGAGATTAATCAAAATATGGAATAAAAAATGAATTTATAAATATGTGAAAGAGTCATAAATATTAATGAGGTTCATTAAAATATAAAATAAAGATACAAATTCATAAAAATATTAATCTCTTTTGCCAATGGCATTCTCAAATCAGTAACTATGTGGAAATAAAATTGCTTCTTACCTGACTTGAAGAGGAATTGTCTTAAAGGAAGAGCCAAGAGCAATCTCCACATGACTCCGTGTCCTTGTCTTCAGAGCACTGACAGACACATGATGGTGAAGCCAAGCCCCCGGGTTAGAGGAGAGACTCTGAGCCTGCCCTGTGTGGTATGGGGTGCCATCAGCACTGGGCTATAGAGCAGGAGAGGAACTACAGCAGGTAGCAGACATGATTACGGGAATTATAGAGGATTATGGGGAGAGTTTACTTTTGTGAAGAGGAATTGAAGGAGGCCACTTCTTTCAGTCATGGGGAACATTTTGATGGGAGTGCAAGTCAGAAATCAGGTGCAATTTGAAGTACAGGAGGAGAGCCCCTCTGGAAAATCTATGCCTGATATAGGATTTCTGATTTTTGCTGCCTGTGTGAACTCACCTGTTTCCAGGTTGTTTTGCTAATGGCTTCTGTGCTAAAACACCCCAAACCAGACCCACACAAATTCTCATGTGTACAGGATAATTTCTGTTTATATGACTTTAGTTCTAGATATGTCATTAGTTCTAGCTAATAGAATCAAATAGAAATATGTGGAAATATAGATGTTTGGGGTTTTTTCTTGCAAAAAAACTTAAAGAATACTCCAGATTCCTTCTTGTGGTACATGTAGCCCTCTGTTTTAAGATGAACACACATGCATACATATGTACATGCAACTAGTACTTTACTATGCCACTTGCCAACTTCTGTGATAAAATCCTGAGATGGCTCCAGCTTTGACTTCATGTAACCCTATTCCCAAGACAAGAGCTTCCACTGATAAACAGAATGACTTGTAAATTCAAAAAAGAGTAGGGTTTAGTTAGTATTTAAGCTAGGAGGCTTCACATTCTAGAAAGAGAAAACTGAGGTGACAGAAATAAAGGGCCTGTGTGTATCCTTTTCCCAGCTTGCTGTGTCCCTCTAGGCAGGTCCTTGCTTCTAACAGTGCTCTCTAGGTGCATTGAGTCCAGGTTGTCCACGATATCTTGTCTTCCAGAAGGAAAATATCTGATTTTGCTATGTATCAGAGATTTTCATCTTTCCTAGTAGGCGTTAGAGAAAACCTCAGACCACTGAGTCTTCTGGGAGAAAAATATATGAAAATAGAAAATGCAATACTAAAAAGAAGAGATGTGACATAACTCAGTTGCATAAATCTGGTGAGTTCAGGCTGGAAAAAAAATCTTTTGGTGTGGAAACTTAGATTTTTTTCTCATGTTATTTGTTCTCCATATGATGAAGCAGTGTAATGTAGAAAAGTACTAAGAGTGACACTTTTCTGCCCTTACTTGGAAGAAAAAATATTTTGTCCTGTGGGGGTAGTACTTAAAATTTTTCACTAAATCCTAATTTTGAGTTTGTGTTTTCTTTCTCATTCATAATCTCCGGAGAGTTAGCTTCCAGCAACACTTTGGCTTTTCCATATCCTGAGAAAGTTTAGATTGCTTTCTTCACAGCATTTCTTTTTCCCTTCCCAAGCAGTTGAGCAGGAAGGCGCACAACTACAAGTTTGCCTTGTTCCCTGTGAGCAAAGCTGTTGATACAATGATCCAGTCCAGAGAGGGGCAGGAAAGGGGGGAAACGTCTCAGCCTTGCAGCAAAACTTTTGAAATGGTGATCCTTTGTTTTTCTTACAGGTTTCTGGTGGCTACCACTAATTTCCTACAAGTAGAGTGCAGAGGAAGGGCAGATGACAAATGTATATGTGGATGTGGATTGCTTACTGAGCTATTTTCTTATTTTGTAGCCTTCACTACTTCAATCCATGAAAGGTATCTGAAAATTGCCAGGGGGAAGAGAATGTGGATCTGTGAGTTTCAGGTTGCAAGAAGTGATTAGGAGGGAAGGGGGAGTGAGAGCCAGAGCAGGTCATTGATGTGGGTAGGAAAGGAACTTATATAGTGACTTTTGTGGTTCAGATTCACAGATGGGTTTTCTCTGTCCCCATCTTGCATATTCTCTGTTCTTGTGCCTTAACTTTTTTCATTACCCACATTCTCTCTCTAATTTTTTTTTTTTTTTTTGTACTTCATAATTTGGGGCTCTTTTGACTGTTCACTTGCTATTGTTTTTGTTGTCCCCTAGTGCCACACATAGTGCAGTGAAAATAAGCCAGCAATGCATATTTTGGCTTTCAGTGGATTGCGTACATTTTGGAGGTGTTGCTCGGATGCCTGCAGATCTTTATTAGTGGGTTTCAAGCTGTTGTGGTTGTAATGGAAACATTTGCTTTGAGCTGAAGAAGGGTGTGGAGACAAGGCTCAAAGGAAGACTTAATGCCCTTTATTTTCAGCCAGGACAAATGTGCTGTGAGTGTTGAGGTTAGTCCAGTGCTATCAACCCTTTCGATGAGGATTTATAAAAAAAATTACAATATTTGTACAATATTAAGTATTTAAAATATCAAATGTTTTAATGTTTATTTTAACAATAAAAGGCAAAAAAGTGGGAGGGAGCCCCATTTTTTCAGAACCTGTTACTGTAAACATGCTGAAAAGATAATTATAAAGGAAACTAGTGCAGACTGTTGTTGCAGCTTGAATTGCTGCTAGTAAAGTCCAGGGTAAAGAAGCCAAAAAGGCTTTTGCATAATATCCATAGATGTTTAATTCAGCTGCACAGTGAGATGTTCTCCTCTCAGACACACTCTCTCCCCTAAGGTCCCGCTCTCTCCCCCAGGGGCCTGCTGGCTGACCTTGGTCTCCAGGCAGTATCAAGGTGAGGCTCAATCAGGGAAAAGGGAGGGAGAGCCTCAGGAGCACCGATGTTCAGGCATAGGAACAGGGGAAGGAGCCAATGGGGTGTAACTTAGGAGAAGCCCCTCCAGGGCCTCCACAGACTGTACACCCTAGTATTTCACAAGTGACTTTTATCTGAATGACTCAGTCCACATCAAAGAAAACAACATGGCATTAAAGCGCTTCACTTCCAGAACTGAGATGCTCTGATTAAATGTCATAAACTGTAACCTTTCTTGTTATTTTTTCCAGTTTGGTTTTGGTTTGGCTTTGGGTTTTTTTTGGTGGTGTTTGGTTTTTTTTTTTTTGTTTTTTTGAGGAGGGGGTTTTTTGTGGGTTTTTTTTGGTTTGTTTTGTTTTGTTTGTTTTTTTGTTTGTTTGTTTGTTTGTTTTTTGGGTTTTTTTTTTTTTCTGATATGTAGATGTTTTGCCACTTTCTTTTTTAAATGAGAACAATTGAAAAGCTGTGAAGATTAAGAAGGAAATGTTTTGTGCCAGTACTCATGAGGTTCATTCTGGGAAATAATAATTATAAACCAATTTTTAGGAAGATAGGGGAAATGTTTTCAGACATATAGTACAGTACCACATTCTGCTTTCACTTCCATAAATGCAGCTGTGCTGAAGTCCTGGAGCATCAAGAATACCATGTGTATTCTGTTATCTCATTTTACCTATGCCTGGGGATGCCTCTGAACGTGACTATATGTTAGGAACCAGTGGGAAATCCCTCTTTCCAGGGATAATGAATCTGACTAGGTCTAGTCCCTTACTTCATATGAAGCTCCGGCAAAGCGCTGAGCTATTCTCAGACTTTTGGAAAATCTTTTGCAGGGTAAGCTGGATGGCACCTTGATAGGTCTTGTGAGCGAGGCAGAGATGCAAGAAGGGAGAGTTAGGGGGGTATGGTAACTGTGTCATAGCAACCCTCAGTTGCCAGTCAAGGCAAAATGATCCTCCACCTCAGGCAGTGGCACCCTCCTCCTGAGTTTTTGACTAGAGGAAGCATTGAACTAAGCACACTGCTCACCTTTACTCATTGATACAAAATAGGGGGTGTTTTATGCATGTACATAAAACACTTATATGATTCAGGATCACATTGTGAGGTTTGAATCCTGCCCTGCCATCCTGTAGGAAGTGATTAAACCCCAGTCCTTAGGTTTTGTGCTTCTGTTCACCAAAACACTTAATTTATTAATCTGAAATGCTTATACACCAATGCACACAGTATAAGAAACAAATAGGATGAACTTGAAGCACCAGTCTGTTCCCAATCCTGTGACGGCATTGGTGCTATTTAGATGTGGTGGGATGAGTCCCACAGGCTGCTCAGGAGGGACAGGCAGGGCAGGTGAGGTGAAGGAGTTGCACTGTGTGTGAGGGAGATGTGTGGCTGTACAGTCCTTACAGTTAGAAATTACATGTCTGGGAGCTTCTGGGTAAGGAATAGTGGGATTGGAAAACAAAGTAAATGTTGTAGTGGGTGTCTACTATGGGTTGCCCAGGCAGAATGATAGGACTGATGAGTTATTCTGTAGTCAAGATAAATATCTGGATCCACAGCCTTTGTCCTTATGGGAGATTTCAACTTCCCAGACATCAGCTGGGAATACCATACTCATGTGACAAGCAAGTCTGGGAAATTCCAGTAGTTCGTTGAAGATAACTCTTTCACAAAAGTACTCAGTGAGTCAGCTAGGAAAGATGCCCTCCTTCCTGGACTTACTTGTGACTAAAGAAGGACTCAAGGGGCATGTGGCAGTATGTGACTGTCTTGGCCACAATGATCACAGAATGGTTTAAAATTGTCACAGAAAGTGTTTAAAATTGTCACTCTAATGAGAAAAAAGGACATTAGAGTTTCTACCCTGGACTTCAGGTGAGCAAACTTTAAGCTATTCAGGGAGCTATTTAGCAGAGTCCTCTGGGAATCTGCTTTTGTGGGCTTGGGGGTCCACAAGTGCTGGTCAGTTTTCAGCAACTGCTTTTTAGAGGCACAGGAGAGTTTTGACCAGTCAAATAAGCAGGGAAGGAGACCAGCTCGTCTGAACATGGAGCTCAGAAGGAAAAAGAAATAGCACAATCTCTGGAAGCAAGGTCAGGCTTCACAGGAAGATTACAGAGCTCTATTTGCACATGCAGGGAGAAGACATGTAAGGCCTGTCTCTACAACTGGTAACCATCTTGCTGTTACTGTACACTGTCATCAAGTATTTATTTAAACAAAGTGTAAACTTATTTCTATTTACATAGCTGTCAAACCAGCAGCCTTCTGTTTCCAGGAATAATATTTAGTAAAAAGAGGGACTGGTCTGTGTTTGGAGTACCTTGTGCCCTCTACATACTCTGCTAGAGGGCTGGTGAAACAGAATTTTAATTGGAGAGAGATCTGTCAGTGCAAATTTAAACACTGGTATCTTTGGCTTTCAGCAGGTTAGCAATAGAGTGCCAGGGTCCCCTGACTGCCTCTGGATTTGTTACTGTCTCTTCCATCAGCTACAGCAGAGAGGAAGAGGCAGAGGGTGTTGCTTCTCTTGCTGAAAGACATCTTACTCTCTAGGCCAACCTGTGGATGCATCCGTAGCTCCTGTAAGAGCATGTGCACAACATGTATCACCAATTAACATCTTAGCTCAAGGGATAAAGGCTTTTGGCAAGTAGTCAAGCTTCAGCCTTCTTGATAGCCTATTTCATGTAGAGCCTGTGGTTGCAGGGCACAGTCTCCTTTTCTTATTCGGTGATAATTCTGAGACCTTTGATGTGGAGTAAATTTTTCTTCTGTGAATTATACTTATTAATTACGGGCATGTGAAACAGCTGCATATAGTCCATTTTGTGGTTTTACATTAGCTGGATCTATTGTTCAGCTCATACAAAGATGGGTGGCAGGCACTGATGGATGTTACACTGTAGTACTGCAGAATAGGTGTATGGTGTGTGATTTGCACCAGGCTTCAAAGGTGCTAAGCTCACCCTAAAAGACTTTATTCATTAATTTGCCCAGTATAAATAATTTTAGAAGACTTTGGCTGTTAGCTGCAATCCTAGAGGAACTCCAGCTGAAGATTTAGTCTCTCATAAGCAAATAAATAATGCAAAACCTGGAACAGCTTGCAGCAAACATTGTAATAGTAGTTCTTCCAACCTGGAGGCTGACGTTCTAATGTACCATGAAGATAAGTGAATTCCATTTTAAATTATGGGATTTGTATATAATCTTGGATTACATACATAGTATATATTTATACACACACACACACATGTATTTATGTATAATATATCTATATATAGTGTATATATATGTGTGTATAGTCTTGAATGTAAAATTGAACACCCACCTACTCGGAGGTCCCAAGCAACACAAAACACTTATTAAGCCATTGCATACTCTTTTGGCAAACTCTGGAAATTTTTAAGAATCTTGCATGGAAAAAATGCATATGTGCTAGCTGAGATGGAGCAATAGCTCCTTCTTACTTAAATGAAAAGATGTAAGACAGAACTATGTGACTCTGCCATCCAGAGGGCCTGGACAAGCTTGAGAAGTGGCCCATGAGAACCTCATAAGGTTTAACAAGATCAGGTTCAAGGTGCTGCACTTGTGTTAGGGCAGCCCCCTGTGTTGGGTATCAAAGCAGGGGATAAACAGATAGAGAGCAGCCCTGCCGACTTGGGGATGCCGGTGGATGACAGTGTGGATATGAGCTGGCAAGGTGCAGTTGGCTGCCCAGAAAGCCAAACATGTCCTGAGCTGCATCCAAAGCAACATGGCCATCAGGGCAAGGGAGGGGATTCTGCCCCTCTGCCCCCCTCTGGTGACACCCCACCTGGAACCCTGAATCCATCTCTGGGGTCCCAGCACAGGGAAAACATGTGCCTGTTGGAGTGAGTCCAGAGAAGGGACACTAATATGATTAAAGGGATGGAGCACCTCTCCTATGAGGAGGGGCTGAGAAAATTGGGGTTGTTCAGCCTGGAGAAGAGATGGCTCCAGAAAAAGCTTATTGTACCTGAATACCTCAGTACTTGAATAGGAGACTGCAAGAAAGATGGAGAGGACCCTTTTACAATGGCAGGTAGTGATAGCACAAGGGATATAGGCTCCAAACTGTAAGAGGGTAGGTTTAGATTAGCTGTTAGGAAGAAATTCTTTACTGTGAGAGCAGTAAATTCTTTAAGTTAATTAAGTAAAATTAATTAAGTAAAATCATTAAGTAAAATTCTTTACTGTGAGTGCAGTAAGGTTCTGGAACTGGTTGTGGATGTCCCATCCCTGGAAGTGTTTAAGGCCAGGTTGGATACCAACCTGGTCTGATGGAAGGTGCCTGTGCCCTTGGCAGAGGTGTTGGAACAGATTATCTATAGGGTGTCTTCCAACCCAAGGTGTTCTATGATTTCTTTGTCCCTGCTTCTACTCAGCTACGCAGGAGAATTTTCTTGCCTATTAGCTAGAAATATATTATTAAAATACTGTGTGATGTTCAGATGAGATTGGTGATATGTTCCATCTTGAAGAACCGCAAAAAATATCCTTCTTTTTATGGGAATGCATATTTGGGCTGCCCCATGTGTAACCTGCCATCCTGACATGGTAAGAGGCCATCCAGTCTTACAGATGATGTCAGTGCCAGTAAAGATAACCAACAAAGTATGTGGAACTGAGATGCAATGCTCTGCGTGAAAGTAGAAACGCTTCACTAAAACTAAACAAAATTTATGTATCAAAACTTTCTGAAATGTTCTGCAAACATTTATATTCTTTTCTTTGCTGAATAAGTAAAAGCCAGAATAATAATAATATTTACTTTAACATATTTAGCAGAACCCCTGCTAGTTCTCCCCAGGTCCTAATTTGCCAGCTGGCATCAATTTAAGGCCAAAAATAATTAATTATATGGGTAGCAGCTCTTGGCTGACCTAGTCTGAAGCTGAGCGAAATTAGCAAAGAGATCCCCTGATCTACACTCTATGTAAAGCAGTCGGTGTTTTAAAGGCAAAACTCCCTTGAATTCCCAAAAATGCATAAATAGCAAAATTGCCTCCGAAGAGGGGACTTCCTGAAAATTGTGCTCAAAATATCCAAGCCTGGGTGTTAGGTAGCAAGCAAATATGTTTACTTTTGTCTGCAACTTACTGAGTTTCCTGGATTTGCTTGGACCAGAATCTGTCCAGTGATGCCACAAAATATTCTGTGAGGCCCAAAATATAGTTTGGGTTATAGTTGAAGAGGAAGACTGCTGCACTCAGGATGCTGTTACAAAGTAGTTCATGGAGGGCATCAGAAAAGGCATTGTTTTTTCTAAGTGATTTCTTAAACTATGATTTTGTTTACTTTATTGGCAAGCCTAATGGGAGTTGGCAACAAGGATCCTGCTGAGGAATGGGCAGCAAGCAAAACACAGGAAAAGGGTGTAGGAATTCCTCTTCTGCATTGACTGTTTGAAGCATGTAGAATGGAAAAGACACGACCAAAGGAAGCACCATCTGCCCTTGAATTAAAAAGAGGAAAGGAGATCCTAAAAGAAATGTGTTGCCCAGGTAATAGGATGAATAACAGGGAAACCAGCATTGTCCCCTTGTGTAAATGGAAGGTATGAAATTGTAAAATGAAAAGTTTATGCACGTAGTTTGCACTTTGGTTCCTTGGGTGGACTGAATGAACATAGTCTCAGCCTACATTTTTCCATGGGGCTCTCCCACATGTGATGGCAGGACAGCAGTCATCTATTTTGATGTTCAAGATGTGGTTTTCAGTGGCTTTCACTGCTCTGAGTGTTCTATTTCAGTGTTTCAGAGGCCCAACTCTTCCTGTGTCCTTCTCGTCTCTCCTGAAGAAGACACCATGGATATGTAGAGTGCTCTGGAGTTACATGGGAGCCTGGGCGCGGTGGGCATTGGGCCTTGGCAGAGGGTCAGGAAATGAGTAACCTGCAAACAGGTCCTTTGTCTTATCTTTCTTTCTGAATCATCATGGAGATAGACAATAATTTTACCTTGGTGGCTGCATAAAGATGGCAGATTTCTGTGCCTGTCAGAAAAGGACTATTTAACTCATCCTGTAATTTCCTAACCAAGACAACCACTTCTGAAGCAACAGCTGCTGTGGTAACGGGCTAACTAGTAGGTCTCAAAGCAAGCCACACATTAATTAAACCTGCATTTTTAAATGAAGAGAATATACCACCTTTTTAGACATAGAGGAAATGACATTTTACAGTCTTGCAGAAATGTGTTTTATTTTCATTGGGTTGTGTTTTTTTCTGAACATTTCCATGAATATTCTAGGAGAACTTAGGAGGAGACAAAGTTTGTAAAGCTTTCCTATGGGAAAAAGTAAAGGAATCATTTAAGATGACTGCATTAAACATTACAGGCATTACAGGTACCACTGACCTGAGCCGCAGTGTAAACTATTGAACAGAGCTGTCAAACACCTTTTGTGTTTCTTTAGGTAGAATAGCTGTTTTCATACACCTGATATATTTCAAAACTTTTTTCTCCCCTCCTAAAGTGGTTGAAGCCAGTTTGGCGCATTGCCAGTCTGAACAGAATTCCAGAGGTTGGCATGTGACTGTGGCCTGGCTATGCCGATGTTGACTCCTTCCTGCCTTTTTGGGGCCACTTACGCTTCTGCACTTCCCTTTTCTTTCTGTGGCTGCTGACAGAGACTGAGCCTGTGGCCTAGACATAGCAAAGAAATTATGCAGTGACACAGACATCCATGTGTCTATGAAAATTATAGGTTATTGCTCTCTGTGTGTCAAACCCTGATAATAGTCCTTCATCCACTACAAACATAACCTTCTGCCAGGAACAAAGCAGCATTTGCAATAAATTCAGGGAAAACAAGATGACATGGTAGGAGAATTTTTTTTTTTTTTTTTTTTAAGGAATGATGTTAAGTCCTCTGGCATCTGTGCCTGCTCATTATTCCAAAAAATCTTGCAAGCTCTGGACAGGCTCAGAAGGAACTAAGATTGTTTATTTCTCCTTATCATAGACTTTCCGCTCTGGAGAGGGCCACAACACTGTCATCATTTTTAAGAAGAAAACCAGAACTTCATCATTTAGATCTGTTTTTTGTTGGAAGACTTGCCAGGCACCAATTGCTCCCATCTGCTCTAAGAGTGCCCATTGTGTGCTACCAATGTAGATAGCTTCACTTGTTTCTGTGGGTTTTGTGAACCCTGAGTGGGTTTGGAATAGATCAAAACTTGCACCAGAGCTGTGTGCCAGATCAGATAAACTAATGAGAGCTCCCTGTGAGCTTTACCTGTCCTTAACCTCAGGGACACTGCCTGAGGTAGCCCCGTAAAACACTGCTGCCTTTGCTTCTTAACAACTAGCAGGCATAAGCTAAGGGGGCCCAATTGCAATGTGTGGATGGGGGACGAGTATTTTTAGCTTGGCTGATTGCAAAGGTCATCTCTAAATGAAGGTTTCTGACTGTCTGCCACCCTTTTTCTTTGGGAATGTGGTTGTCCCAGTTTCCCTCACCGATGAGTGAAGCTCTGTAAGAAAGAAAAATACTCGAAGGTCAAGATAACCTCTCAGTATATGCAGTTTTCTCCATGGTAACTATAATGGAATGGTTGGTGTAGTAATGGTATCCAACGTGGGACTACATGTGATAATAGACAATTTTTGAAACAAGTCTATCTGTATTTAAGAAACAGACTAATCTACTAGGGAGTGTATCTACTACTTCATATTGCCAAAACAAAAATTATTAAAACTTAAAGAAAATCTAACCCTGTACAACTAGTAAGCAAAGGTTTTATGGAAAAGGAGCAGCTGGCAAAAAAAAAAAAAAAATAGAAAAAGAAACGTGAGAATTCTAGGGAGATTAATTTTATATATCTTGCTAAAAAAAAATCAGAATTTATTTTGAATAATTACCCTCCCCCAGATCTGGGAAAATTGCAGTTCTCTGGAGGCCTGTAATAGGTCATGTTTGTTTTCTGTTCTTTGGGACATAAGTGATATTTAAGTGCAATAACTGTTTTTTCTGGCTCTGGAAAGCTGTACTTGCTGGGACAGTCCTTTGAGTGAGGCATTTTATAAGGATTAGAATAGTAAATTTCCACATTGCAGTCTTCTTCAGCTCAGACCCAAAGTGCACACTGCCAAACACAGGGTTGGCTGTTTTGGGGGTTTGATACTGCCTAAAAGGCGGGCACCCTCAAGAAACCATTCACTCATTCTCCTCTACTACAGGTTAGCAGAGGAGTGGAAAAGAAAAAATCTGAAAGACTTATAGGGTGAGATAACAATTAGGAGAAAACACTCTAAGGGTAATACAGGCTTAAAACTTAAAAGGCAGAAATAAAAATTTATTAATAGAATTAAAAGAGGAAAATGAGTACCAACATAAACCTTTAGAACACCTTTCCTTCCTGCCCTCAAGCGTTTCTTTCTTTCTTACCAACAGTGCAGGGAGACAAAACATGGGGTGTTTTGTCAGTTTGTCACTAAGGAGACCCTGGGGGGCATTCCCTGGTTTAGGGAGACACAAGAAGCTTCCCTCAAAAAGCTGTTAAGACCCCACTGGTTCCTTCCGCTGTTCCTATGTCCCTGAGCCTGAGCGTCCTTATTTCCTGATTGACCCTTATCTTTGTACTGCCCCAAGACCAGGTTGATCCCCAGGTCCCTCGGCAAGAAAAAACCTCGAGTCCCCCCATGAATGTGCCTGTGACCCTGAACATCTTACCACATGGCTGAATTAAACATCTGTGGATATTATGAAAAGGCTCTTCTTGCTTCCTTACCCTGGACTTTACTAGCAGCTATTCCGGCTGCAACAGTCACTTCTGAAAGTCTTTCTTCTGTTCACTTAGGGAGGGACATCTCTTCTGCTATGTTGTGGTCACAGGTTGCAGGTAGACATCTACATCTCCCCATGCACTTCATGAATTACAGTGAAACAGTTTTTTGTACTTTAGTTCTCACCACAGCTTGCAGAAGAATCTCCGCTCTGACACTCAGAGCACCTCCTCCTCCCCCTCCCTCCTCTTCACTGCCCTTAGCATTGCCATGTTGTTCTCCTCACATGTCTTCATCTTTTTCTTTTCTCTGACTTGGGAGAGAATTGGTGTCCATAGGTTTATTTGTTCTCAAATTCTATCACTTGAAAAGTTTTTATAGAGTTTTGCAGTGCTGAAATGTTGATCCCGTCTGGGCTCTACATCAGGCAATTGCTCGCCATGCCCTTCACTGCTGATCATGGGGTCCCTGCCGACCCCACACAGGCCACACCAGCTGCCCTTGCCTTTCTGGTTAAAAGCAACTAAATAAATAAAGTTCATTGCAAGTCATGCCAAGATGGCAGCGGCCGCAAAATCCTGGCTGAGCTGCCCCGACTGTGCCATCCTGGCCACGTGGCTGCTACTGGCGCTGGGATGAGCCAGGATGGGCTCCTCCCGGCCATGCCAGAAGACTTCCCGGAGGCCTCCTCCCTACCCCTTGGAGGAAGAAAGAGGGCTTGCATACGTTTTTTTCATTTTTTCATTTGTAATTATGCGCTCACAGAGGCGTTTCTAACTTCTCTGATTGGGCTGGCCAAGATGTCTGTCGTCAGAGCCTTCAGGGATTGGCTCTGCTGGACACAGTAGAAGTTTTGAGGAGCTTCTCTTTCAGAAGCAGCCTCTGTGGCTTTTTTTACATCCCCACTAAAAGCCAGGTTGTGTTAAACTAACACAGCTGCTCTTTCCATGCTTGCGCTGATCTCCTGGGTGGAACTTGTGTAAAATTCCCTTCTTTCCTTGTCTACCTTCCTTCATTTCTGCAATTCATGAAAGAGAAATTATCTTAAATGGCTGACCTGGTATTCTCTTGACTTCACAGCATCTCTCTTTGACGGTTCTTCCAGCAGCCATGTCTTTAGCTAGGAAAGAAGGGAAGAAGTAGCAGTTCAGGATTTAGTCTTGAGTTTTCCTTTACTCTCTACAGTGATGGATGAGGGTTTCTAATGGTTGTCTTTCAGTGATTTTAACAGACTTGGTCTCACAGTAAATCATGCCATGGAATTTAACATTCTTGCCCTCGCATATTTTAAGGAAGTTCCATGATGGAAAGAGGTTAATTCTAGATGCAACAGCTTGCGTGGTATGTCTGCTACCCTCAAAGGCTCTCTGTTTAGACAAATATGAAACTATGAAAATACTCTTTTCTATTATCTATTATCTTCTATTCCTGAAGGGGAAGGCAGCACTTTTCCATGTTTACCTAGAAATCTGGTATCTTGCTTCAGATGCCACAGGGATTAAAGGACACTTATGATCTGGCCTGAAATTTTTTGTGCACACAAATGTTGGATTTCCTTTTGCTGCCACCTTGATGTTAGGGAAGAAGGCAGCAGCTCTGTTCACCTGCACTGCAGAGTGGTGGGTGCCAGCTCTTGCACTGAGACCTTCCTTGTGTTACCTGCTCACTGCTTTCAGCTCCTGAGATCAGCCCTGTAGCTTCAGTTGCTTCCAATCCTCTGTGTTTGAAGGGCTGACAGGTACTTTCTGCTGTGATTCATGGTTGCTTAGCTTCCTGCTCAGTTTTTGTCCATAGCTGTAGCAGGACACTCATGCAGGTTGAGGATCTCCAGTCCTGGATCTAGACCCAAAGGATGTCAGACCTAGCAGACAGATCAGGCAAGCAGATCTCAGTGTTTGACCTGCCTTAATTGATCCTTGTGGATGTTTTTTACAGCAATTGGAAAGGAGGCTTGCAGAAGACAGAAAATAAATGCATGACAGCAGATGAAAGGAATTTGTGTTCTTGGTGAAGCTCATAGCAAGGTCGCTGGGGCTGTACTCTGTGGATGGGAAGACTTCCTTCCCAATCAAGGACCGAATCAGCCAGTGATGATGATGTGGTGATTTATCCAATGCCCACGTAACTATGATGTGCACAGATTCTGAGATATGATTAATCTTTCTCCCATGAGTCTCAATGGAGCCTTTTGGTGCCTGGCTCAGATACAATATGCCACTGTAGTTGTCTGCAGTAGGTGGAATGAATCCCACACCAGAGCTGGGCTCCAGGGAGAAGATGACAAGGTCAGGTTTAAGAGACTTGGTTACATTCCATATGACAAACAATACTTTCTTTTACATTGAATTAGTTGCCTCCTGAAGGAAGAAGGAACTCTGGGAAAAGACAACATATTTTGAAATACTGTATCTGTCAGAAACAAACCTGGTTGGGAGTAGAAAATGCAGAGAAATTAAATTTAAAAGAAACATATTATTTTGAGAAAGTCTAAAGAAGTCAATTAGTTTAACCATTTGTTTGGAACAGGCAAATAGAAGCAAGCCTTGCAGATAAGGCATTGTATTTGCAGGTTGCAAGGAGGGGTTGGGACTTGTGGCAATTGGAGAGTCACCAAAACAAAAGATGTTCAGCTCCCTGACTTGGCTTTATGTAGCCAGGCATATCCAGGACTCGAGACAGGGATGGGCCAGGGGACAGCTTTCATCCTTGTAAGGAATTCTTCTGGGTCCATGAAGACAGGAGGTAACAAAGACATTGCTAATAACAATATTGTTCTGTTTGGCATATAACTTTTTGGATTATAAGCGTTCTGACTGACACAGAGTAATGAAAAAGCCTAAGCTTGGAGAAAAGACTCGAAAATGGATAATTACAGTAAAATTATTTTGGTGTTCTTTAGGTTAACAAAGGAGAGTTGTTCTGGATAAAAATGCAAATAAAAATCATACCTCAGCTGGTAGTGCTGTAAACTGCTCAGAGTAAAGACATTTACCCCTGAAATTTCAGCAGTTCTGTGGGATTTTCTCTCTGGACACATAACACTGCAGCAAAAAGAGCAAAATATTGAGCAATTAAAGATATAATATACGTTTCTGTGAGGACTTTGGCTTGTTTTTAATCAATGAAAATCACTTTCAGCTGGTGGCACGTTAACCTGTCTTACAGAGAACCACCTGCTCTTCCCTAAAGTGAACAGGCTTTGTTCACGAATCACCACAGTTCAGTGGCATTTCAGAACAGGTGCCATGACTTCTTCTAGCACAGCAAGACAATTAAGCAATACCAAAAACCACCCAAAATATCACCTACAAATAAAAAGAGGAAATTAATTCGAGGACCGTTGAGTGTAGAGGGGTTGTGCCTGTGCTCTGATGCTCTCAGGTGAAGTTAGGAGGAGCGTTCTACAAGCTTGACTCCAGCCAGGGCCTGAGGGAAGCATGAGGGATCCCTTTTGCAGGGAAGAAGGGCACAGTTGGTGCTCAGTCCTTGCCATTTCTTGCCATCTAGTGGCTTGCCAAAGAACCAGTCCTAGGCTGCACAGGTCATGTCTTTAAAACCCTCATCAGAAGGGAGGGATGCATGCCCAGGGAAAAGAACACTGAGAAGAAGGTTCTGCCCCTGCATAGCCAAGTCACCTCCATCCTCCCCACATGCTCTTCTCTGCCCATTCTTCTTTCTTCCCTTCAGAGGATGGCCAGGTTGCAGAGGCTTTGGTCACTCATTGTGACCTTTTCTAGGATGGAGAGGGCTTTAAAGTTTACCTTTGGTGTTTCCTGAATAACTAAGTTGGGCTTTGGCTGGCACTGAAGTGGAGGATGGATTTTTTTTGGTCCTTGGTGCTCATGGGCTGGGTAGAATGACACCCTCCACACCTTCTTGATGCAGTCAGCCTGAGTTATGGGTGTGCTACCCGCCATTCACCTGTAGAAACAGACAGATAAAATTCTGGCATATACTGGGCAAAAATTTCCTGGTGTAGGCAACCTCTCCGTGTGGTCTTCTTTGGTATTTGACATCTCTCTCTTCCGTAGCATCCACTCTTTTAGTGAGATTTTTGCCATCACTTAACTATTTGGGAATAATTGTTAGATTAGGAAGGTGAGCTCGGATGTTGACATCTGTTACAAGAGCAAATGCAGATGATTGCATTGGTCTGACAGTTCACTAAATCCCCCATCTGTGGGAACAGCACATGTTTTATCTGTACACTTTTGGTACATTGAAAATATTTCAAGTGTAAATTACAGAGTATTTTTTTTTCTGCAAGCAGATTCAGGTTATCAGGGTATGTTTTTAGTTAAAACATTTCCCGGAGGAAGTAGGATGCTTTGACACATTTGTCCAAAAAAATCCTGCAAGTAGAAAATGAAAGTATGCTTTGAAAGTCTGGTACTTTCCGCCTTAACTTCCACAGTAATTAGATAAAGTAAAAACAGGAGATTACTTTGTCTTTTTTATTTAGATCCTTTCCCATCCCCCACACAGAGAAAACTGAGTGTATCTAACAGCAGTGGAGTGGGATTACAGATGATTTCTCTGCCTGTGTCAGAGTGCAGTAGGGCAAGGGTTGGTTCAGAGCAGCAGAGTGAGTCCAGCAGCCAGGATTTGTCCTACCTGTCAGCCAGGAGCAGGGCAAGCAGCAGACACTGGGAGCACCTCTCTGGGGATGGGGACAAAGGATCAGCCCTCAAGTGGGGTCTGCTATCAACCTGTTCAAGCCACAAATGAATAACATGCTCTTGGGGATGTGGAGAGGATGTTCATTATTACGGACAGAATGAAGGCTTACTGGCTATGATCCCAGCAGCGGGCAGTCTTGATGTGTTAGGTGCTATGCTCCTCACCTGTTTTTTACAAAGAAATGCTCTGTCTACTGACAGTGGTTCTTTTGGACCAAGGGGGCAAGAGCCATCTCCCTCTCACCTCCAAGTGGCTGAGGTGGCTGTGGCTGCTGTAGTGCCCAGTCAGGCAGTGTAGACTCCTCAGCATTCATGAGCCTCTCCTATAGTTCTGTACCCTGTATATCTAGGAACATGCTTGGAGGTGGCTTTTACAAATTTTAGATAAGTTTTCAAAATTCTAAGCTAAATTTCTCTGAAGTCTGTCTTCAGGATCCATGTCAAAGCATGTGACTCAATCACCTTTGTTGGGATGGAGTTTGCTAAGAATTCTTATGATCCCAAACCACAGAGCTTGTAGCAGATGTATTTGTGAGCCAAGTCACCTCTGAAAGAGCTCAGTTATATATTTGTCCTAATCAGTATGCCTTTCTCTGGATTTAAGGCAAAAGTATATTATGAGGGACGGGAAGGGAAGGGAAGGGAAGGGAAGGGAAGGGAAGGGAAGGGAAGGGAAGGGAAGGGAAGGGAAGGGAAGGGAAGGGAAGGGAAGGGAAGGGAAGGGAAGGGAAGGGAAGGGAAGGGAAGGGAAGGGAAGGGAAGGGAAGGGAAGGGAAGGGAAGGGAAGTTGTCTTTCTGGTTCCTTTTTCCACTGTCTTTGAAGTAGGTGTTGGCATGCCCAGGATTGTCACAACTCCTGGTAAAATAAATGGATACAATTTGAAAAATAATTTTTAGTTGTAGAAAGTATTTTCCCAATCCATGTTTCCCTTGACATTATGGCCTTAAAATTGCTTTTGTAGTATTAGGGTGAACATCTACCACTTACATAGCACCTGTACATTTTCTGAAAAAATCATGGTGTTTCCAGAATTACAACTGCACAATCTTTTGCCTTGCACAGAGCACCACTAGACTATAAGCAAGTAGAACTGTTGCATGCAATAATAAATAATGCTTAGCCCTCAGATATATATTTCTCAATTTCATGTTTTAAAAACTATTCTTTTCACAAAGGAATATTAGCTCAATTCTATACATACAGAAATGAAAGCAAAGAGAGCCTGTTGAGCATTTCTGAGATTATTATAGTGCAGCCTGAGGCAGAAGGGGGATGCACCATCACAGAGCCTGAACTATTTACTTCACTTTCTGTAACAAATAAGTAGTGCTGTGACTAGAAATCCATTTTCCCATTTCTAAGAGAAATTGCCAAGCCTACACTTGGGTTTGCGGGGTTGAATTCTAAATTTTAGCCACTGACTAGTGGTCTGGTAAGATTAGTGACCCGAGTAGGGGCAGGAAGTGAATTTTATTAGAGACTTGTATAAATATATATACAAGATTGTCACGATCCGTCCTTACGAACGGGTTTCGTGATGGTTTGTGGATTGATCTCAGGGTGCAAAAAAAACTGACACGGCACAGGGGATTTGCAGTAATAATCAAAACAAATGCACTTTTATTGAATGACTACAGCAAAATGTGACAGAGGGATTAAGGGAGAGAAAAAGAGAGAGAAAAGAGGGAGAGAGAGAGAGAGAAAGAAGGGGATATAGATACCAAACGTAGAGGCGAAGTCCTTTGGTCCAGTCCAGCCAAGGATCCGCCTGTTACATCGGGGAGATCTCAAAATCTCTAGCTAACTCAGAGGTTTTTATTATGATAACTCTATTGGAAATTGCGAGGTGGGGGGGACGGACAGATACAAAAAGGAATAGATGTTACAGGTAGTCCATGTTCTCAGCAGTAAGCAAGAGCCATTGTCTTCTTGGTCCAGTGGTCACACTTGCAATATCTGTCTTGCTTTGGTCAGCTTGCCTCCCCCCGCACACCTCCCCCAGGTTGGTGATTTCAGTCCCAGTCCTTGCAAAGTATTGAGAGGGGGTCTTCTCACATAGGGGTTTCATGTCTTGGTTTTTCTCCAGTGAAGAGGCTTCTTACATCTCAGTCTGTCTGTCACGGCAGTTGTAGACAAGTGAGGGGTCTTCTGTGGGGGGACCACCCAGAACGCAGGAGAAGTCCAGCCAGGCCAAGAGGTGGGACAGCTTCCAAGGCTGTTGTTGCAAAAAGGGCACGGTGTCCCCTTCTTCTTTCATTGGGCTCAGTGTAGCATACAGCAAACACCACCTGTGAACAATAGCTTAGCACTATGCTCAGGTCTCGGGGGCCTTGGCGTGTGTAACTTTCTCCTACAGAACCAGAGATTTAAGACGGGGGTGCGGGGGGGGGGGGTCTCTTCTTCAGTGGTCCCCAAATGATGATTCTGAGGCAGATGAGTGATATTTCAGACAGACTCTCACAAAGATGTACTATGTAGAACTAGCACTGAAGTAGAAATCCTGTACTTCAGCTTTCAGACAACCATTAAAACCTTCCAGTGTGTAATTTCTCCTCTCTGTAGCTATGCTGGGTTTAAATGCTCTGAATCAGTGGTGCTTCTTTTGATGTAGTTATCAGGCACTTTTACATGTCCAAGGCACAATTAGGGAGTTTGTTTCTGTCAGAAGGAAATGGTGTCCTTCTGAATTGAAAGGTAAAGCAAGGGTCTTCCCTGTGCTGGGTGATGCGCTTGGGTCTCCAAAACCCCGAGCAGAGTTCCAGGCTGAGGCAGAGTGGCTAGAGAGCTGCCAGTCAGGAAAGGCCTTGGGGGTGCTGGTCAAGAGCAGCTGCACATGAGCCAAGTGTGCTCAGGTAAGCTAGAAGGTCAAAGGCACCTGGCCTGTATCAGCAATTGTGTGTCCAGCAGGACCAGCACAGTGACTGTCCCTTTGTGCTGGGCACTGCTGAAGTGTTATAGATGGATAATGGGATGATTTGCTTTCACAATTAAAAGATAACTATTGTGTTGTGAATATTAATAAAAGCTTTAGTGATGTATAGTTATGTTATTGTAGTTTAGATGTCCTCTGTTCTCCCCACAGTTCCCTTTTCCCCCTGTATTGTGACCATCAGACAGCCAGGGCTGTCTAGGGCAGGTAAAAAGAAGGCTGCACAGGTGTCCCTTGTATGGGGCAGTGGGGAATGGATAAGCTTGTTGCTTAGGGGGTGCGGCATGGCAACACCTGACCTCCAATCAAGTTACAAGAAAGCAGTCTCCAGTGGTAAATGGCAAAGAGGAACTGACTGACAGACTTTGGGAGGGGCCAGGGCTGGCTGATGGAACCCCCAGGGGTATAAAAGACTGAGCATCCATCTTGAAGATGAACTGGCCATATGGTATGCACGAGGGGCAGTTCTCAGCACTGCAGCTGTTATGAACAAAAACTCGGTTAATATTTTTTTATGAGAAAAAGTTTCAAAAAGGCAGCCAGACCACTGGCCCTGCCCAAGTTCTATGTGTTTTGTTATTGTAATCACGGGTCGTTGTCGTTAATGGTTGTTTTTGTATTAGTAAAAGCCCTGGCTGGGGCGAGGTAATGGCCCTTCTCCTGGGTGGGGACCTTGCCCGAAGCTAAGTTGTACCTTTCCCAGAATAGTGAAGACACCTGAGAAGGTGGGGGGGGTTATGCAAAGTGACTCGCAAGACCAGAATGCTTTGTGGGACCCCCATCTCCAAACTCATGGAGAAACCCCAAAAACAACGAGCCACCTAAGAGTTGAGAGACTGGAGTGATGTCTGGACGTGAGGAACCGAGTGCTGAGCCTGCAGAGACGCGGAACACCTTCGGACCCTCTCGCCCTGACCATGGGAGTTGACCCCGGAGCTGAGACCAGGCTGACTGAGTGGGAGAAACAACATCTGACACCATCTTATGGGATCAGGAGACCCAAAAAGGCTCCCAAGAGGATCTGATCCCCAGCTCTGCCCCTGGTGGACAGAGCTGCGCATATCCTCCTCCTCTGAGTCGCCCTGGGAGACGACGGACGCTGCAGACCCGTCGAGCCGCCCAATCCTGAGCTGATCACTTTTTAATAAAGGCATTACACAGGAGAAGAAGTCTCCTGGCCCTGTTTATTTCAGCTGGGGGCTCTCGTCCAGAATAGCCACGCCGCAAGAGGACTCAGGACTGGCCATCTTGGATCTTCAGAGGACAGCTGGCTACCAGGACCAGAGGGACCGGCTCAGGACAGCGACGCAGAGGAGCACCGGAGCACCGGACTGGTGAGAAACTCGGTGGCGGGAGCGGGAGACATGCGCATGTGTGTGTGAGTGAGACGAGGGCCGGCAGCCGGACCTTCGAAGCGAGAGTGGACCCCTCAGTACTGCGGTTCCGTTTTTTCGCGAGAAAAGCGGCCAGGAACAGGGGGACACGAGTGGAATTAGTGTGAGTGAGTCGTCTCCCAAGGGGGAATAAAGGGCCCCCCCCACTCCGGGCGTGCGGAGTGAATTACTGTGTATGAGTGGCACGCACCCCAAAGTCCTGACAAAGCGAGGTCAGGCACTTTTGTAAGTCTCGAGAAGGATTCGAGTAAGATTTGTCAGTCCCGAGAAGGATTCGGGTGGTTCACAAGCCCTGCAGGCAAAGTAAGTCCTGACGAAGGGAGGTCAGGCACTTTTGTAAGTCTCGAGAAGGATTCGAGTAAGATTTGTCAGTCCCGAGAAGGATTCGGGTGGTTCACAAGCCCTGCAGGCAAAGTAAGTCCTGACGAAGGGAGGTCAGGCACTTTTGTAAGTCTCGAGAAGGATTCGAGTAAGATTTGTCAGTCCCAAGAAGGATTCGGGTGGTTCACAAGCCCTGCAGGCAAAGTAAGTCCTGACAAAGGGAGGTCAGGCACTTTTGTAAGTCTCGAGAAGGATTCGAGTAAGATTTGTCAGTCCCGAGAAGGATTCGGGTGGTTCACAAGCCCTGCAGGCAAAGTAAGTCCTGACAAAGGAGTCAGGCACAAACCCCAGCGAAGGAGGCTGCGGTTTGCTTTTAAGTCCTGATACGGTGAAGCCTAAAAATTGTCAGGTTAGGCAAACTAAAAATCAGGCAGTTGTTTCTCCTGACTGAGGGTGTCAGGCACGACCCGGATTCTTGGCCGTGGCTTCGTGTGTTTAAGTCCCGATAGATGTAAGACCTGACGCTGGGAAGTTGGGCAATCAAGAGATTGGGCAGTTGTTTCAGTATAAAGTCCTGAGCATCAGGCAGTAAATTTGAAGTTCAGTGGAGGAGGCTGGAGCTCCTCAAGGAAGGTTTTTTTTGAAATTCCCGGTCAGTAGAGGCACCTTCGGGATATTTTTTATTGAGACTTGAAAAATGGGATGTTGTAGTAGTAAAAAGACCGGCAAGAGACTGAGGTATATACATCCCAATAGTCCCTTAGGAGAACTGTTAGTAAAATGGGATTCTATAGAGGCCACGGAGGGATTAGATAAAGTGAAAATGATCCATTATTGTATGGAAGTCTGGCCAGAATTAGAGGTGCAAGAAGGATGGCCGTGGTGTGGGACAAAGGATAAGTGGATGTGCCAACAATTAAATAATTATCTGACAGCTCGAGGGGATACTGATCCTGAGCAATTATTGTATGTGGCTTGCTGGTTAAAGAGTGCTGTTGGGGATGAAGGGGTGCAAATTTGTAAGGTACAGAGGAAGAAAGAGGGGAATGAAGGAGGGGATGATAGAACTAGTAAAAGATGGGACCCCCTGGATTATTTGCCTCCTTCTGCCCCTCCACCTTATAATCCTCTTCTTCAAGCACCTCAAATGGCAGGTCCGGTTCCTCCCCCGGCTGCCATCTCCTTACCACCTGCTCAAACTCCTCCTTCTACCTCTTCAGCTTCTGCTATGATGAACCCAGTATCTCCTCCAGTTCCTTCTGCACCACCACAAGTGCCTACTCCACCTGCTGCATTCTCCACCCCTTCTCCAGCTCCGATTAATATCTACTCAGGTCCCTCTCCCCCTCCTATTGCTGTCCCTTTACCTCCTTCTACCTGGGACACAAATGCCTCCTCGCCCAGTAGACAGCTATCAGCAAATACACCTGCTGATGGGCAGAAAGTTCAGGGTAACCCAGAGAACCCTCAAAGTAGTTTGGCATCTGAAGATGGGCCATACTGTAGCACCAGATCCAAGACCTCCAAGGCAGAGAGACTCTTTCCCCTCAGAGAGGTTCCTATGGGAGGAGTAGCGGGAGGTGTTGGCTTTGTGAATGCTCCCCTAACTGCTTCTGAGGTGAGGGGATTCAAGAAAGAGTTGGGGCATTTAGTTGAGGACCCAGTGGGCATAGCCAAACAAGTGGATCAATTTCTAGGTCCAAATATCTACACTTGGGGGGAAATGAATTCCATCCTGAGTATATTTTCCCCAGAAGAGGTCCAGATGATAAGGGCGGCTGGCATAAAAATTTGGGAGAAAGATAACAGTCCAGGACCCCAGATGCCATCAGGTGAACAGAAATTGCCACTAACGGAGCCCAACTGGAACCCTAATCAGGAGGAGGGTAGGAAGGCCATGAGGGAATATAGGTCTTTGATAATACGGGGGATCAAAGAGTCAGTTCCCAAAGGAACTAATACCCAATTGGCATTTGAGGGTGCACAGGAGAAAGATGAAGCTCCTGCTGCCTGGCTTAATCGCCTAAGGCGGAACTTTCAGTTGTACTCTAGAATAGACCCAGACACCCCGGAAGGTCAAATGCTACTAAAAGTCCAATTTGTTACCAAATCTTGGCCTGATATATGGAGAAAATTGGAAAAGATGGAAGATTGGCAAGAGAAGGACATTAATGAGTTATTAAAAGAGGCACTGAAGGTGTATTTAAGGAGGGAGAAAGATAAAGCAAAGGCCAAGGCTAAGATCATGGTTGCTGTAGCTAGAGAAAGTGCAGGGTGAGCGGGTCCACCACCAGGAGGAGGCAAGGATAGGTCAGTACTGTCAGGTGCAAGAGGGATGGAGACACCTCAAGGCCCTTTGAGAGAGCGACATTGCTCTTACTGTGGAAAGGCAGGACACGTCAGGAGGTTTTGTAGAAAACTCAGTCTTGATGAGGCAATAGCCAGGGAACAAGATAATTTAGGGAAGATCCTTAAAGGTGACGATTAGAGGGTCAGGGGCTTTACACTATAGGGGACCTGATGTAACATCTAGAAGAGCCCTTGGTAAACTTTGAAGTGGGACCCCTAAATGAAGAATTAGAATTTTTGAGTAGATACAGGAGCAGATAAGTCCTGTCTCAACAAAGTACTAAGAAGTATAGTATAGTATAGTATAGTATAGTATAGTATAGTATAGTATAGTATAGTGAAAAACATCTGAAGTTAGACAAAAACAGCTAGGTAGAAAGGATATCCAATAGCACCAAAAACTGGCCAGTAATACTTAACTTGTAATAAGTGATGTGAAAGTAAAAGGTACCTTATTGTTGTCTTGTTGTGTGCGTGAGAGTGAGTCACAAGCAAAGTCAGCCTCAACTTCCCGGGCACGTGGGAAGGGGGCAGTGGAAGTGTGTGTATGTGTGACCTGCAAACCAGGCTTGTGTCCCCCAGGCGGGTGGGGGCTGTGGCCAAAGAGTGTGTGTGACCTGCAAACCAGACTAGTGCTCCTCAGGTGTGTGAGGGAGCCGTAGCTGTAAGAGCGTGAGTGACACGCAGACAGCCTCACAGGTGAATGTGCACCAGAGGCAACCAGAGCCAGGGCCCTTCCAGGAGGCCCAGAGATGCTGAGACCTGTGGGCCAACCCCAAGGTGAGGGGAGCCACAGTGATTTTCTAGCAATAATGATCCAGTTTGTGTCTTGAGGGTGTGAAGGAATGTGTGAGAATGAATATAGACAAATTAGAATAGAAGTAATGTAGATTGTGCATTCTAAGTTTTACCACATCTCCTTAGAGGGAAGTGTATTGTGTAGAAGAATGGTGTAAAAAAATATTTAAGTGTAAGGGGTTGAAAGAAGTATTTAAGCTGTAAGTGAAAGTAAGAAACAGAAGCAAGAGATAAATAGATAAGATCTTGAAAAATAGAACAGAAAAACTAGTGAATTAAATACACAGAAAAATAGGGGAATAAAAATACTTTGGGAGTTAAGTTAGCTGAGAAATACAACTCCTTGCAAAATACAGAGTATGTAGAAGTTGATGAGAGAAACATGCAAGCTATGGAAAAAGAGAAATTAACCAATAACATTAAACAGAGAAACTGAGTTTTGATAAAATCATTAAATTGCAGACCATTAATGCCTGTGTTTGAAAGCCCGTTTCAGGTACTCTTCATTACTAATTCGACTGTGCAGACCAAAAGAAAAAGGTTGGACTCACATCACTCTCACCTCCTGGCATTGGACCAGGATTCAACACCAGTTTTTTTTTCCCTCTGGCATTGGACCAGAGTCCACATCACTCTCACCCCCCGGCGCTGGACAAGATTCATCTGCTTCACAAGTTAATTCACCTGAGTATACTGTGATTTAAAGATGACTCTCAGAAGGAAGAGTCAAAAAGACTGAACTGTGTGGAAAAAAAAAATTGGTATCAGAGTTCTAATATTGCTTAAAATGTTTTAAGACTGTTCTGTGTAAATTATGTTGGTAAAAAGTTTAAGACTGTAAATAAGTAATTCTAGTTAAGTTCCCCAATTTATTTCAAAAGACTCCAGGTTAATCCTCTACAGAACACTCCCCTGGGAGGGGAAACCAAAATTGGTAGGGAACAGACCAAGAGAGGTTTAACCAGAGAAACGGGTAGAAGGGACTCTAAAGAGCTTGGAAGCTTTTCCTCAGTAAAGTTCCCCAAGAGGCAAGGCCGGGTGGGCAGGCTGTGTGAGATGACCCATACCGGACTCTTGGGAAGGGTAGTGCTGATGGCTCTGATTGCTGGTGGTGCTCTGGGGAGCCCAGCTGAGCCGTGCAATGAATGCTACCAAGCCCGCTGTGAGGGGGAAGTGAGCTCCTTGTCGAGAGTCCACATCAGTTCTAACCCTGATTGTGTTAACCTCTCCCAATTGGTCTTTTATCAAAAAAATAAGAGAGTGTATTGGATAATATACAATACTGCCACTTTTAGGCAGCCACTCCTAGGAGAGTGCCCTATAGGGGAAGCCTGGTTGTGCTTTAAATGGGATGCTGCTGAAAGAAGCTCAGCAGATATAGTAAAAAGCAAAGAAATGGTGAAAATAGTAAGAAAAATTATTTGTTACAAGTATTTATATGAGTGTACTGGAAAAGAGATAAACCCCTTTAGGAACACATTTCAGGGGAGCCTTAAACCCCTAAATTTGATCTCGTCTGGCAGCTGCACCGCTGGAGTGATAAAACCAATTTTCTTATTACCCAAAGAAACTGGATCAAGTTTGGGAGTTCCTATATATAATTTGGGAGAAATTAAACAGAACAGGCACAGTGAAATAGAAATTGAGAAAATCCAAAATTGTAAAAGCCAAATTCGGATCCCAATATCTATGTTAAACAAAATTATTCGGCTCCAGGCAGTATTAAAAATAAAGAATTCAATTATTAGGAACATTTCAAACGAAATAAAAAGGTTAGCATGTGTAAATAATGAAGATCAGACTCCTACACTTGATCCCAGTGGGTGGGAGAACCTGGAGATTTTCAAAAAGGATGTGTGGGTAAAGGTAGTTTTTCTCGATGTGTGTGCACTTGGAGGATTGCTATTTTTACTATGCTTATTTATCTGTTTCAGTAAAATAGTGTTTGCCGTGAAGACAAACCTGAAGAAACCAAGGAAAGTAACAAGGTTAAGTAACCGTGATTACCAAAGTGCACAAGAGATTTATAGTAGATTCAAAACAAAAATCGGGAGTTGATGCGAGCTTAGAGTTTAAGCTCGATCAAAGAAAAAGAGGGGGGACTGTTATGAACAAAAACTCGGTTAATATTTTTTTATGAGAAAAAGTTTCAAAAAGGCAGCCAGACCACTGGCCCTGCCCAAGTTCTATGTGTTTTGTTATTGTAATCACGGGTCGTTGTCGTTAATGGTTGTTTTTGTATTAGTAAAAGCCCTGGCTGGGGCGAGGTAATGGCCCTTCTCCTGGGTGGGGACCTTGCCCGAAGCTAAGTTGTACCTTTCCCAGAATAGTGAAGACACCTGAGAAGGTGGGGGGGGTTATGCAAAGTGACTCGCAAGACCAGAATGCTTTGTGGGACCCCCATCTCCAAACTCATGGAGAAACCCCAAAAACAACGAGCCACCTAAGAGTTGAGAGACTGGAGTGATGTCTGGACGTGAGGAACCGAGTGCTGAGCCTGCAGAGACGCGGAACACCTTCGGACCCTCTCGCCCTGACCACGGGAGTTGACCCCGGAGCTGAGACCAGGCCGACTGAGTGGGAGAAACAACATCTGACACCATCTTATGGGATCAGGAGACCCAAAAAGGCTCCCAAGAGGATCTGATCCCCAGCTCTGCCCCTGGTGGACAGAGCTGCGCATATCCTCCTCCTCTGAGTCGCCCTGGGAGACGACGGACGCTGCAGACCCGTCGAGCCGCCCAATCCTGAGCTGATCACTTTAAGGCATTACACAGGAGAAGAAGTCTCCTGGCCCTGTTTATTTCAGCAGCTTTTCCCTTATGTAGTCCTTTGTTGTATTTTTGTTAAGGTTTAATAAACCTTTTTAAATTTTCAAAGTTGTCTCTCACATGAAGCATGTCCAATCCTGGGGTCTCTCACTATAAGGACATTGAAGTGCTGGAGCGTATCCAGAGAAGGGAACAGAGCTGGGGAAGGGTCTGGAGCACTAGGAATAGCTGAGGGAGGTGGGAGAAAAGAAGAGACTTTCTCACTCCCCACAATTCCTTGACAGGAGAGTGGAGCCAGGTGGGGATCAGGCTCTGCTCACAGAGAACAAGGGACAGGACAAAATAGAACAGCCTCAGGTTTTCAATGGCACTGGGGCAGGTTTAGATTAGATATTAGGAAAAAAGGGTTGTCAAGTTTTGGAACAGGCTTCTCAGGGAAGTGGCCAAGTAACTATAGCTGGAAGTGTTCAAAACCCCTGTGGATACAGCACCTGAGGAGACTGTTTAATAGTGAACACGGAGGTGGTGCTAGGTTTATGATTGGATTTGAGGATCTTAAATGTCTTTTCCAACCTTAACAATTCCATGATTCAAGGCAGGCTATTACTGCCCTGAAATCTCTGGGCAGCAGTGTGGTTATAATTGTACTCCCTTTTATCCCATTTTACAAGGAGAATACTACTGTGGAGTAGTCTAGATGAAGAGTACTCATCCATGAAAAGGTATTAAGGTATCTGCCTTCAGATCAATGACCTTGCAAAGAAGTAATTTAGAATAACCAAAGTGATGAAACAGAGGCAATGATGGAGTTTTAGCATCAGTAACTATGAAACAATACAGTTTGTTCCCTACTCTGTCTTTTCAGTTAGACCTTCTCAATACCAGCTTTAAATCCTTTCCATTCTCACCTACTCAAAACAAAAGGTCAAGGAATTTCTCCTCTGGCAGCCCAGCATTATCTGTTAAAAATACAGACTTCAGTTATCAACAGCTAAAAATCTAAAATAATAGCTGTTGAGGTACAGCCAATTGACCATGCTACAAACTCGGCCTCTGAAAATCTATAAAATTAATTTCTAAAAGTTTATCACACACAGGAAGAGATAGCAAACCAGAGACTACAGAGATTGACAACATTTATTTATTTATTTATTCCCCACTTCTATTGACTTTTCAAAGAAACCCACCACAAATACCATCCAAGTTGGAATATACTAGTATGCTACCACTGTTTAAAAAAATGGCATGAAAAAATGTATAGTTGAAGGCTATTAAATTCTGATACATTTGGATGCTCACTTAAGAGTCCTTATTATTCTAGGACAGTGGAAGTACAGTAGACATTTGGTGATAGCTAATTTGCCAGCTCATGAAGACAAACAAGAACTGATCAGTGCATCTGCCTTCTCTTTAAAAGCCAATCAGCAATAAATAGATGGTATCATTGTGATGCAGGAACTTTGTTGGTCTCTCTCCTTAGTTGGCCTTCTGGGTTTTCATGATTTTAGGCTACTGGATGGTTGGGGAGTTTTGGCAAAAAGAAACTTTGAAAGGTGAAAGTTCATTTTATTAGAAGAGGCTATGTTTAAATTTTATGCTTTAACAGATTATCACCCCAGTTTCATGCCTTAATGTCTAACAGCAAACGTATTCTTTTTTCCCCCAAAAAAGGGACTATTATGAATGCATTATAATAAAAAACCAAATCTTTAGGTGGTAACCTATGCTATATTCAGCTGTTATATTAAGAGGTATCACCTGGGTTAATTACATAACACCACGTTAGAATATGCCTAAAATAGGAGTTTTTAATTAACTATGCTGTGGCTTAAACATCATTTTTCAGACATAACTCCACATTATTTCTGAAAATTTTAATATATCTTAAAAATATACCAATTAAAATAATTATTGTTATATATTTCTTTATATCAAAGAAGAATCTTCAAATTTACAAAAAGCCAGTCCAGAGGTGTGTCATATTCCACTAGTGAAAAACTTAAAGTAACTGACATTATTTCCAAATAGTTAACTTCTTTCAACATACAGTTTATTGCCTGCTCTTTAGTTCTTATTTGGCTCACAGAAAGAAGAACGTTTTGTTTCACAAGAATGTCTCTCGACAGAGTGGACATGTGGATTTGTTGCTGGATGAGAACCATTTGTACTGAAAAAGAGAAATACATCTGTTTAATATACGAAGGCAAGCTGAGTACAGAAACACTAGTACATCATCAATAACCATTATTGCCAAGGATCTGTGTTAAGCTGCACCAGGGCAGGTTTAGACTGGACAACAGGAAGAAGTTCTTCACAGAAGAAGTGACTGGGCATTGGATTGGGCTGCCCAGGGAGGTGGTGGAGTCACTGTCCCCATGACTGAATTATGACACTAAGTGCCACATCCAGTCTTTTCTTAAACATCTCCGGAGATGTTTAAGAAAAGACTGGATGTGGCACTTAGTGTCATAGTCCAGCTGACAAGGTGGTGTTAGGTCATAGGTTGGACTTGATCTCAAATGTCTTTTCTAAGCTAGTTAATTTTGTGATTCCGTGAATGTAACTATCAAAACATTACCTATACTTAAAAAAAAAAAAAAACAAGAAACGGTAAAAAAACCCTTTTCACTCACACATGTATGCATGTGTGTATGTATATATGTATTTGTATATACACTTATTAGACATACACTATGTAGCAGCTCTTCTTTCATTACCTGCCCTTACATCTTAGTACAAAATTCACAAAAATAACTTATGAGTGCTGTTAATCCCAGATACTCCAATGACAAAGTGGAAAATTGTTGGTAATACAGTAGAAGTTTCTGGTTTAAACTATATGGATAGCCAGGCTGGATGGGGCTTGGACAACCTGGTCTAGCAGAAGGTGTCCCTGCCCATGGCAGGAGGATGGAACAGATGAGCTTTAAGCTCCTTCTGACTCTGCTCTATGATTCTAGGGTATTTTGCCTATTTGAAAAGATTTACTCCAGGTACTTACCAAGCAAGCTGAATGAAACTTTTTCTTGCATGTTCTGCAAGCTTTTTTGGGAAGAGAATAGTTTGAACCATGAATGACTGAAAAACAGATCATGCAATCTTCAACCCCTTCAAAACGTTTATCCACATTATTTTTCCACAAAGATAAGCCTTCCATAATACTTCCATTCTAAAAGAGGGAAAAGAGCTGTTAATACCGGAGAACTCCTTTGAACTATTCCTGTTGTAGTCATAAAAACATGAAGGAAACAAGGCCTGAAGGATTTACAATCTGAAACTACATGCAATACATGCAGTGCATAATTTATAATACTCTGATCTACAGAAAAGTGAGTATTCAATAGTGCAGGAAGAGCATATTCAGGAGCACTTAAAAACAGATTTTGAAATTTTCAATCACTGCTTTGTTTTGGTCTAACCACAGATTATGCCATTTCAGCAACCACCAGTCTTTTAGAGAATTCCATGGATGGGGTTTTTGGTTTTGATTTTTGTTGTTGTCATTTGTTTGTCTGTGTTTTTTTTCAAATTATAGTTGAGATGATACTGACACACAGGACAAACACTGGGCCATGTCTTAAGAGATCTAAATTTTCAACTTGGGCTGCGGATTTAACAGTAGGCTGATCATTTTACCTCTGTTGATGTATCTGGAGAAAAGCAGATGGTAAGAGTGACCCAATTCTACAAAGGTTTGCAATCTAATGAGATCTATTACACAGATCTATACAATACTGCATTACTAGGAATGTTTTTCTGCTATAAGGACTTATTAAGTTTTCAAAACTAAGAACTTTATTGAAATTCACCTGATGTGTAAGATATGTGCTTAACTGTAGCATCCAATTGCGCCACTGCTGTACAGCTACACCAACTCTCTTTCCACTCTCAACTGTTATGCATCCCAGTGGATAATTTGATGGAAGCTGTATTATTAGTTCAATAAATATATCATCAACAGAATAGGTTGCAATGACTTCTCGTGCTGCAGACCGAGCTTTAACCTTTGAAAAAAAACACATATTAAAAAATGCCATTCAGCATCTCTAGTCTTTGTATATATATATATATATATATATATATATATATACACACACTATAAACACATTCCTATGCATATTAAATGATTTTCTTAGATCAGGTAAACACTTTTTTCAAGGAAAACAAAAATCTATTCATATCTCAATAAACTAAAAAGGAATTACCAGCCAGTTTTCAATCTACTGATTGATTACATCTTTTAATAAATAAAAAGTAGTATATTGATAGCAGTACCTTCCACTTCCTCAAATTCTTCAACATCCTAAAATCCATTCTTTCAAGTTTTTTGCAAGCAGAATATTAATAAACATCAATTTAATTTATTGATACCAAGCAAAATTATGTTTAATCAGTCATTTAGAACAACAAAATCGCAATCATAAAAACAGAACCAGTCTGGTTCTGAGAAGTAAAATTTCCTGAAATGTTTGCAAAAAAATCAAGTAAATTAAAAGAAAGAACAAAAAGTCTTACTGTCATGCCGTTAAATAACTGTGTGCTAGTCTGAACAGAAGATATCTCCTGGGAGGAGAGCACACTGCTGACATATTTGCTTGTGAATTTATCCACAACATTGAAGACACGCTTCTCACAGCTATTCCACCACAGCCTCACCATGGCTGGCAGATCTTTCAGTGTTATATGGTACACAGAGCAGGCCAAGTGTGGGATCTGGGATGACAGCCCCGCAGTCCCTGGGAGGGAAAGAAAAGGTGTTGAAATACTCTTAATACATTAGTCACGGAAGTTGGTGCCTCCACACCACATACAAATTTCTGATTCCAATACAATTGTGGTACTTGGAATTTCATGTACATGTTCCTACTACTGCAATTCTAATGGCCTGTTTGACTCACCCCTTCTTCACCAGGCTGTTTTTTTTGTTCCTTAGCCTGATACTCCACACCTCAGAATTCACCTTTTCATTTAGAGACTCAACTCCAAGTGGACACCAGGAATCAAAAATAATTTTATATTGTAGAAATCACAAAACACTCACTTTGGAGTGAACAAACAATAAGGTGTTTGGAGGACAGCTGAGCTTTGCAAGCATGTCAAGTTCCACCAACAGAGGTTCAGTTTGGATATTAGGAAATAATTCTTTGCTGAAGGAGTGAATAAGCATTGGAACAGGCTGCCCAAGGAAGTGGTGGAGTCACCATCCCTGGAGGTGTTCAAAAAACACACAGACAGGGCACTTTGTGATATGGTTTAGGGGACATAGTGGTGTTCAAAGGGTGAACGTGGATGATCCCAGAGGTCTTAATGATTCTATGATGAGTTAAGGGAAGACTTTCCCTTGGGATGTCATGTTAGTAATTCTTTCTTACTGTCATGCAGATAAATTGTTCTGCAACATACAGTGATGTCCAAGAGAAAAATTAAGAAATGGAAACTCAATTTCCTTGTTTATATCTATGTAGGTACATTAAAAAAATTAAATGAAGGGACTTCAAAATCTAATTCCCTTTTTCATGTTTCTCAGGTAAAAAAAGCAGCGTATCTTCTCTCATCATCACTGATTAACTGGGTCTTTTGAACAACATGACAAAAACAACACACAATTTAACATCTCAAACATTTAAACATATATATTAAAATGGTTTTTAATATTTTGAATTTATATATTGAAATACAATAAAATATGGACATTTTATTTAATATTAAAAATTATCTCTAGAAGCAATGGTTTCAGAATAGATCACACATTTCTAGTGTTTTGGAATTGTTAAGTTCATGATTCAATAGTAGCAATGTATTATTCCTGACTTTTGTTTTTCTTGGTTTCTCTGATAAACATGTCAACTTTAGTTAAGTTTCAAATGGGGAGAGTCAACAAAAGATTATTAAACATATGTATGTATTTGTCTCTCTGTGTATTTGTTTTATAGGTAAGATTTTCTAAATAAGTATTTTTAAAAAAAACAGCTTATTCAAATAGAACAACTCTCTCAAATGCACAAATAGAGTTTTTACTAACCTTTGACATCTAAACGAAGCTCTTCAGTAAAGAAGGTTTTTGTGTCCTTATTTGGAACTTCTGAAGTTGGCCCAGAAAAGACAGGGTTTTCAGGCATAAGCCTGAACAAGTGATAAAGCAGTTTATTCAAGCTTTTAGTTCTTCTAAGGTATTGTGAGTAGAGAACGCGTAGCTGGTAGCATTAAAAAAATTCACAAAAAAACCAAAACATTGTAAATACAGCTTACTCTGTAAATAATACAAATATGTCCTTGCAGGGAGGAACAGCAACATTGTGACTCAGAAGCAGTGTTTAGAAGACAAGTTTACTTCTCTGCACCATTTTGAATGATTAAAAGATTATAATATGTACCAAGCTTGTTTGAAAATGCAAGAAAGAGTCATCTTTTCATGAATCTTAGTTCTTCGTTGCTCTAATTTTACCATCCTCAAATACAGTGGTGCAGAAATCTAAGTCTATTGGTGATTTCAGAATTTTCACTAATTTCACAGAAACAAGGGATAAGAAATTACATAATTAAAAGAAAACGGCTGGATGAAACTGAGACTGAAACTAAAAAAGTAGGTTAAGAAATTCAGTTAAAAAGACTCTGAAAATATACCTGAGAAGAAGCTGCTTTAAAGAAAGCTAATGTTAACTTCCAAGTCAGAAGATATCCTAGAACAAGGCAGAACTCATCACTCAGGGGTTGAATAACTGCAAATTCTCCAACTGGAATGCATTCCAGGATGTTTTCTAGCAAGAGTTCTTGAGTGGCCAGGATAGACATAAGAGCTGCTGGAGGTGATCTGTGGAAAAATATTATCTGGAATAGTAAACTCAAATCTTGAGCACAGCATGAACTGAATTTAAGTTCATAGCCTTCCTAGAGAGTCATGAAAATAAAGCCATGCATGCAGATTATAAAATAAGCCTTTTATTACAAGAAAATTTACGTTTTTAAAAATTTCTTCTTTTTCCCTGAATGGGAGAATTGGTGCTTTTACCTTCTTAGAAGACAAATTTAAACTGAATGCTGATCACTTCATATGGGAGTGGTCTATGGCTGATCTGATTTAGCCTACATCATGGATAGCCGCTTTGCTTGCTTTCTCTGGAGTCACACCAACAAATGAACAACTGAACAATGATCTCCTAATCACTGTTGGCTCTAAGTTGAAAAGCCTTTTGCTTCTCTGCAGTTAGGAAAGGTATTAATCACTGGGCTGAGGTTAAAAAGGAGTTTTAACCAGTTACTGCATTCTCTCTTCAAACCAGAGAATTCACAGGATTCAAGCTGTGTAAAACACAGACTTAATTTTTTGTTCTGTTTCAAGTAACTGAAATTACCTGTGCAGATACATCCTGAATACAAGTAAAAATTTGCTAAGATTTCCTAATATACAGCATTTAGTCCAGTAACTGCACCTAAAACCAACTGCAAATACTGTCTCCAGTTTTAGTGCAAAGGACCCCAATATTTAACATTCTACATATTTATAACCTTATTGTCATAGCTATGCAATTTTTTAACATCTCCTACTGACAGCTACTCTGCTGCAAATTTCAAGCTTTTAACACATTTTAAAAATATGGAAGACAGTCCTATAAAAAGTGAGGGAAAAAAATACACACAATGCCAATTCCTCCTCTTCATCACCATAGGACTTGAGATCTTCATCATCAAATTTAGGCAATTCAGGCATTAGTCTATAGAAATATGGAAAGGAAATCAGGTTTAATTTAAAAATAATTTTAATAAACTATTTTAATATATGTGATGCATAGTTCTTTGCTTATCAATATCAACATTTTGACAGACAATAAAATAAAGGCAGTTATTCCTTAACAACAACACCACAGAATCTTTCAGAAACATGCCACCATCTTTGGTCAAGAGTGACACCCAACAAGCATGTATCCTTGCTCACTTCTCTTTCCAGACCTCTTACTTTTCCTGAGCCATGCTAAAATAAAATTCTCTATCAGAATAAAGCTATTGCAACTTTATGCCTCAGTATAAGTGAAAGATAATGGTGGCTGGCTTAAGCCATCTGCCTTGCAATTGCATTTTGGGGAGCCACATGCACAAATTTTACAAATTCTGTATTGTCTCTCTGGGTATTAGAAATATCCAAGAAGTTCACAGCAATACTACCTATCTGTATTTACTTTCTTACCTAAATGAATGTTTACATTTTAGGATTCCATGAGTGCTAAAATAAGGGCAGAAAATAAATACCTTTCTTAAGTCTGCAAATACAATTAACTTTAGCATTCATAGTTTTATATAGTGTCCTCCAAAAAAGAACACAAATTGCCCAGTTGAGGATTTTCTCCCATAATGGAACATGATTTTGCTACAAGTGCATATTCTATAGCACATAGTGCATATTTTTAAGAAAAGGGGCAGGAGGGTTGAGAGGCAATGAGAGTGAAAAATTTGTTGCTTCTTACTTATGCAGCATATGGTAGACAGAAACCTGTACAGGTCGAGCCCGGAAAAGCAATAACGGACAGAGTGTGTTCAGTAGAGTCTGGAGTTTATCTGGAAGATTTGTCTTCTGGCCTGCAACAAACTTTGGTGGCAGCTTATGGTTTAAGAACTGGTCCTTTGAGATGTAAGTTAGAGCTTCACCCAAAGATGATAATACAGAGTTCTGAAAAGAGCCTTTTGATGCATTTTTGGTTTCTCCTGTTTAAAAGAAAACATGTTGTGATGCAGAATGTATGGATGATACCATAAACAAGTTCTGCTGGAAACAACTCAAGATTGCACTTGACAGGTTCCATCTAATCTTAACAATCTCTATGTGATATGCAATCACTTTACTAATTAACATGTAAGTGTTAAACAAACTGAGTTGTTATAAACTCTATTTACATTATGTTCCTGTAAATTCAAAAATGTGGCCTGTTCAGTTCTATTTCAAAACAGCCTGGCTGTTATCCCCTTGTCATATACTTGCCTGTGATTTTCACCAACAAGGGTAACAGCAAATTGTGAATTCCCTCAGAAAAGAATTCCTTCCATTCACTGACCAAGTTCTTAGGAAGAACAGTACTGTCAGGAGCTGCAGCCTCAAAGTAAGCGCTAAGCGCAGATGCCAAGTCACAACTGACACAAGCAAAAATCTGCACAAGCGGGATATGGTAAAGCAAATGGCTTTCACTTGTTGTCTAGGAGGAAATAAACACAGAGGAAGATTCCTTAACCATAAATTTGCATTAAAATTTGTTTCACATTTCCTGTCTACAACAGAAAGTATAATTTCAAAGACAATTAAATTGCAAGAACCATTCGAAAATTCTGTGGGCTGGGTAGGTTGGGTTAAAAATAGAAATTGTACTTCAATAGGACTACCTGAAATTAATTCCCAAGTCTCACCAACATTAGAAACATGGATTGTTTCCATTACATAACCTTCCTTATAATGACAAAAAGAAAATTCAATGGACAACATACTACTAAAAACTGGAAATTATTGAAGTGGTTATCAGGCGAATATTTCCTCTCCCCCAACAAAGCTGCTTTCATTTTATCTTTGTTCTTACTCATTCTGTCAGAAAGGAGTATCATTATCAATTAAAAATATTCCCTACTTAGTCTACACAACAAGATTTTCTTATAAGGTTGTTGCTTGTTTTTAAACAAAATACATAGTTTTAAGGCACATACCATTAGGTAAGATTAATCCTGAGACCAAGAAAGGTCACATGAAATTTCCAGCCTGCCCTTCTGAATGCACAGGTGACAGAGAGTGACAGATTCTGTATATTTATTTGATTAATCAGTAAGTAGTCATCTGACTACTAACATTACTGTCCTCTTTCCTAACAGCATTAGAATATAACTTTGATACTTCATGTGATCAGTTAGATATTGAAATGTAGACATTGCTTTTCATTCAGCTGATTTTGATGTATCATGTTAAACTATGTTTTAAAGAAATATTATTTTTCAAGATAGAGACCTACAGCAGATATATTTCAAAATTATTCTCCAATTACCAATGCCATTATTAAATATCGTATTACTTGAAGAGTGAGCTGATTTTATCTCCAAACACAAAAAGAAACAGGACAGTATAACTGCTTGTGCTTTTAAATCTTTGTCCAAAGTCCAACATAAACTGGATTTTGTGCAATTCTACTTATCATTGTGTCACGAATTTGGCTGAGATTACAGTGTCATTGCCATATTCAGGGAATAATCAAAAAGGTAAGTACATTCAAAGTGAAGATCCTTCCATATTACCTCTAACCAAGCCAGCATGGAGCACATCAAGAAGTCCCACTCATTATCAGACAAAGGAGCTGCAGAATATTTCAGCAACAAGGGAAGGTAACGCATCAACTCAATGTTGAAACCAAGCAATTGAGCACTTGCTTCTTTCAGACTGCTGTAATAAAAATACAACCAAAGCTTACATAGATTCATATTGTAGACCTGAGTATTCATATTCTTGCCTTCACTCCTCCTCACAGGACAAATTTGTCTGGCACCACAATGCTATGTTCTGTGTGCTTTTGATATTCTGTCTTTCAAAGGTAGAGTGCTACATTAGCTGCCAAGTCTAAACAAGATTCCTAAATTACAGATTCATACATTTCTACAATTTAAACATTTGCTCAATCAATATACTTACATAAATTAGGAGTGTCAGCAATTTTAATTAAATCAATGCAAGAAAAATAATCATTTTAAAGTTACCAATTTAGGAAAAGTTATTAGCTCTCAAGTGTCCAAATACTATATATTATATATTATAGGTTTAGATTAGCAGGAAGAAATTCTTCCCTGCGAGGGAGACCTTGGCACAGTTGCCAGAGGAGCTGTGGCTGCCCCATTCCTAGAAGTTCAAGCCCAAGTTGGACAGATCTTGGAGCAACTTGGTCTTACGGAAGGTGTCCCTGCCCATGGCAGGGGTTGGAACTGGATGAGCTTTAAGGTCTCTTCCAACCCAGAACACTCAATGGTTTTATGATTATTTTGGAACTTTGTTACCTGGATTTTTCTCACTATAGTAAAAAAAGATAATCTCAGTATATTTTCATTCCTCGCTGGAAGCTTTTCAAGTTACATTTTTGGGTCCAGACCTTTAAAAGACAGCTAAGACTGGTATGCAAGTTTTTTTCCTGCTACCAAAATAAGCAAACAGAACTTGGAACTGAACATCCAGCAACACCTGCAAAAGTTGGTCAGTTCTGAATACATTTGAAAACAGTTGACATCTTTCAAAAGCATTTACAAAGCTCCTCAGCCTCCCAGCCTTCCAGGTACTTTTGTGCAGTATGAGTTAGTTATATACTAAGCCAAGGTTTTTACAAAAGCTTAAATATGTAATATTAGAGCAGTAGATGGCAATTGTACAGATTGATTTTACTTGAATTAATTTATTTGAATTAGTCTGTATTTTTAAACTCATGTCTTAGAAATAAGAAAAAAAGTCAAATTATCTCAAAGTTGCACCTACCAGCTAAAGAGAAAGCTGTCCTCATTATCATTTTTCCAAGATATTATGATTTTCAGTACTGCAGGTAATAGATGATCACAATCAATACTTCTATCCTTCAAGCAGGTGTTCAAAATGGAAAGACACCCAAATGCTCCTGTGACATAATAAAATGTAAACTCAATAGTCTTAACTATCAAGACAAAACAAACATTAGAATGTGTGTCAATAGAACTTAATTTTAATATTGTAAAACAGTTTGGATAATACCTAAGCTTTCTTCTTTGAACACTTAATCCACAAATGTCATTGTTAAATCAAAATACAGTATCTTACCAAACTTTTAAAAATAAACAGCTCCTATAAGATAAGGTGATAGATTATAAAATCTAAAAAAGGAAAATACCTGCTAAGATTGAAATTTCTTTGTGCTACTAAAAATACAGTAAGCTAAGCAATAATTTGGGCAGATAATGAAGACAATGCAACTGAAAGTTTTGAATTCTAATATTATTGGAATGTTAATTGGAGTTCTAGTCAGAATGTTAATTTTTACTTTTAGAGTGAAGTACAACTATTGCATTAGTACTGTTTTCCATTTTTAAGAGGAACTGTATTTATCTAGATTTCTTGGAGAAAATGAACATTTCCAACAAGCACAATGACAAAAAAAAAAAGGTAAAGTATCACATATGCATAGCAAAACCAACCAAACAAACCCCTGCTTCACTTAAACAAGTTCAGCAGCAATTTTTTTCGGCTGCTGAAAAGAAAAAACACCATTGGCACACTGGTGTGGTTTACATGGATTAATCTGCAGTAACTCTTTGGAACGCTCTTCAACTGCTCCAAAGCTGCCTCAGTCCAAACAGTTTATAAGCTAAATAACGAAAGTCTTGTAAATATTTATTTAACGAGACATATTTTGAATAACTGACATGTATAGAGCCTTCCTAGAGAGTGTGTTATCACCATCAATTTTCATGGTCTGATACAATAACAACTACCAGTGTAAACCGTGGCAGGGAAGATATTGACAGTCCGAGGCCGCTGTTAGCAGCAGAGTAATAACGGGGTATATAATGGTAAGCCTACAACCTACATCCCACTTAATGTGAATTTGGACATATACGTTCTGCTCAGGAATACCTAGAAAACAGAGAAGTAGTAGAAGGGAAGCACCAATTACAAATAAAAGGCCTCCACAACAGAGGAGAAGTGAGGATTCTTCCATTTTCTTCTGTTCAAAGTTTCACAGATACATTTGTTTGCCTCACTGGTTCAATTAGAAAGCCAGAAAGCCTCAACTAAGTTGAAAGAGTAGAAAACTACCATGGTAGAGATACTTAATATTTCTCTCAATTTCTGCATGTCACTAACACTGATCATTTTCACACCTGAAGAACATCCATTTGAAGAACTCATCTGAAATCCTAAGAACACTGCCAAGGGACAGATGTCCACAGTTTAAAGTAACCAAAGATAGGTTTTTCCAATTTAAGTAAGCACAGTTCTGTTACAAAATAAAAACCATACATTTCAGTTTTCATATAGACTGATCAATAAGAGTAGATACAAGTACACACAAAAGCAGTAAGGGACAAAAACACAAAGGACTTTCCTCTTAAATTACATGTAATCCATACAGATAGAAGGACTGTATGTGAGCATTTCCAGTTTTCTTGAAAAGCAGCAAGTTTGTGAAAACTTACACCCAAATAGAGTGGCTGTAGACCCAAAATAAGTGGCTACATTCAAAGCAATATCATAATACATCTCAACCTTATCTTAGGTAATTTTCCACAGCTGCAGACATTTCATGTAGTGCAGTTTCAGTTGGAGGAGTTATTAAAAAATTATATGTGTGTAAACTGTGAAAGAGTTGTCGGCAAACTATCTAAAGACTATCATGACCAGCTGACAATAGTAGTATTTTTGCATGCTGTGTAAAGCGTAAATGGTTCATTGAAGTACAGTGACATCAGGATGCTTTTAATAACAGCCTAAGTCTCTTCATCTTAATTTTGTATCTGGCAGTAAGGCTTGTCCTTTGTGAATGAGGCAGAAAATTATTATGCCAAACAGTCTAGAAGAAATAGGCAAACTGAGAAAGCATTTCTTTATAGGAAAAATGATATTATAATAAGTATGTTTTATCTAAAACCAAACTTTATTACAAAAGAATGTTCTTAAATTCTGATGAACTACACTGAGGTAAGAACATACTCACCGTCAGTGCTGGAAAGCTCTGTCTGTGTACATGTCATAAGTTTGGCCACACAATGGAAGACAAGTTCCCTCTTTTCTTCCTCAATTAAGAAAGATGATAAACACTGAAGTGTATGCAATCTGCCCTCTGTTAATGGAAGAAACCTATTAATACAAGCAAAACACCAACAATGAAAGGAATGCAAAAGCTGAACTAGGAAACAAAGTATCAGTTAGTTCATAATGAGGCAATATCCTCTGACATAACTAATCCCACATGCTAAACCAAGTCTGACTTTGACATGCCATACACAAGTATCTTCATTGCCAGCCTTCAGCTGTCAATGGTCAGAATCAGGATCATTTCACACCATCAACATTCACAACAAACTGCAAGTTTATAGGCAGCAGTATTAAGATACCCTTCTGTTGTCTTGAAAAGTTCTTTCCTCTCCCAGGATCCAGCATTCTCAGCACGGATTACTTTGGCCATGGTTAAGGACCAGAGTCTTCCATGTTCCTCTGATCTTCAAAGAAGAAGAAATACCCTGGTTAATATATACAGATGCTCAGGGCTCACCACAAAAGCATTTGGATGCATTCTGAATCAACACACATATAGAAATATAGTGGCACTCCATACAATACAAACTGTGAAAACAGAGCTAAGAGTTGTTTCACTTGTTCTTACATACCTGTCAAATATAGTTTGCTGCAGGTTAGCTGTACTACTCAGAGTACTGAACTCCTCATATGTTATGTGCATCTCTTCTAACATATGAAGATATTCCAGAAGCAGATAAGGAGGATTCTCCAATTCTTCAATCCATTGTAGTGAATATAACAGTTCTGCAACTAATTAAATAACAGATGTTGTTTATAAATGACTACTGACTCGCATAAGCAAGAAGTTTCAGGTCAAGATTTTGTTGATTTTTTAAAATATGTTTTTAATGCAATAAAGATATTATTTTTACATGCAATCTCAGGTGGTTTAGAGCATGAACTGAATATTTGCCATTTTATCATAACATACAAGAGAAAAAAAGCTACAGTAATCTGTTCTAGATAGTCAAGAAATTTTAAAGCAAATTAAGCATGATATGACTCCTCTCTGTTCTCCCCCTTTTCTTTAACATATATTTCTTGCAGACAACGCAGTCAATACCTAAGTCCAGAAGAAAACCAAGTAAATGTCATAAGAGTTAGCACATGGTTCCTTCATCAGCTTACAAGACCCACACTACACAATTACACTTCTCATCATGGCAAGAATTCTGGAGATAGAATTGTTAATTTGATAATGCTGCATTTAATTTGAGTATTCTTGAAAATAAAAGGAAACTAGATTCCACCTCATGGAATTAAGAAAAGTTGTTGTCTCAAACTATCTTTACATTATGGTTAAACCCTCAAGGGAGGGATACAGTTCTTGTTGCCCACTCATGCCAATGCACAGTGTGTTTTGGCAATGAACATAACTGAAGTTTTAAAAATTCATACTTCTCCCAGTTCAATGTTCTATTGAGACAGGATGTATATAACCAAAAGAGGTCCCACGAATATAAAAACTGCTTTTATAAAAGACCTGAACATTACAAAAAAAAAAGAAAGGAAAAAAGGCAACAAAAGGTAAAAGGATAATTTCTCATACCTGTATGCCAAACTTTAACTATGCATTTCTAATTTTCAATTCAGGTTACAACTACTACAAAATAAAATTCCTTTAAGTTTTACCATTGTAACTTACTTATATTATCAATTTCCTTTCTTTCAGAATCATGATTTCCATGGACTACACGATTTTTCAGTTGAAGTAGTACTATTTTACTTAATAAGGCTGAAGTACACAGATGGCCTGGAAGTTTAGTTGTGCCACACAGCTTGACACTTGATCCCAGAGGTTCACAATTCATACTAAGCCTTCCTTCCAAAAGAGGCTTGTGCATCCACTGTAATATGTGCATAAAAAGAGTATGAAAAAATACTGTGATCTGTTTAACCTTAAAAATTCAGAATTATTAAGAAACAAACATGAAGCATACACATTCATATCAAAAGCACAATGGTGAGGATGACCCACTCCAGTGTATTAAAAACCTAATTGTACAGCAGTAATTTGGAATTGTACTGCTGCTCAGAAACAAATACATTTCTTTAGAACTCTATGTATTTTACAAGAAATTATAGGGTTACTGGTGGCTGCACGGGAAATTTATGTCCTTCCCCATTCTCTATTCTATGCATGTCAGCATTCTGTTAAAAGATAGCAAACCACATTCTTCTGCAGATATTGGTGTCTTTCACAAAATTAATCCTTATGAAGAATTAACTTAGAGATAAAAACATCTTCACAATGTATACTCTGTAAGATAAAATTCCTGAACTGTAAAGCAAGTTGCTGGTGTTCTGTGCAGAAAAGGGTAATTTCATGGATTTTGATTTTTCTCCAGTAATACTGGATGGATCCATAAACAGAGATTTTATCCTCTTTATAGACAAAGGCTGACAAGAACCTCTGCACAAACATATGGTACTCATAAGTGCAGTGCCATGTCATAAGAAATAAAGCTTACCACCCTAGGGGACAGAGGCTTGAAGAAAGACTGACCGCCCTGTACAATCCATTAACATTTCCATACCTCAGAGCACAGAGATTCATGCAATTTCCCCCATTCAATTTTGTTCGGTGTCACATGCTCAACATAAGCTCTCACAAGACATTCAGACTGTCCATCAGCTTCCATGAGCTTCAACAACAAATCACTGACTGCAGAGATCAAAACTTGAAGCCTGAGAAAAGGAGAAAACACTGCAAACAAGTTTGGCACTATTCATTAAGAGCCACCTGCATATTTTCCATTGATACAATGCTCCATACTTGCTGTACCAGGGGTGGTATAAGTTTTGCTCTACCCACTGCCTCCAATAGGCTGAAAAGTCTCAGTAATACAGATGTCAATTAAATAAAGGCTATTATAGCACTGATCCTGGTTTGTTTTGGAGAACAACACATTATGGAACAGATGTGAATCCCAATTACCTTTTAACATCCAAAGAGGAAGACTGAACTTGGTTCTTGACCCACAGTGCAGCTTTAAGCAAGAAGGTGCTCTGAGTGCCCTGAAGCTGATGCACAAGTGAATTTATACCAGACATCCAAGTGTGTTTTAACTTGCATACAAGTACATCTATTATAGGGAAAAGGAAAAAAGAAAACAAAACAACAAGTAGACAAGCAAAACTATCACAAACAGGTAAACTCTAATGACAAACTACAGCATATAGCAACAATCACATGTCTAAAGGTCCTACAGTAGGAAAATAATTATCTTTGCTGTGGTTACATGCAAAAACCATCAAAGGCACATACATAGCTTTCTTGTTGAAGAGCAATTTTAAATTAACTGTGACTCACAGGTAAGATTTAATTCATTTGAGAATTAGAGTGACGTTCTTGTTGTCTGCAACCATATGTCCATACAGTCTTCAAAACTACATATCTTTCTACCAAAATATTGAACATTCACAATATCAACAGTCATTTATAAAGCAGCAGTGTTTTCCAAGCTAGTACTGTCCTACTTCACTTCTATGACAACACTGAAACATTGTATTTACTTGTATTAATTTCAGTAAATGCATGTATCAATTTAACACCCTCAAATTCTGCATTCAGAGAATATAAATCAGCATCTCAGATAAACATAAACATGAGACACTGGTAGAGAGAGGCATGGATCACAATTTGTCTGGGCAACTTGGCCAATATAAATGGTTTCAGAATGTTATCTGTAAAGAAGCGATTGTACACATTTTTTCATAGACTCCCCAGATTGCAAAATGAACAAAAAAAGTTCATTTGTTATATTTCATAGACTTTAAACAACTTCTGTAACAGTCCAAAAAGTGTGCAATATCATAGCCTCCAAGTTAGCTGATATTAACATTAAAAAAATCTTAAAATCCTTGTAAATGTGTTCAGGACTTGATACTTAGTAGTAACTATGGGCACTGTAAATTAAAGCACAGATTTTCATGTCAGTTACAGCTGCAATTGCTCAATGTATGCGAAGCCAGTATTCTATCACATATTTTCGTGATTCTGTTTCATGAAGAGGAAGAATTTATATGTAATCATCACCTATGAAAAAGCTCAGCTGAAGTTCTTTTTCCAGATTACCTGTCAAGTATGTTGCATCCTGCCTCTGAGCACACAGCTGGAAGATGGTAAGGAGCAAGTCTTCTGAGGATGGCATCAGCAAACAGCCTTTCACTGAGCTGAAAAAGCTTGAGGCCACATCGCAGATGAAAGATACTGATGGTTCAGTATCTCCAGCTTGAGAAAGATCCTTTGCTTTAGACAGAGCTGCTTGAAGTTTATCAATAATCCTTTCAACAAAGGTTTCACCAATCAATGATTCTATTGGGCAGAGGAAAAAGACAATATGCTTTGATTGCTTGATAAACACGACCATGCAAAGATGTCATATTAATATAGACTAATTTGATTTTTATTAACTAATTTTGAATGCAAAATAAAGTGCACAACAGTTTCAGTCTAATGGATACCTAAACTCTTCTATTTCACAGATACCAGCCAACATTTCACACTACTAAGTATCTTTGCTCTAAGCCAGCTGAAGCAGCTTTGAAAAAGGTATTAAAGATAGAGCAAGTGCAAAGTGATCCTTCCCCCTTTTATGCCCTCCTAGCTTCTGGCAACCAACTGTGAGCCGAAGATTTCACTGTACTATTGCATATAGCCACAAACATGCTTAGATCCTTTTTCATGGGATACAAGCAAGCCAATCCCACTTCTCCTCAAACTCCACAGTATCCTGTGGCAATGAGTTCCATTATTTAATTATAAACTGCATGAAGAAGTATACTTTTCTCAGCCCTCAAGACTGCTATCTAAGCATGTGTTAGAAATTCAAGTTCTTCCACTGAAAGAAACAACGATACATTTCTCATTATTTGCATTTTCTATACAAATTGCGATTTTACGACTTTTAAGCACAACCCCATCCTTAATCACTTCAACTAGAAACTTACAAATTCTAGTCTGTTTTCTTGCCTCCACAAGCAGAAGCCACTGCTTGTCTAACCATTCCTGCCAGATTTCTTTGGGCATATTCTATTACATGTTTTTCAAAAGCATATAGAATATTGCAAGTGACCAAACTTGAACAAGAATATTGCAGTGACCAAAACTATATGCAGTATTCCAGATATTAACAACATATTCAGTATATTGACTACATGCTATAATAATTTTCATTTGTCCTCTGTTCTTTTCACAGCAGCTCCTAATAAACTGTGTTCCTCTTTTACTACTCTTTTACAACCTGTCACTTACAGGGAAACACCACAATGACTGAAGATCTCTTTCTAACAGGTCAGAGTCTGTCATTGAATTGATACAGTTACAATTGTGTTCTTCCCATGTATACTTGTAGTATTTACTGGCTTTGGATTTCTTTTGTAATCTTTTGTATCAGTTAAGCATTCAGCATCACAACACACTGCTATGGATCTGTGAAGTTTCAGCAACAATTATTTTCCTTTCACTATTTATCCTTTTTCCCCTTTAATTCCTTTCATCTTTAGGCTACAGACCCATGAAAGGTTCTCCTATTCTCTCCAAGACAATTTGCTTAAGAAACTTAGATAAGAGATCTCATTAAAAAAATCCTTTTGGAAGTCCACATACTCTACTTTGGTTTTAATGACTAAGTCAAGAACTATCATAGCTCCTCAAAATCTCTTAGGCTTCAATCAATATGATTTAAAAACAGGTCATCCACCACCCAGCAGAAAATGAGCTCAGGAGTGCCTCTGGCTCTAGAGTCAAAAAACAAAGTCACTGGACAATCAGCCCTAGAACATCACACACTCACAAGCACATTTGTTGAACTCTCTGTGGAGAGAGGAAAGAGGTTTTCCTGATGGTCCTTTACATCAGAAGATCCAGTAACAGAAAAAACAATCTTAGGACACCTTCAGGATGCCTTGTCTAAGAACATGCACCACAGTGAACTGCCTGTGAAACCTGGAAGCACTATGAATGTGCACAGCATCCACTGACACTGAAATATGTCACCACAGGGGATCAAAGTAAATGCTGAGTTTACATGGAAAACATGAAGAAAAATTAATTCCCCTGGAAGTCTATATAAGATACTAAAATTGCAAACAAATTAAACAGGATGATATTAACAAATTAAATAGGATGCTATGAGTAATAGCTATTAAGAAAAAAACCTGAATACATATACAGCATAAGACCACATACCGAGTTTTAAAGACATAAAAATAAATGGAAATGGCTGAAAAAAATTCAAAGATCCTATAACAAAGCATTGCTAAAACACACATAGGTCCATAACAATTGATTTGGTATTCCAGTTTTGAAGGTAAATTTCACATGGTATGGTTTAAAAATTCACATTACAGCACATCAGCTGATAGATCAAGCTTACTTAAATTTTCCTCAAGTTTTCAAAACTTGCAAATCTGAATCTTCTCTTTGAACACTGCCCTTGTTTAGCAATGTGGACCAAAAAAAATGGCAGCTACTGCTGCAAGTTAGTGTTTACAAAATTAAATAGTATGTAGTAAACTGGCTTAAGTATAAAAAAAGCCCAAAACTATGAAACAAAAACCCCAACAAAAACCAACCAATCAACAATAAACTACCAGGAGAAAGCCTAAATGTTCTACATGAAGTATTCTGGAAGATCCCAAATTCTTTCAATCTTATGCAAAGGGTTAAGTGCAGCATTTACACTTCATGAACTCCAAGGATTATATATGCTCACCACTTTTAATGTGCTGTGACAACACCAAGCTCAGAAGAGTCCACATTTCCGAAGAGGCTGATCCTGATGAGGCTGTTCTAGGTTTTAAGCCCAGGTGACACAGATCATCTGCCAGCATTACCAGTCTTTCTCCAAGCATGTCTCCTTTCAGCCAGTCAGAGACTAAGGAAAGTTTTGTTGTGCCTGAGCATGCCTGGATCACAAGAAAAACATTCCAGGAATCTTTTGAGGGTATTGAATAATAGAATGGTTTGGGTTGGAAAGGACCATAAAGATCATCTTCCAAGTTCCAATTTAAGTACCAACCCCCTCCCAGCAAACCAGGCTGCTCCAAAACCCATCCAACTTGGCCTTGAATACTTCCAGGGATGGGGCAGCCACAGCTTCTCTGTGTAATCCATTATTAACTATTAACTTTTATTACTAAGCACAAGATTAGTATGTCAAACTTGCACAGACAGAGTGAGAATTACATCATCTGCCATAAAAAGCCTTCAGATTTTACATCTGTAACAACATCCCCCAACTTTCTTTTTGTCAGAGACCACAACTTATGGCTGGGTCAGATCTCTATTGCAGAGTGAAACAAGTCACTTTTTGAAAATGCTTCCTTATGTTTCTCCTCCAGTTATAGAGCCCTGGAAATTCCTACATTGGAGTTAGAAAAATAACTTCTGTATGACCGAGTTGACTGAAATAAAATCTATTTACAACATAAAAACTGTTTACAGCACCTGAATTTCTTTAAGAAGAAAGAGAAGGTCACAAAAACTTTATTTTGCTGATGAGCCACTGTAAGTTAAAAAAAATCACAAAAACTCAGTATTCCTAATATACACAGCATATGTGAGGGAAGATCCTGTGGTCTATGTACCGGACCGTAAGTCAAGTGTTATGAGTTCTTGTCCAAAAATTCATCATACACTTCCTATTTCATCCCATCCCAACTTAAATGTCAGTTTGTCAATATTCAGCAGAAAAAATCGAATACTACCTTTCCCTTATAAGCACCTTGTAGGATGATGATATAAATAATAACTTTAATTATTGGTCTAATCCCCAGCTCCATTCTGTCTAGCTTAGAATAGATGATCCACAAATTAGGAATCCCTCTGGCTCACAAAACAAACTGATCAAAAACAGAAGGGACAAAGATTTTTTTTGTTTTGGCATCATCATTTCATTTTTAAGAATGTCCCCAGATTTAAGTGCATTTAAATCAAACACTACTCTAAAACTGTAAGATTTTCAAACTATGGAAATTACCACTACAAAAACATATGAGTCTCAAAGCTAACATCAGAGAATTATTAAAAATTACGCATAACAAGAACAAAGAAAAATCTTAATCTTACCTTTTGAATTATCTGGAGAAAAATAACCCACTTAAGATCCATCTGAAAAGAAAAACAAAATTCCCCAATATTTAATAAAAATCTTTGCTGACTAGGAATAAATAATCCCATTTTATCTGTTCTGTAGGCATAAGTAGAAGCTGATAAAATTCAGTAAAAAAGTTATTGATTGTATCATTTTTGTCTTGTAAATCTTTCCCACAAAATTCAGTAAGGGACTGTATACAAAAGGCTACCAATGACTACTATTAAAGTGCACTGTATAAAGAACCAAGAGGAGAGAAATTCTGATGATACTTTTTCAAAATTATTTAGACCATATAGAAAAGGACAGAACCTTTCACCCCAACACTATCATGTCCAACTTTCCAAAAACTATCTTCCTTATGCTGAACTTAACCCAAATTCATGTAGAATTATCATCCACGCAACAGTGCCAAAATAAGATTATTAGTGAACCACAGCCCACAATAACAGTAATGACTCTGATAAAAATTAACATCATGTACCAGTCATACCTTTACTAAATCATCAAGAATGACTTTCCTTTCATCATTATTGTTGCAACAATGAAGTACACTGTATAAAATATCAACCAGGAAATGGGTGTCTTTTCTCCAGTCTTCTTTCAGCCAGGTTATTAAATTCAGATACAGAAATTGTACAGATGGACTTCGGTTATGAGCTTTCACGTCATTTTGGGATTCAGCTTGAGCAGGACTTACATTATTTCCCTGCTCTAAAAGTACTTGGAAAACTCTGTTTGAGGAAAAAGTGTTGAGCAGGGTAGAGAGAAAGTTCAAATGCTGTTCTGACTTCTGTTCATTGACATACACAATGCTCAGCTCAGCCAGGTTGCAGACTAAGTTCTCAAGAGGTTCTTTCCTTAGACGTGACATTTGCTGCAAGTCAGCTTGAATTTCAGAGTCACCATTTCTAACTTCCATGAGCTTTCGACTCTCAGTGTTCCTTTCAAATTCATCCTCATCTGTAAATCTGATTTTTAGAGATTTTCTATTGTTTGGTTTCATAGCACTCTTCGGATTATGAAGAATTTCTAGCAAACCAGATATGGCAAACAGTAATTTCCTGTCAGCATCCAACCTATCAACATGAAGTATACACATTTTTGAAAGATGGCCCCAAAAATCTGTCAACAGTTTCTGGAAAACTTCATCTGTGCCATCATCATTGGAGAGTTCTGCTTTAGCTTCCCAGGAACTCAGCATTTCTTCTGTTTGATAAAACAATGGTCCACTTTGTAACTTGGGCTCCTTAAGTACAGCACTGACAAAAGGAATTAACTATAAAGACAAAAAAAATGTATTAAAGAACAGTGATCCAATTTATAAAACCATTTTATTCTTTATAATACCAAGAAATTATATAATTCTGAAAAACATTCTGGAAGCAACTCTGCAAATATCAGAATTATTTATGTTTGAACATTTTATAAAAACATACAGGATGAGAGGCACTTTTTTCCCCCATAAATATAACTTTAATTGCACAGTAAAAAGGATGATTTCATAGGAAGAAAAAAACCCCTAAATTCAGTACCTGTACTTTTGCTACACATTACTGTCTACAACTCCCTGAAAGGAGGTGGAGGTGGGTCTCTTCTGCCGTGTCTCAAGTGAAAGGATGACAAGGAGTGGCCTTAAATTGCAGCAGGGAAAATTCAGACCAGGTATTGAAAAAAAATCAATGGAAATGTGGTCAGGTATTGGAATAAGTTGCCCAGGGAGTTGGTGGAGTCACCAGCTCTGGAAGTGCTTAAGAGACACCTGGATGAGACTCTTGGGCACATGGTCTGGGGGTGATTTTTGGTGGTGCTGGGCTGACAGTGAGACTGGATGATCACGTCTTTTCCAGCCCTGACAATTCTGTGTGGTTTTTTTCCATAAAATCTAGGGAAAATTTAAACAGAGAAGTAAATCCTCACCTAAAATTCACATTTCTCTTTAATTTTGCCTTATTAAATGCACACACAACAATATTCAGTATTTCTGATTAATACCTGGTCACATATAAGCATTTGATGAATCTGGCTTTGGTCTTCTGCTTTCTGTAGTACAGCAAAGCACAGACACTCCATAAATGCAGTTATAATTGCTGAACTTTCTGAAGGACTGGCTATTGTCCTCTCATTTGACAACCTGTGAGAAGACACAGAAGAAACCAAGTAACCCAGTTTTCAAGAAACCCAGTATGAATGTTATTAATGTACCCTGAATTACCTTGTTCTGATCCAGACACCAGTATGAGAATACAGGATCACAGAGTCATTTGCAGGAATCAGATAAAAATAAAGTCAATTTAGAAAGTTGATAAACCCAAGAATTTAACAGAATCTATATCAATGAAATTCTTCATTCAGTCTTAGCTTCAGAAAAAACAGATCTACATAAACAGAGAAACCATATACAGCCTAGCACACTGTCTCCTGTTTCAGCTGGCTGTCAAAACTCTTTTGCAATTTTCCATACAATACACAGAAGTTCAGAGAATGTGACTTTTTGTCATTACAGGGAAAAAAAAAGAGGAAGAAAAAAAAAAGAGGAAAAAAAAGAAAGCCCCTTAAAGACAGTCTCCCCAGTTTTGAGTCGGAAAACCTGCAATTTCTTTGCTTTTTAACGAATATTAGATCACACGAATGATCACAGAAATATTACAATCATTACTACGTGTAATAAAATTCTATACACTTTTCAAACAAACCCCTACATAAGTCTCTTCTCCAAGAGCTCTGCTAATTTTCACACCAACATCAGCAGAGAACTGAATTTGTTTTTCATTTATTTTTTAAATAAATTAAATTTCAGCATTTCCTAAAATACTTTCTATATCCTTTTGAGTATGCAATGCACAGGTGCACATTTAAATTACATTTGATAGAAAGGTGGTTTTGAGATATTTTAAAGGCACAAAGTACAAGCAGTTTCATCCTTTAAAAATGAGTATCACAAGAATTACAGTTTGTGCATAAAGGAAATGTCACTATCACAAAGTTAATCCCCTATGTAAGAATTACACACTGGTGAGAAGAGTGTGATTCCTAAGAGTCACTCTTAATTATAATAATGTTCCATATTCAAATTTGTCATGGAATAAACACAAGGCTTTGACAAGGAAAGATAAGAATGCTTCATGTAAGGAAGATATAGTAAAATCAAAAGGAAAGCTGAAGGTTTAAAATGACAGGAACAGCCACAAAGGACTGACTCCAGTTTTGGATTTTGAAAATAATTTTAAAAATATAATCTCATTTATCTTCAAATGCTTAAAGATTAGTTTATTTGTTTCCAAACATAAAAGAGACTGATTCCAAATAAATAAATTTGTGGTCCATACCCTTGAATTATAGAGCTGAAAAAAACTCTGAAGTATTCCAGCTTCGGTTCCACAATGTCAGGAGGGACCTTGCTAATGAAGGGCAGGAGGTTTGGGTAGATAACAGTAGCTAATCCTTGCCCACCTTCTCGAAGCACTGTCCAGAGCTTTGGCAGAACTCCTTTTCTGGCATTTACATGACTCCAACAGTCCTACAGAAAGAAATTAACTTACTGTAAATTAAACAACAATATATTGCCTCAGAAGAACCCCCAAATTAGCCATTTAACCTACATCCCCATATTATAGTGAAATATGTCATTGTGAAATTCAAATTCTGTTAAGTTACTCACTTGCCAGTATCTTTAAAATCACTTTCTCCCTATTTTGGCTTGTGAAGTTAAGATGATAAAACTATTTCTGCACTGTTTAAAATCAATTGACCTTTCTTAATAGCAACTGCAATTAAAGGTTTCTCTTTAATCATACTTTCATGATGCTTCATAGGAATCACTATTGTAATTAATACTGTATTTAATTTTAAGTTCTCATTATCACGGAAAGCCAATGAGTTTGGAAGTGTCACTAACTTCAAAACTCTCTTCAAAAATTTTCTGATGGTTAGAAACTGCTTTGGCACTTCCCCCTCCCTAAATTTTTTTGTCATCTGATCTATTTTAATTATGATCATATCTATTATAGTTCAAGGTACCTATATTTATAACAAGCTGAACAAAGACCGTTAGGGGTTTTTCTTCAAGAAAACTTGTTCCAGTTCATTCCAGCAGTTGCAAAAGGGAGCTGCAGCATTAAACCTTCAAAGCATCCCAGTCTATGGCAACAACTCATCCTGCTAATAAATTCAAAGCCAGTGTTTCACTTAAAATTAAGGGAAAAAAAAAAAAGCTACAGAACCCTTACATTTGAAGGGGAAACAAACTAACCAAAAATGCACTGCAGGTCTTTTTTGTAACTGTCTTTAACAAAGAAAAAGGTTTTAAGCATTATTTGACTAACTAGTAACTACATTGGATGAAAGGGTTTCAGATTAATTAAATTAAATTCATAAAACAACACTAATTTTCAGACACGCTGGACATGATATATTTGAAAGTTACACTGAAAGAAGGAGTATGTACCCTTATGGAGTTCCTGTTACTAACCATAAAGAAAACTCAGTCAAGCCTGTCTTCCTAATTCTACACAGAGAACAACACTTGGTGAAAAGTTAAATTTGATGAAAATATCTCACATTACCTCAATAGTGGTGATAGTATAAAGCACTGCTTCCCAAAGAGCAAGACACACCACTGCATCACTGTCATCAATGCTGAGAAGAACAGCAGGACAAACTCTTGGTGCTTCAGCTTTCACCACCTCAGGTAAGTGCTGGCAAAAAGCAGAAATCAGCTCAAAGAAAGATGAGCGAACCTGAGAGAGGCCACAGAAGGAAAAACAGAATTTGTCACTACATGTAGTTAATAAGATTCCTTTTAAAGTCAATAAAAGTTTACAACACACCATGCCCATATTTCATCACATTAACAAAGGTTAAAATATTATTAAAAACCAAGAAAAACAAAATAGTTATTAAACAGTCTTATCAAATATTTTAATACAATTTGTTTACTGATGAAATGCCTGTCAAAAGTTGTATTTTATATACTTCTCAAAAGGCATTTTTTCCAAAAAGCAACTTAAAGCTTTTAAACAAAATACTATTGCATTACTTCATTACTCTATGTACAGTTAAAAACCAGTAAAACTATTTAAAAAATGAAAACCCCAAAGCACCAAGAATACATGCTGTAAGTTGACAGTTTGTATCTTCTACATGAATTTTAATGATGGCCAAAAAGTAGATTATGATGATATAGAAATAAAAATTTAGCCTACTAGATAAATTTTCAAGTAATATTGTCTATATTGAGTTTGGCGGGTTTTTTAACATTAAGTTCAGTCAAATATTAGTCCCAGATCAAAAAAATTTATAATTATGTTAACTGAACATTTCTTTAGCCTTTCTGGAATCTACCTAGAAACCTGAAGGCTGTTTCAAACCTAAGCAAAGTACCAAGAGCATCCTTGTAGAATACAAGTAATTAATACTTCCTTAGGTTAAGGGTATTACCTGTAACAAAAACCAAGCAAAATAAAGAAGAAATTAAAAACTCACCTGTGATACATTGTTTTTGCTATATTTCCAAAATTTGTTTTGGGACAGAAGTGACATTAACTTTTCCTCCAATGAATGCATCTCTTTCTTTGGAAATATGCTGAGCAACTTTTTTAAAGCTAACAAGGAACAGGTCAGAATCCGGAAAAATTTGGCTTTCCTTTCTTCTTCTGGTACAGTTCTCAGAAAGCAAAACAAAAAAAAAGTTAAAAGTGGACCACAAACAAACCAGCAGTCATCCCAAGTTTGTCTAAACTAAACTGCCTTCATTTTTTTTGTGTTTATTTTTTGATTTCAGGTGGCAGCAATATAAATACATAAACTTTCCATAGGTTCTAAATTACACTATGAAGTTTTAGAAAAAAAGTTACAAGTCATCTCATCTTCCAGCTACTCACAAATTATATTCTTAAAAGAGCTGAAACAAAATTAGATAACTGATAACACTTTCAAAAATATTTATATTAAATGTTGTAGTAATAAGCAGCTGGGACTCAATTTTATCATGCAGAAAAAGCCAATTCTTTATTCACAAAGCTCATATTAATAGGAAATATCAGAAGGTACTTTGTTAGACCAAATTGGCTAACAATACACTGACACTCAGTTTAATCGTCAATAAATGGCTAGGGTGTCCATCTGTCAAATCTCTTCATTTTTGGTTAGTTTAGATATTTTGTTCACTGATCCCTATGAGACAGATTTTTTGTTTATTGTAGGTGCAAACAATTCTCTTACCAGAATAGTCTGTTGTGTTAACTGCCTTCATTTTTTATGATTTTTCACATGGGAATGTGAAAAATCATAAAAAAATGCTAAGCTAGCTGCACTTAGAATAAGTAACAGGCTAGCTGGTAATTTAGCAGAACAAGGCCTGATTCTGTATAATAAACTATATAACATTAATATTTTATATAATAATTTTATATATATACACATATATATATATATATATATATTTGGCCTTTCTTTTATAATATCTCTACTTGTATGCAACACTTAAGTCCCAATTAAAGTTGCTGGGATCTGGATTCAAATAATTATTCTGTCTCCTGAAACAAAACTAAACTCACTACTTCCAGATCTAAAAACTAAATTCACTAATTCCAGAGAACCCAATAAAGATCAAGATTTAAAGAATTAAATATACATTTATCAGGCAAACATACTGAGGGTCACTAAGTGTATCAGCTGTTTCCTTCAGAAGGTGATCTTGAAGTACCTATGGGGGAAAAAAACATGCATATAAACCCAAAGAAATGTAATACTTATATGTGAACAATATAGTCCACACATTATTCAGACACAGCCCTACAATAAAATTTCACAGCCTCTGAGCTGTCTAATATTTTTAGACATGCTAGTAAACATGCTAGAAGAGAATTTGACTCATGGTGAACATAGTAGCTGTGGTACTGTCTGAATTGAGTCTCCCCAACACTTACTAAATTGCAGCCTCATGCCAATGTGCTCCTGCTAAAAAGAAGCCAAAATGAGGCAAATCAAATCAGTTAGGTTTGCACATGACAGACCGGCAATGCAATCTTTGAACTTTTTTTAATTCGGTCCATTGAGTATCATATCTAACTGACAGAAAAGCATAATGGCCAGAATTAAACTTGTAGATGCTGAAACACTGTTCAGCATTCTGCATTCTTCTTCACTATAGGTAAACTACTCCAGCATCATTATTCCATCTGTCAGCAACATTATGTGTTGACTGAACATTATTACATAGGAATGCACACAAGGAAATACACAATTCATTCCTTTGGTTCCAGTCATTCTCATCTCAAGTCCAATAAAACATATGTATTTTTTTCTCTGCATTCTTTATTATTTTTCTTTTTTATATTTCCTTACAGAAGAAATTCTCCCCTGTGAGGGTGGTGAGGCACTGGCATAAGTTGCCTACAGAAGCTGGGACTGTCCCATCCCTGGAAGTGCTCAAGGCCAGGTTGGACAGGGCTTGGAGAAACCAAGTCTAGTGGACGGTGTCCCAGCCTATCGCAGGGGGTGGAACACAAAGACCTTTTAAAAGTCCCTTCCAACCCAAATCATTCTCTTCACAAGGGCAAAGTTTCAGGCAAGAAAGAAATTTAACCATGAAGCACAGATAGGGGAAGGATGACTTTAAAACTTGTAACAGAAGTTGACATATACAAAGCCTTAAAAAATACAAAAGGAAACTCACATTAAGAATTTCATCCTTACAGAATACTAAGGCTTCAGGTTGTTTGCTCGAAGGAAAAGCTTTTTCAAAAGCTACTTTTGCAGCAGAAGCAGCAGGGGAGTAAGTGTCACACTGAGCAATCAGCCAGTAACCCATGATACTCTTTAAGTAAGGAGCTAAGTGTTTTTTGACTTTAAGAATCAGTTGCTCAAAAGATTGCTGAGTTGCTTCTCGAACACGGCGATCATGATCCTGTTAAACAAAGAAAAGAAGGAAAAAAAGAGAAAGGTTTATTGGTTTAAGAAATGCACCTTTGATTTCAGGTACTTCAAAGCAAAAGTGGTGATTAAAAAGCCATGTTTGCAATTAATTGGATTTGAAACATAGATTTGAAAATACACACCAATGACAAAAAAGTTTTGGTATCCAAAGATATGGGGAGCATCCTAATTTAGAAGCATCATATTCCCAAACTGTTGTACACTCAGATTGTAACTTTCTCCTGATATCCCAAACAACAGTTTTTGTTTCCAATTTATACAAACATTTTACAGACAGACAAGAGGCAGGAGAAACAGGAAGCATTGAAGACATCTGAGTTAGAACTACCATCAGCTGTGCATTGCAATCCTTAATTTGCAAATGAGTTTAAAAGATCATGATTTTTTACACTCTTGACTCCAGAAAGAAACAGTAGGAATCTCTCTAATAGTTAAGAATAGCGATTCATTTTGTTCCATACCATGTTTTCAACAGTAGCCATTCTAGACAGCTTGGAAATACTATAAATAGATGAAGAAACTTATTGCTAATCTGGCTACACACGGTCTTTTCATATTTGGGTTTGGGGTATTTTTTTAATGTTAAGTCTGGTCAGCCCTAGATCAAGAAAGTTTATAACTATCTTAACTGAACAGACTCTCTAGCCTTTTTGGAATCCACATAAAAGAACTTTTCCTCAGAAATATAGTACCATCTTTTAAACATAAAGGTCTAATAGACCTATCAAGGAAGTACATCCCAGACATTTACAATTCAAGATTCCACCCACTGCCAATACTGAAATATGTCCACAAAAAGAACAGCATTTTTCTTCAACTTGATGTTTCTCCTAGAACAAGTCAGTAATTCCAACAAAGGTAGATAGGTCAAACAAACAAACAAACAAACAAAGACCACCTTAGAGGTAGTCACAGGAAGTAGATAGGTAAGTTTCTAATTTAAATGTTTCAATACTTACCAGTGAAATTTTACAATAAATTCTTGGCCAGTAAGGAAGAACACCTTTAACAACTTCTGCTTCTCTTTCCTTGCACATCATCCCAAACTCTTGCATAGCCTAAAATTAAAATATCAAGGGCATGACTTAAAAAGTCAGGTAGATATAATCTGTAATTTACCAGTTTGTATCTGAAACTGCAACTTCCTTTTCCAAAAATCAAATAATTTCTTGCAAATGAGCATCTATAGAGATAACTGCATGATGGACCTTGCTATAGGTTATCCTGGATATAATCTGTATTGCAGTTCTCGCAAATCCACCAAAGTGAAATTAGGTATTTCCTCTTTCTCACTTAAAAAACTGGTATCATTCTCCAATTAAAAAAAAAAATATGGCAGGCAAAGGATACACCTACTTTTAACTTGGTTGTGACATCCCTTTTAGAAAGTTTTCGCAATACCATTCGGAAATCAGCATCCACAAGGCTGTCTACTTCTTCTGCTCCTTGAATTGCAGGAACATATCCTAGATCGCTCTGAGACGTCCCAAAGCCGATAAACCCAGGCACTGTCCCACGTTCTTTCGCAAGGAGCTCTGCAGCTCGGCCACTGCTAGAAGGCTGACAAAAGAAAAGGGACAGGAGTCAATTATCCATTTAATTTTATTTTGCATGCATTACACATTTAAAAATATGATGCTAATTTTATTTTATAATGAACCTTCTAATTAACATAAAGTCTCTCAAAGAAGAGTCCACCTGTGCTTTAAACATAGAAACCTAGAAAATTATTCTTCTCTTTAGGATCAGGCTGAGAGACTTGGGGTTGTTCAACCTGGAAAAGGCTCAAGGGAGCCCTCATAACATCCTTCCAGTATCAGCAGAGAGCCTACAAGGAAGCTGGAGAGAAGTCTTCATCAGGAACTGTAGTGATACAACAAGGAGGAATGACTTCAAACTGAAATAAAACAGGTTTAGATTAGATATGAAATTCTTGACTGTAAGGGTGGTGAAGCCCTAGCACAGGTTGCCCAGAAAAGCAGGGGCTGCCCCATCTCTGGAAGTGTTCAAGGCCAGGCTGGACAGGGCTTGAAATAACCTGGTCCAGTGGAAGGTGTCCCTTCCCCTCGCAGGAGGTGGGACTGGATGAGCTTTAAAGTCCCTCCCAACCTAAATCACTCTGTGAGTTTATTTGATGATTCTGTGAATCAAAATTCTCTTTTCAAATAATGCATGAATACTTATGGAAAATTATTGCTTTTATTGTTTTTTTTTCCTAACAGAAAATTTCTTCTGCAAGCAAACAATTTATTAAGAATCTATAAAGAATTTATTAAGAAACTATTTATCCTCCTTCACTATTTCTGGCTTTCCTAGTTCTTATACAGCTTCCTAGTTCTTATACAGGCCAATACAGCTCCCAGGGAATTCTCCTTTATTCTCTGAACAAACAAAAACATACAGACAAAATAAAGGATTCTCCCAGCAACCAAGTGGCCAAAAATGATTTAGAGAAATGTAGCAAAAGCATGCATATGTAACAAATATAATAAATACCATGAGACAGTGTGTGTTTTGGAGCTCAGCACCACTTCTAGTTTACCCCATTTGCCCACTGTATTATTGGCTCAGGTTTGTTTCAACGCTCTTTTCGAAAGACTGCCCCAAAACTAACTGAGGCTAAAATGACCTCTGGGACACCTTATAAGGCAAATAACTTTTATTTCCTTATGGCAGCAGCAATTTTGTGAGCTTGTGGGGTTTAAATAATCTTTTCTGCATGTGAGCTGTAAAGGATATGCTGCTTTGCGTTCCCTAGTCTTCCCTAAATCCACGGAGGAATTAGGGAACCTGAACACCACACTTCTCCCACAATTCTGAGCGATAGGGCAGATATCACGTCATCTCCGGCCTTTTGGCAAGAGTGTATTCTAAAACTGCACAGAAAACCACACCGAATGTACCACCGGCCCCTTGCTAAATCTACAGCCGCGGTGATTTTGCTCTCCGTCTCCGTACAAATACCACAGCAGCAGCAGTCACGCTCCCCTAAAGCACGACCCAGGCCAAGAGGCGGCTTCGGGCCCGGTCCCAGCTACCACAACCGGCCCCGAAGATCGCGCTGCCCCGCCAAGGGAGCCGGGCTCCGGCGGCCCGCGGCCCTCCGCCCAGGGCACCCGGAGTTCCGGAATCGCGAGCCCCCGAGCCCTGGGCCCCGCCCCGCCACCCGGCCCCGCGGGCCGCGCTCACCCGCAGGTTGCCCTTGGTTCGCTGCTTGTTCTTGCCCCCCATGGCTGCGGCGGAACCGGGACCGGGGCCGACTGGAGCCACCGCGGGTACCCCAACACTTCCGGGGCGGGGCCGCGCGGCGCGCGAGGGTACCTGCCTCGAGTGGCCTTAAACACAGCAATATCCTTTAAAGAAATAAAAGTTAAATCAATCGATCTTAAACTTCGAGCGTCCCGTGGGGCCTTTACGGAGCCGCAGCGTTCTTGTACACTTACAAGGACTTCGGATTTGGGAAAGTTTCACCCACCCTTGTGGAATGACATCGCTATAAAGTATCCCTACAAGAGGTGTTCCAAGTCCATACCAGAGAGCTGAATGTTAGCGATTTTACTGGATGGGTACAGAAACATTTAATCAATATTTAATAAAAATATTTAATCAAAAGAAACCAATGTCTGCTTTTTCTACAGGGATTTAGATGCAGTATCTGCAAAATTAGCATTCATTGATACAACTTTGTTGAAATCCCACTCAAAAATACATAATGCACTTCACATTACAGGATTGAAAACTTGGTAACTCAGAAGGCTGAGGATCGTTTCAGAGTTTTTGAGCGTGCTATAAGGGAACCCGATCCTTGGTACCCCGCTGCTTTTACACAAACCAAATTAACAGGTGTAGTGGAGACACCATGGTATCTATCTTACCTGCACACACACTTTTACTACAGAAAATTCTTAAGCCTTAGAGTAGGAATCCTAGCTTATCTTGGTAGCATGAATAAGACTCCAGTAAACTTGCTCTCTCCATTTGTTCTTTTTTAAAATAAAATAATGATCTCAGGGCTTACTAAACTTTCAGGTTGAATGTAGAAGATTGTTTAGAAAACAAGTTTTCATTAAGGGTATGTAAACAGTAACAATTAATGTAAACATCATCTTCTCACTCCTGAGATACCCACACTGCAATTTTGTCTTATTTGTATATTCACCACATTCATCCATCTACAATTCTGTAACTGTCCAGTAGGTTGTCAAACACATTTTCTTTCATTTTAAATAGGTATGTACCCTAAATCTCTTTTAACACCAGAAAGTGCACAAAGCATTCATACAGTCATTTCCATTATTCAGGACTTCGCTGGATATTTTTTTATACTGAAAACTGAATTCATCACATGAATCATGAACTATTAATTCCCTCTCTGATCAACTGTTGCAGAAAAGCTAAGGAATCTGTTAAGAGGATTAAATTAAAAATGTAGCTGCTGGGGCCTCTGCTGATCAACCCCTTGAATGCCCTTCAACCCCAAAGTACATTTGAAATATGTCAGCACATCCTTTTTCTTCTAAAAAATTATATAGTTGCCCCAAGTCCATATGATTTCCCCGGGCACCATGTGCATCAAAACATTTTTCTTCCAAAGCGGGGAACTTTCGTTGCTTCTGGATCTCAGCATGTCCTCCACCTTCCAAAGAAACATCTTCGCGGTGCCGAATAAGGATTCTCTTCCATGTTAATCTTCTTATCCTGAAAGCAATTGAGGAAATATTAATCTACTTATAAAATAAAGACTGTTTTGGGAAATATTACGGAATAACTACTATCACAAAAGTCAATAAATTCTATTTGTCTATATATATTGACAGAGATAACGGTTCATGAGCTGGTCACAGAAATACTACTCACATGCAAACACTCTCATAAGCAGAAGCTTGGGCCTTTTTTATCTCCTCAGGACTGGAAATCTTTAATGCTATCCCTCACAAAATAATTAATGAGGATGTGGTTTCCATTTCAGGACTCACTTCTGTCTTCCCTGTGCTAAGAATTCTCTGAGACTCTTAGCTGATACAATCAAATTACAATGCTTATTTAGTCTGCACCACCCAGAAAGATAAATGATGGGAGCAAAATTAAACACAAATGTGAAGTGATATAAAAGCACACAAATCTAACACAACTGGGGTACTGCAGTCCATCTCTATCAAAGTGAAACACAGAAGAATATAAAACAGAAATAAATGTGCATCCTGCAGTACCAGTTTCTTTGAGTGTTGCAACCAACACTACAGCGGATATTCAGTTGTACATACATTATTATAAACACAAACACTTTGCAGATCTTCACAGCTTGGCAGTTGGTTGAATTTCCACCTTCTGGCCACATGTACAACATGACAAAATGCAATATTCTAACTACTAATGGCATTTAAGTAAAAAGAAGAACTAACCTTGACCAGAACTCTTCACAACTACTTTGTAAACCTTCTACACAAACAACACCTGGCTTTCCTGGCATGCAAAACCCTGACAGAGAGAGCTCCTTGGCCCAGTCAATAATATTCTTTCTTTTTTGCTTGTTGTAAATGTGATGACTGTAGATCCACAATCGAGTGAATGTGGTGACTTCTGACTTCGTGGCATCTGAGGCTGCCATTGAGAAGGATGAAAGATCTTTGTCAATGTAAGCAGCTGCATGATCTTTAACCCATTCCCTTGCACTCAGTATGCAGGGCTCGCCACTGAAGTTTTGCATCAAGTATGTTTTCAGATCAGAGTTCAGAAGAATCTGCTGAGAGCGGCTTAATAATGATGACCTAAAAAAGAAATAAATGCATATAAATATATATATGTGTTTACAATTTACCATGTTTTTAAAAGCACAGAATCCTTAGGTTTGGAAAAGACATCCCAGATCAAGCCCAAACTTTGACTGATGATCACCTTGTTAACCAAACCAGTGCACTGAGTGCCACATCCAATCATGTACTGACCACCTCCAGGGAAGCGACACCAGCACCTCCCTGGGCAGCTCCTTCCAAAGACTGACCAACTTTTCCATGAAGAAGTTCTTCCTAATGTCCAACCTGAACCTCCCCTGGCACAGCTTGAGGCCATTTCCTCTTGACCCGTCACTGGTTCCCCAGAAGAGGGCAATCTCCACCTGCCTACAGTCTCCTTTCAGGTAACTCTAGAGAGTGATAAGGTTCCCCAAGTCTCCTTTTCTCCAGCCTAAACCACCCCAGCTCCCTCAGCTGCTTCTAATTAGGACTCATGTTCCAGACCCTTAATAACTTTTGAAAAGTTTTGCTTCAAGTTGCCAAGAAAATCAGGCATAGCTAGATAATATGCACGTGCATATTTAACTCATATTAGCTATGAAAACATCTTAATTATTATTTAATTTGTGTGCTAGCTCTTGAATTCACAAACAGCACTACCAATCTGTAAAATAAAATCAAAAAAAAGGTACTTTAAAAGTAAGTATGGTGGCTGAACTAATTTCCTGGAATACACAAGTCTACTTCTTTAAACAGAAAAAAAAATCAGAAGGGTGGAAGAAACAGCATTGTGACAAGGGAAGAGTAATACCTTTGATTATCTTTTCACCCGTTTAGTAAGTCTTAAGCTTTATTAAAATAGACACATCTTTCTTCTTGAGCATCAGACCTATGAACAGTATCTACATGTAACCCTTCTATACAGGTGATGGCTCCTTCATACTTTCTCCCTTTCCCTCACTAATTTGCTGACCACAACAGAGAAATCCTAAGCTTGTATATTTGTTTTTTCTTCAGCACTGTTGTCAATCTGGCTTAATTCAGCAGTAAACCATCAAAAAAAAAGGACTGCTTTCTCTGATCACAATTGTATTTGTGCAGTACACTCTAACTTATAAATATTTTTATTAGCAGTTGTACCTCACGGTAATTTCTGGGAGAACACTTGGATATTTAAATGGTAAAGCACAGGATATAGAGAATTCCACCTAAAAACAAATGAGGAAATGTTTACTTCACATAAGCCATAAAATCCCACAAAGTAATACAATAATTTTTTTAAAAGGGTTTACAATACCGTAGAGGCATTAGGCACCTCTGTCTTTATGTTCAGTAAAAACTGAACTTTTGAAGATGGCACCTCTGCAGACTCATTTTCAACATAGTATTTCAGTTCAGCTAGAGCCAGTTGGTCTGTGACAGCAAACTCTTCCTCATAAGGAAACATGCTAGACAGTAAATCTAACTCCGAAATTTGTATCTCTGCTGCTTCTTGGTTGGCCATTTTTGTTGCTCCCTGAGCAAAGAAAAATAAAGGAAAGAAAGACGCAGCTTGAATACGGGACAAAGTTCATTAACTACTCATATGAAAATGATGTTAAAGAATCACAGAAGACGCTGAGTTAGAAGGAACTCACAAGGATCATCGAGTCTGACTTCTGGCCCTGCACAGGACAATCATAAGTCACACCCTGTGCGTGAAAAGCATTGTCCAAACAATTTTTGAGCTCGGTCAGGCCGATGCAGTGACCACTTTTCCGGGGGGACTGTTCCAGTTCCCAACAACCCTCTGAGGGAAAAAACTTTTTAAGTATCCAACCCTAAACCTCCCCTGACACAGCTTCATGTCCTGCCCTCGGGTCCTGTCACTGGTCGCCAGAAAGTGCCTCCCTCTCCACTTCCCCTCCCGACGAAGCCGTAGACTTAACGGATATTAATAGTTATGAACAAGCCCATCTTAACCGGCTCGTGTCTGCCGGGCAGTCTGGGTAACACACACACACAGCCCACGCAGTTTACACTGCCCTGAGGTGGGACAGGACGCGCTGGTGTCTCACCAAACCAACGCCTTCGACACAGGGCTGCTACTCGGGTGTCTTGAGCGCTGGAGAGCCTCCCCTGCCCCTCCAACACTATCACCGCCCTACCGCACAGCGCGGCCCACAGAGAACAGAGGAGGGGTAAAGTGAGCCGGCGTCGCACCCGCGCATGCGCGTACGCGTCCCGCACCACCCCACACCCCCCTCCCCCCCGTCACGGCCCCACAATGCAGCGCGCCAGAAGCACGCATAGTAGCCGGTGACCGACGCCCCTCCACTGGTGATTGAGGTAAGAGGTTGCCGTCTGCCTCGTTTGGTGGAGTCATACTCCAGCAAGTTGTTCACCCCGCCGCCCCGGCAGGTGAGGGACGGGAATCCGCCGTGGCTGCTGCTGCCGCCGCGCTCCTACCGCCGCGGCCACTCTCCTCCTAAGTCCGGACTCGCTCCGCCGGCATGCTGCAGCCATCGCTTTTGCCAGAACGCGCGGGGCTCCTGGTTGGCTACAACAGCTGTCGCTCATTGCGCGGGCCAATCGGAAGCAGGCGGGGTCATGGGGGAGGCCCGGCCGCGGGCTGGGCTGGGCCGGGGGGGGGCTGCGGGCTCGAGGGTTACGACTCACCTGCTGCGCGCCGGGCGGGAAGTGCGGGATGGCGACAGGGTCCGGCCTGTTGCCCGCCGCAACCTGAAGGTTCCCCAAGCGAAAAACCTCTCAGGGCTTTTTTTCCAGGGTGTCAGTCAAAGGCAGGTGCGCGTTTGGTCGTTTACAGACCGTTCGATCTTATTTAAAAATACATAAAATGCTTCAGTCGTTTAGGCTGTGCATTCATCGTGAGGGCTTTGCCGTGGTACAAAGCCTGTCGGACAAGTCTGCCCAGGCACAGCTTGGGTTAAATTAACAGCCCCACCTGTTGATGCTGGCCTGCATTCCCGGCAGGAGCAAGGACAATTTGGAAAGGATTTTATTAATTAAAATTGTTTATACAAGATCAAGTGTTGTAGCTTTTTGCAGAAAAATATGCTGTAGAGGAAGGTTGTTGGGTGAACAGTTACTTCTTTTTCTGAACAAGGTGAATGCTAAGTTGCAAAAGTTGGCAATTCTGCTCTCGATCAAGTGGCTGCCGAGCAGCCATCAATAATTGGGTCATCTGCCCTAAGAGTATGCTCATGCAAACATGCTCGTGTTTGTAAATGGCTTTTCATACCAAACGTTCTCTGTGAGTATCATGCCTAAGCTCTCCCCAGCTTAATTTTTCTCTGATTCTCTTGGTCTGACTTAATCATTTTGCCTGGGAAAGCTCCAAGCACACAGTTGTGCTCTGGGGCTGGTGTGCTGCCATGTACCAGCATAGAAATTAATTTGAAAAGGTGGACTGATACAGATTTAGTGCTGGTTGTGTTTATGTGAAGGGTGGACAGCAGGGTTAAGCTAGCCTGCAAAGATTGCAGAGATTTGATTTTGAACCCTTTTAGCTTTTTTGTTTTCATTGTACAATGTGAGTTTTAAGTTTACCTGAGATTTTTGGATGAGCTTTTGTCAGGTAAGGTACAGGGACTACAGACTTGTGGAGACCCTGGGGGCATTCCCTGATTTAGGGATACACAAGAAACTTACCTCAAAAAGCTTTAAGACTCCATTGGCTCGTTCCCCTGTTCCTATGTCCCTGAGCCACTCCCTCCCTATTCTCTGATTGGCCCTCATCTTCGTACTGCCCCGAGACCAGGCTCACCCACAGGCCCCTCAGAGACTGATAAGCTTGGACCCTCCATGTGTGTGTGCCTGTGACCTGAACATCTTACTGGGCGGCTAAACAATATATCTGTGGATATTATGCAAAGGCCCTGTTTGCCTCTTTACCTGAGACTTTACTAGCAGCAATGTAGGCTGCCACACAGACTAGAAACTGAACATGGTCTATCACATGTGCAGTAGCCACCTATCTGAAGCCAAGCACTTGGGTTAGGACACTGAAGTGGTAGATCACTCTTGTCGAGAAGGGTCCACAGGTATAGTGGATAACAGACCTGTCTGAATTATTTGCTTGATATGAGGGGAAGGTGATGATAAATCTTCCCCTGCAAAGAAATTGAAAAATCAGAATTCCCATGGTCTGTGTATCTTCAAATGTGTCAGATTTCATCAAAGACACAGGAAATTTGCAGTAAACAAAATAAAAAGGTTGCAAATTTTTCAAGATTGAATTCGGAGAAAACAAATTCTTTTTCATAAAATTCCTGTGGTGTTATTTTAAGTCCTTAAGGTTTATAGGATTTTTTGATAACGAAGCTTCCAGTCTACTTGTTTTGTGCAATGCTTTTGATTTAACATTTTAAATCATTTGGGTTTTGTAATTCACATTGTGATCTTGTCTATACAACAGCTACAATTGTTTCATGTTAAACTGTAATTAATATTTTTTGTTTTGAAAATGTCAAATTAAAACAAGTTTATTCACCTCAAGGGACAGCTTGGCCATAGAAATAACTTGTGTAGCAATGACCAAGGACAACTAAAACTACTTTCTAACATTTCTGTTTTTTCTTTTTAGGTCACTCTTCCTTTTAGGAACAATTACAGACAACAAATATGGGCAAGAAACGCATCAAAGTCAAAACTGCACAGTCTGATGAGTCTCCAGATATACTGAGTATGTTTCCTTGGAGAAGTTTGTGGATGTAATGTTTATTTTAACTCAGAGAAGGCTTGAAAGCTGATTAACATTAGAAGGCCTTCACACTAGCCACTGGCTTTGAAATCACATATACAAAATCTGGATTTTTAATTGAAACTCAAGTCTAGCAAGAAATATTTTTGTTGTGACTTTTCTAAGCATGCTAGAAAATAATAATCCTGTCTTGAAAAGTGAGATTAGTTTCTGGTTTTTTTTTAGGAAACTCAAACACACAGTTCTTTACTGATACAGATTGTGTAAAATTACTCAGAATATAAAGAGTTTGTGGAGTCAGCTGCCAAGCTTAAGTTGCATTTTCCTAGTGAAAAGTTTGTTGCAGAAGATTCTTGCTTTAATAGTAAAAGCTGTGTCTAAAATACTTTTTGTGAAGCAGTTTCCCTTTATTCTAGCAGCTAATTTGATACTGACTCTGGACACTTCAGCTCTCATAGTGTATTTTGGTTAAAACATGTTCTTTCTGTTCTTCTGTTCCAAATAGTTCTTAATCACAGATACTAAATTTTATTCTCCTAGCTCCATTCAGTCTCACCTGTGAATTTTTTTTGGACTTGTTTACCTTGTTTGTTGTAGCCTTTTTTTTAACTTATGTTGTGTAGCATTCTCTTCTACTACCTTATCTGCCAGGTTACAGATTGTATCTTTCTCATCTTTTTTGGGGAATTGATTTGAACCAGATTATTTTAGTTGGGGGAGAGAGCACTTAAGAGTTTGAGGAGACTTGGTGGGATGGCCTGTTTAAGTCCGCTGTGCTTTGGTTTCCTGATTGTCCTGGTCTTCTTGTGTTAGCTTCTGCCTCTAATGGATGCCTTTTTTATCTACTTTTGTCTGGTTAGCTTCTGTCTCTAATGGATGCCTTTTTTTATCTACTTTTGTCTGGTTTGGTTGTTGGGGACTTGTTTCCTGGAGTCAGGGTTAGTGTCTACTGTAACTGTCCCTTTTTTTTCTCCTGCAAAAGAGACCAGTTATGTTCTAGCTGCTGCTGGCATCTCAGTTTTTTGCCTATGAATAGGTTACCTTATGATGACAAAGACCTGTAAAGCTACAAATGAAACTAAGACTAATCATGGTGAATAATTCCACTGTAACAGTAGTTGCCGATATACAAAATTTTTTTTGTTTCTTTTTTAAATGACAGTTTTGTAGATGAAGCTTACGTTTTTCAGAAAGGCTAAAAGAATGCTGAATATCTATGTTTGTCCCTTGTTGGCTAGCATTTGCACTTTGATAAAATCCTGTAATCTTTGACAGAAACAAAACTGGAGGTACAAAAATTTGCACCAATTTCAGCTTATGCCAATAGAAGTTTGCCATCTTGAGGCTGTAATCTTGCCTCAACAAAGATAGTTTATGAACTGTCACACTCTGAGCAATAAAAACAGCTCAAAGTTTAGGATGTACCAACAGTATTCCCATATTGTCAATCGTGGTAACAAAAGGTTTCTTTCTGATACTCTGATAAATTGTTCGTGTTTCATTGGCTCTAGAAAGACTATCCTAGCTTCTGTATTACTGCCAGTGTATTCAAAGGATTTTTTATGCTACCTACATCCTTCTTGTGCTTTTTAATTTTTAGAACCTGTGTGCAAGCATATTCGTAAAGGACTGGACCAAGGCCTTGTGAGAAAGGCAGTGCAGAATGTAGAATGGCATATTTGTCAGGACTGCAAGGCAGACAGTAAGACACAAGAGAAGGCTGAGGAGGAGGAGACTGATGAAGGCACTTCGATATGGTTATGCCTAAAATGCGGCCATAGGGTATCTCTTTTGTTGTTAATTTGTCTTAATACCTTTCAGTGTCTCATAATGCAGTGGAAAGTCTGAATTATTTTTCAGAGAAAATAAAAATACTCCTAATCTGTGGGGTTTTTTTGCAAGATCTTAATGCTCATGTTAGTTCATGAAACTTAGAACTCTGCATGCTGAAGAGGTTTTGGTTCTGTTTCGTTCTTTCAGGTGTTTAGACTGGAATTTATTCATTAAATGTTCAGTCCCATAACAGCTTTATTCTGCACCCAGTAATTTATCCATCTGCAAAAATAAATATTTTGAAATAGATATCCCTCTGTTGATCCCAATTAGTTGAACATAATTGAACAGTTTTGATTGTAATACTTTGGTTTTACTCTGAATTTATGTATGTTTCATTGGCAGTCAAATGGATTTTGTGACACTTGTGGTTATCAATATTGTAGGGCTGTGACAGAAATTCTCCTGACCAGCATGCTTTAAAGCATTATGAAACACCAAGATCAGATCCCCACTGTTTGGTTCTCAATTTGGACAACTGGAGTGTGTGGTGAGTTTGTCAGGCAGCACAAGACAGAGCTGGAAGGCAACAGAGGCTGGAATATGATTTGTCCTTTCTTTGTGAATTCTGAGATTTCTCTCTAGGCATATATTAAAGGCTTTCCAAACATGTAATTTCTAGCAGTCTTTGCTGAGATTTGCAGAATAAATGTTATTTTAATGTAAAATTTACGATTTGGAAATCTTCATAATTAAGGTTGAACTTGGCCAACTAGTAAATGTCTTTGACTTAATATTTCACTGTTTTTACTTGGTCAGAATACTGACACATGGACACAAGTGTTGATCAGTAGATCTAAATCTTAAGTTTTGACCTTGGGAAGAAAGTTCTTTCTGATGTGCACTTAGTGACAACATTACTTTTATCTCCTCTGAAAATATGATTTTTTAATACTACATATAGACAGGAAGCATAGCTAGAATTACGAGATGCTACTGGATCAAGCAATACAAAATCCACGTCCCTGGTAGTTTTTGCTTCTCTCAAAAGTAATTATGCACTTGTATATATGAGGGGAACCCCAGTTTTCTAAACTGTGCTATATAGAAATACTGTACTTGACATAAAGAGTTCTTGTTTTGCTTAGTAATGTGGTTCTGCACCTTAGTATCTGTCATTTTGTTCATTTTATATAACATTATCTATTTACTTGATCATACTTAGTACTTACATGTAATGATCACTACTTTTAATGAATTCTAGAATGGAAATGGACATTGTCAGTAACATTATAACTAATGAGCTAGTGAGCTTGTCTTTGTGAATTTAAATTAGTGTTAAAATTGTGGGTTTGAAGTGCCCTATTTTCCCTGGTTTTTAATCAAAATAGTTGCAAGTAAGAGGAAGTTGTGGAAGTAAGATGTTTTGGCTTCCTTCTAGAATTTCTTGGTTGTACAAACTTGCCCAAGAAATTATTCAAAGATTGATATATTGGCTATAAATTAGTTGTAGATCACACCCACTGTCAAGAACTGTATTTCAGAGTGGGCCTAGTACAGAAATTCTGATCAAAATTTTGACCAAAATTCTAATTCTAATAAAAATTCTTTTATTAATTATATGGATGTGTGACCAAACCTGTCTGTGGTGTGCATACACATGTGGTTCAAATTGGATGTAAGTAATAACTGTAAAGAGTTTAAAGACGTGGAGAAAAAGGGAGAGTTCTAAGTATTCACTAAGTTCTGTGCTTTTGGGTTTACAACTGCTGTTGTACTTATTTTCAGTGCTGGTCAAACAGCCATCACTAACAAAACCTTTTCCACTACCTTGATTCTTTCAAGATTGTCTACAACTTTTTTTGACAGGTAGAAGGTAATGGTGTTAAAACACACCATGGAAGTAACTGTCCTTTGTCATTCCAGGAGTGAGAATGTCTATTTTTGTTATTAATCAGATAGACAATAGACAAGCAATCAGGGATACAAAAGCTGAATCAATTTTTTAAATTAAATATGAGAAAATGTGATGACTAAAGCTAATGCCAGGGCGGCTGGAGATTTGGGGAAACACTTCGCTGCAGACTTCTGCTTTTAATATCAGAAAATTAAGTCTGACTTATGGTAATCTGAAATCTGCCTAAGAACTGTAACTGGTGTTTTCCAAAATGCAGAAGTATCAGTACTTCTTTAAAGAGTTGATTGGGTGGAACTACAAAATTGGTACATGTAAAACTCCTTCAGATATTTGTGTCCTGTCATGGTTTTAGCCTTCTTGAGCCTTTATGACTGCAACTTCTCCTACAATTTTTTCTAAAGCACATTACTGGCATAACCTGAGCTTCTTTGCTTGTAAAGAGACAAATGGGGTTTGTATCAGCAGTAGAAGAGCAAATACAAGTCTGCAGGTTTAAGGGTGGACACTTGAGTTACTTCTTATCTGACTTAAATACAATTAAATATTTGCTTGGCTAGAATATTCAAAATATTTTTCCATACCATAATATTCATAAGTCATTTCCTTTAAGGCTTGATATCTTAGATTCTTGATTTTGGCAAAGTTATCCAAGCTTTTCTTTTTCTTACTGCAGGGTTTCTAAGCACATCTTTTAAAAGTCTAATTTATACTTGTAAATTGCAACTGCCAGTCACCAAAATAATTTACTAAAGATAATTTTAAGTGTTTTATTTTTGTGACAAGTAGATTGAATTCTTCTCTAAGACTTATAACTCTTACACTAAACCTTGTAATTTTATAACTTTGTGTAATGAATTGCATCAAAAAAGTAAATAGCTTGGGATTTTTAAATAATAGAAAAAAAATAGGATTAATTGTCCTCTTTTGGCGGTGGCGGAGACAGGTGCTACCCATGTGATAATGAAGTTCCATATAAAACTTCAACCCTTTTGGGCCAGACTGTGGATTTTGTTAGAAAACAAGTTGGTATTGACTCATCACATGCAGGTAAGTAATTATAGTATAGGTACAGTAAATCAGGTCTCCTAAGTTTTGGAGACAGTGTTATAAATCCAGAATTTACACTTTTTATGGTAAAGGGAAAAACTAATTTCTCCCCTTTTTTAATATTCTTTGTCACAATTCTGATAGCATAAGTAATGTCCTAGCCCATAGGCTTAATTAGATCAGGATTTTGCTCAGCATCCCCTAAACATTTACAGACAAAACATACAAGAACAGGCAGATAAAAGGCCAGTTTTACTGTGACTTTTTCTAAAATGCGATGTTCACTTTTTCTGCAAATAGGCATTTGACTTTCAGTACTTAGGGTGCTGTGTTTATTCATCAGTGTTGCTCAGTCTGTCTTGAGGCCTAAAGAAAAATTAACCTTGTTTAAGCATAATTTGATTTGATTTTTCTAAAGTCTTTTTGTGGGTATTTTTGAATGTATTAGGAATGACTAAGTCTCCAGCTGTTGCAGCACACATCCTAATGGAAGCAGTAGTATACAGATGTTTTATCACTGGATCTGTATGTTTAGTTTAGGCAGCTGCAGTGCTTTTAGAACTCTATAGTATTGTGTTCAGCCTGCAATCTATCTGTAAAATATGATTGTTTAAAAGAAAGCAAACCCAGCAAAAACTCCCTAGTTTCCATAGTGGCAAAACTAGTTTTGTACAAGGCATTCCCACTAGAAAAATTGGATTAATTTGCATATGAAAATAAGTGCTATAACAAATGACTGTAAGAAATTCCAACACTTGGGTGAAATCACAGGCCTTGTGGGAAATGGAATACAAACATCCAGCAACATGGCTGTCTCTGAATTCAATTTTTTTAAGAAAGCAGCTGAGGTTTTCCCATAGGGAGCAGAGTTTTTTGAGTGGTCAGTCTTTCGCAGAGACACAATTGAACTTCATATGAGTTGACAAAATCTTCTTCTTGGGTTTGAACTGGAAAACCAATGAATACTGGCGTCCAGTTGTTGCCTGCTTCATGTATTCTGTGTTGTTGTTCATCTATCTGTTTCTTGTTCTAAGATTGTATTGTCTGTTTTTCTTGTTTTTTCTGAACTTGTTTTACTTGATTTTACAGATAGTATTAGCTCTCAGCCCTATTTATCAGAAACCTAATAACAGCTGATGGCCAAACAGGTAGAACCAGTGTGGATGTTATTTTGAAAACAGCCTGGAACTCCCTTACAGCTTTATTAAACAGGCTGTTGAAGTTTTCAGCAATACACCAAAATAATTTGGGGGAAAATATTTTTAACTTGTCTTGAAGACTATAAACCTTTCAGTATCATCTGATTAGGTACATGAAATGAATATGAGAATGCCTCAACAGTGGGAACCATTTGGATGTTGTGGGAGAAAGCCCTCACATAGGTGATTTTTGACAGGAACATTCTGAGGAATTTCAGAGTATGTTGGCATAAATTGCTTGTATGCCAAGAGATGTTTAATTTGCTTGCTGATTCGAAATGGATTTCAGGGGGCTCACAATTTGTTGTTTTGTTCGTTTTTTAACTTCTATTTCCTAGATAATTTAAGAACCAAAACCAGTTTTGTATTTAAAAATGAAAGAATTAAATATCATGTGTATGAGCTCTAAACATCATAGATTGCTGCCTGCTGTAATAATCTTTCCTAGTCTATACCCTATAACTGTGTTAACATGTGATATGTTTTTATTATTTCAGTCGAAAAACAAGAGAACAAAGAAGTTGAAAATAAAAAAGTAGAAAAAGACAGCAAAAATAAACAAGGAAAAGAAGTTTCACTTAAAGAAGAAAATTCTCCTTCAACTGCTAATGGAGAAGTCACTGTGAAAGGACTTAGTAACTTGGGGAATACATGTTTCTTTAATGCAGTGATGCAGGTACTTGCTGTTGTTTTTAGAAAAACTTTAAATGGAAAAAAAGCCACAAACAAAACAAAAACCAACAGCCCTGCCTCCAGCATTTTACAGTGACACAATTAGAATGGGATATTTTATCTGCCAGGAATGATGGCTTCTTTCTAAAAATAGTGTGTTGGCCCAGAGAAATACGAAGAAATGGAGCCACAGGTTCAGACTTGCTCTAAGGGTAAACACAATAAGCTGTGTTGTCCTTGAGGGAAACAGCATTTTTCACTGAAATAAAATAAGCTTGCCAACTTCTAGTTATTTTTTTAAATATTATAAATATGAAATATTTCACCCTTGTGACCTCTTAGACTATAAGAGATTAGTACTCAAAAAACCATGGGTGTTTATTGTAATAAAACTGTCTCTCTCAGCAAAAGGAAATCAAAAGTAATATTGGATTAAAAAAACAGGATGAGCAAGTTGCAGGCATTACCATTTTGTGTGAATTGTTCAGCTCAGAAATGTAAAATAAACTTGTTCTTTTCATGTGTATTGAAACTGACATTATCTTGTCCTCTTTGGCTTTTGATACTGAAGCTTTACTCAAACAAAATTCCCACTGTACTTGCAGATTTTAGTAAACTGCTTTTGATTCACTTTTAAACACTTTAAACCAAGTAAATACATACATTGCATTTTATCCTTTGAATTTTTAGAAATAGACACTAGTAAATACACTTGTCAAAAGATCAGTCTATAAGGAAAATACATTTAGGGTTTCTGCAATATGAACTAATGCTTATGGAGGGCACTGGAGGTTCTATTAGCTATACAGAATGTACCTTTAAATCTTCAACACAGATGGGGATTCTAGAGTGATAATTAACCACTTTAGTTCCCTGTTTGGGAAAATGCTGCTAAACTGATTGCTACAAATTCCATGACTAATGAAGTTCAACTGCCCTTCCCATTGTCCCTATTTTCCAATTTCTTTCTGTCTTCTGTGTTCTACAGAATTTATCACAAACTCCAGTCCTGAGGGAGCTGCTTAAAGAAGCTAAAATACCTGGCACAACGATTAAAATTGAGTCACCTGAGCTATGCATGGTAATATGCTTTGACCTCCGTAGTGTTTGTCCTCACCTTCCAGTATGTTAAGGAAATCAGCAATACTGATCTGTCAGTTTTAAAGCTGTTCCTATTGCCAGCTTCCTACTCACAGCCAGTAAATGCCAACTCCATCCCCAGCAGATTGCCCTTGGCTAGCTAGCCCACTGTTTTATAATACCCATCCTCATTGGATGGGCAAGGCTGTTTCCACCCTTTGATAATTAGCACAAGCCGTGATTCATCAGGGGCAGGGTTGCTTACAGTCCCTTCTCCTACATGGTCCAGCTAAATACTAACAAGATCAGGGTGTAAAATCAGCAGGAGCTTCACCACTGCTTTCTATAAAACTGCTTCTGAAGTCAGTGGAGGTATTTTGTTCAGAGTGTAAGAGCAGTGATTCAATACTCTGTCGAAGGAGTGCTTATATTATGATGATGTTATTTAAAGGATGAAAATGTGTAACTCTTGCTATAGTGCCACTTGTCTAAATGCAGAATAGGAAATTAGAGGATGTCTGTAGCACTAACTTAAATAGCACACCTGTCATTATAGTTAGAGATTTGGATAACAGAAAATGCACAACCTTTTTTAAGAAATTAGGTTTTTTCCTAGTAAAGGTAAGAAATCCAGACTTTGAACTAAGCAATAAATAAATGGGTTGTGATATCGTTTCATGATAAACCACACATAGTTTTTGTCAGGTTAACTGATTACCATTTTGGAATTTTGGGTATTCTATTTAACAATAACATTTTTAATGAACTGAAAAGGAAAAACTTAATTCAAAACAGTCTGCCACTGAATTAAGGCAAAACAGCTCTGTTGCTTTTCTTTCAAACAGGAACCTCAGCTAATAAAACTAGATCAGCCGGGTCCTTTAACACTAGCCATGCATCAGTTTGTGACAGAAATGCAAGAGACAAAAAAAGGGGTAGTGACTCCTAAGGAACTTTTTGCTCAGGTTTGTAAAAAGTAAGTATATGTACAATTGCACGTCATAGTGGGTATGAAAAAATTTGTTGTTTAAGACTGTCAGTTTTTCCTCTTTTTTTTATCTCTAGCTCAGAACACAGCATACAGAATTTATAGAATAATTTTTAATTATTGAAAGAAATCTTAATTTTTGAAAGAGCAAAATAAAAATGAATAGCTGTAAAATGAAAGCTACTCAGTGACATACTGTGTAGCTGGCATCATATTTTTAGAAAATACTGTATGTAGACACTTGTTGCTTTTATATACTTACATTCTGGAGATTTTGTCCATGTATGTTTGCTGTGAATAATTTTTGCTTTATCTCTGAGTTCAGTTATACTTTAAAATTGCATTTAACAGAGCAGTACGATTCAAAGGTTATCAGCAGCAAGACAGTCATGAACTGCTTCGTTATTTACTTGATGGAATGAGAGCAGAAGAAATCCAGGTGAGTGCTAAAGTCATAGTTGTGCATTCCTTTCTCTTCGTACTCTGACCCAGACTCTTTATTCTGCTGAAGGGAGAAAGAACATGCTTCCTGAGATATGTCAGCTTCTGAAGTGTGTTTGTGCTGTCCATAGCACTCACTTGAACCATATTAACAATGAGAACCCACAGAAAAAGTGGGTTTGGAGTATGTGTAGGCACCCTAAAGAATATCCTTATATTTTAATTTCTGAAACACACTTGCAGAAATTCCTGGATTTTATGTCAGTTTTAATTTGCAGCTTCTCCGTTGATTTCTTTTCTTTTTCTTTTTTTTTTTTTTTTTTTTTTGATACCCACAGGAACTATTGTGTGGTTCTACAGGTATTTGTGTTGTTTGTATTGATTCTCTTAGTTGATGAAGATTATACTTTTTCCTCCATCTGAAACACATAAAATGAAGTAGCTAACTGAATTATTTTAGGAAATTTTACAGAGTATATTTGTTTTGAAAATTTCAGCAAATAAACATTGGAATTCTAAAGGCACTGAGTGACTCTAGCAAACAAAATGAAGAAGAACTTAAAAAGAAAATTAAAGGTAAATTATCACAGCGTCAGTAACTTGTAAAATCTCCTTTGTTGAAGTATATAAAGTAACATTAATAGTATCAACTAAAAGATACATGTTTATTTGTACAGCTTTATGACCTCTTGAGTATGCATGTATCTAGAATAAAAGGCTCAATAATTTTAGTCTATATTTAAATGTCTTGCTGAACTTTGTTGGCATTTTCTTCTTAACAGGATAAGAGAGAGTTGATTCTGAAGACATCATACATTAAAATATGTTTGGGCAATGATTAATAATTCAGACATAAGAAATTAAAATACTAGTATGTGAATATAATTTATGCAGCGGCTAATAGTCCATTGTTACCTAACAGTAGTATAGAAAAATTCCAAACAGTGAACAGAATTTTTTAACTTTTCAACATGACCTGGGAGATGATCTGACAATTTAAATTCAGACTGTGTTACTCTGAAATTACAACTTGAGGAAAATGGTTTTGTTTGTCTGACAAAAGTTGGTGCTCATTTTTTAAGTTCAGATAGTTGTTTCAGTCTTCAGAGAAAACAGGAATTCTTACTGAAATGCAGTACTTCTGAGAAAATAGGGAAATGCATTTGAGCAGAGAAGGTGGTAGAGGTATGGTTTAACCAAGCTGTGTTCTGGGAATGTATTTTCATCCCCATTCTTTTGATCCACAAAAGATTCTTAATTTAAGAATCTTGCTGTATTTGCTATCCTGAGGAAACCAGAGCAGGCCAGCATGTTCCGTCGCTCATCTTGCATGTTATAGTCTCCTTTTTTATTAGGTATGTTGTAATGAGATTGGTTGCCAGTATATTGTGTAATATTTTTAACTTTACTGTATACTTTTTGAATTCTCAGAATATGAAAAGAAAAAGGGAATACAAAGTTTTGTAGATCGAATCTTTGGTGGAGAATTAACCAGCACAATTATGTGTGAGGAATGCAGAACTGTGAGTAAACTGCCTGCTCTGAATAACGTAGAGTGTCACGTCCTGTAATCTGCAGGATAACCCCAAAGTGACTGTCTATAGAAATAAGACTTGACTAGCTGCATGCTTTTCAAAAAAGAAGGATGATTTGGCTGGAATCTTTCTTCCACTCTGTTTTAAAGTTAATCTTGCAGTACCTTTCAAAAGCCTTCCAGAAAAAGAGGTCCGAAACAGCAAGCTTAATTGCCAGAATTCTCTCCTAGATTCCCAGTGAACACTTTCCAGTGGTACAGATCATAGAGCAAATTTATTTTTATGGTGTGCTTTCCTTTTTCATTCAGGGGATTACATTTTCCCCTTTACCACAATGAAAAATGGTAGTGGGAGTGCCAGGAGGACAGTCAAGAAGATGCTATTGGGATAATATATCCTGAGAATGAAGTAATTGAGTGTATTAGCAAATGGACTAGTTGAATAATATGATGGATTACAGCTATGAGTCTCTTAGGACCTAAGGTGCAATCTCACTAGATAACTGAAATTCATAAAAGTATTTCCTGCTCATTTCTGTGGTAATGTGACTGCTGGATTTTTGGTCATTGGAAGCTATTTTTGGAGGTAAATGAGCCATGTTTTACAGTTGAGTGCACAAGCAGGCAAATACACACATGCAAATGCACCTATTGACAGCAAGCCAGCTGTTTCCAAACAAAATTAAATTGGACTCTTGATTATTCATTTAAAGGTGTCCTTGGTCCATGAGTCTTTCCTTGATTTGTCACTTCCCGTACTAGATGTTCAGGTAAGAAACAGTCATAGGTACTCTTCAGCTTTTATTTTTTTTTTATTCATAGGGAAACACTTATTATACAGTCATTAGGAAAAGTATTTAAGCTTCTTTCTAGAAGTCTCTTTTGCAAGTCAAAATTGCACAGAAAGATAGAGAATAAGATTTTTAATGAGAGTCATTCCTGTGAGTTGTGGCTTATGAATTGTCTCAGCAAAATCTGAGTTCTTTGTGGGTTTGTTTTCACATTTTTCATCCATTTTCCTGCACCAAGTCCAAGAACATCTCTCCTAATATTCAGATTATGGAATAAAGATAATGAATGTTGATGATAGGATAATATGTGAATACTTATTGGATTAATCTTCAGACACTCAAAGTACTTGATTTGCTTTATGTTTTGTATTGATAATCTTTATGTGTAATAATTCAGATTTTTTTGTGTAGCACTCATAATGTTTACTCATAAACATTGAAATGGAACCCCCAGAGCCAAAGGGGTCATGACTTTGGCATCAAACAAGTTTCCTTTTAGCAGAAACAAATTCTGTGGCAGACAGTTAAACAGAAAATGTCTCTGCTTGTGTAAAACATTACTCTTCGGTGTATTTAATGAGATCTGTTAGAGGCAAAGGTTTAGATTTTGGCCCTCAATAGCCTTACTTTTCATACTGTTTCATTCTGTTTCATATGGACTCTCTGAAGTGAGACACTCCTTCCATTAACATCAGGGTGTGAGTTAGTTGTATGTTACATGATTAAAATGTTACCTTAAGTTGAAAACTCAGACAACATCTCTGTTTCTGTGGTTCTTCTGTGGCTTTTTGGGTTTTGTAGAAAGGGAAAATTACAAAGACAGACAACGTTAAAAAAAACAAAGAAAAGGAATCTGAAGATGAAGAGGATAAAATCAATGACCATTACCTTAAGCAGAAATATGAGCCCCTTGGTACAAGTAAGCACCTTCAGAAAAAAATGAAGAAACAGGCCAAAAAAAAAGCCAAGGTCGGTTTGGATAGGTATTTCACTTTGTGCTTGCTGTTTCTGTTCAAGAAATTCTTTTTTGTTTCCTTAGTTTACATGAAGGAAGATATAGCGTAGAACTTCTCCTCTTTTCAAAAATACATAACTGAAAAGACCAATTATACCCATGTCTTTGGTGTTAAGATGTTCTGTTGAGTGTTGCTGGGTAGGAATAATATAATAATATCCAGTAGAATTTGTTGCGTGTCTGAAGATGCCTTAATTTGTATCATACTGTTTTTCAGTCATTGATTGTAAGAATCTTCACAAAACTTTAGAATACAGACACAAGAAAGATCAGGAAGATAGCAAGGGCATTATTATCTTTTGATGATACTATATAACAGGGAGCAGTAGGAACTATGTCTGAGTGAGGATAAATACAGTATTGGAACTGATTACCTCTGATCATTAAATCATAGATTATTCTTCCCCCTCCTGCCTTGTGTGCGCATCTATGGCATGCAACAAAGATTATAAAGAAGTGGTAAGAAATGCTAAATATAAATTTTACTTATTTTGTTGTTTGTACTCTTGTTTATTATGTATTCAAATAAGCAGAGCCAACGCCGGCAGGAAAAACTTCAAGGAAAGGTGCTTCACTTGACATATCTCTGCACAACTGAACAGCCAGAGATAGATGTCAAGTACAACCAAGAATCAGATACTGAAATGAGCTCCAAAACTCTTGATAAGAAGCAAGAAAAGGAATCGTCACATGATTGCAAAGATTACTGCTTAACTCAGAAAGACTTGAGTATACAGGGAAATAGTAGAGAACTTCAGAGCAGGCATGAAAATGGAGGAAAGCCAGAACAACAGTGGGAAGAAAACGAGTCGCTCATGGATCTCTCTATGGAAGGCTTAGATTCTCCTGTGAAGTTTGTCAATGGCCTTGACAACCTGTCTTTGGAAGAGGAGGATGATGACAATGAAAATGAGGAAGAGCTTACTATGGACTTTTCAAAACTCCACTTGAGTGCCAGTGACACAAGTGACACAAATACCTTGGATGGCCTTCAGCCTGTCCCTAACAAGACGTGCGAAGTATCTACAGATGACCCCGAAATGGCATTTTGTACTCTGGCAAACAGGGAAGAGCTAAACCCTGAGGAAGATTCAGTCCATCATTGTTTGTATCAGTTTACCCGTAATGAAACACTTACCGAGACCAATAAACTACTGTGTGATGTGTGTACACAAAGGCATTTTGGACCAAAGAACAACATAAGTATGACAGACTTTTTAAAAGAAAACTTTAAACATATCCCTGTATGCTTCTTGAGTGGGTAAAGAGTGGGGGGATTATCCCTTGTGTAACTTTGTCTACTTTCATTCATTGTATTAAAGGAGAATGCTCAGCTTCTCAGGTCTTGCAATAGATGACATTGTAACACTTTAAAGAGTAAAAATAAATTCCTGCTGTGACCTTTGTTTTGATATAAATCACTTGTTTTAATCTTTGGTGATTTTTCTTTTCTGCAGGTGAAAAGAAGTGTGTTTATACTAATGCCAAAAAACAGATGCTCATCTCTTTAGCTCCTCCAATTTTAACCCTTCACTTAAAGAGGTTTCAGCAGGTAAGTAGCAGGCTGATACATGTATATAGCCTCAAGTTAATATGTATATACATGTACATATGTGTGTAGTATTAGCTTAACTTGAAATATGCTAACATTACTTTTATTTTCTATAAAACTAGTTTGGGTTTTTTCCCAAAGTTTGGAAGGCATTCATATGCAGCATTGTGTTTTGTGGTCGTTGAGGCACTAACATGTGTTTCCCTGAAAGAATATTCCCTTAATTAACTGGAAAATACTGTTTTTAAATGTATTCACAACATATTCCCTCGTTATTCTTACTGCTTACTGTATTAACCAGAATCCAAGCATTAATGGTTTCCTACAATTACAGCTGCTCATGGGCTCATATATTTCAGTAGGTATAGTTAAATAGGATCCCTTACTAGTAACAAATAAATAACAAGTTGGCAGAAGTGGAAAAGAGAGGATTCTGAGCCTTGCGGAGCAGAAGGAAGGATGAAAGGAAAGAAAAGTAACTTAAGTTTTATTTACAGACACTGAAGTCACTTTCCTGTTTATTCCCAAGTTGCAGAAAAATTTTTGACTCAGGGCTTTAGCTTTTCAAGAGAGGAGGAAGAAAGGAAAGGGAGACAGTACCTCTAAATTTAAACCTGTTTGGTGTTTTTGGTCAATATACTTGAAAAATAAGGGAGGCATCTTTAATTAGATGAAAACCAATTTCATATAGAAAATGGAAATGTGTAGCCTGATCCACGAGACTGTACTATGAAGAAAATAACATTTATCATCATCTCCTTTTGTTTTTCCAGTTTGATACTGGACGATTGTTTGATTAAGGTGGGAGCAGTTTGCATCAGTTCGGGTGTTCTAAGATCAGATCCTCAGGCATGTGACAGTATCTGAGAAGCCAGAGTTGTCCTCATAGTTACTGAAGTGCATTAGAGCTGATTATTTTTCCACTTCTGCTACTATTACATTAATGTATGAGTGAGCTGAAGAGCCATCTTAACTTGTGCTCCAGTGCAGCATGTGGGGCCAAGGAAATAATGCTGGAATACTGGACATCAGAGGAAAAAGACCTGCTTTTTCTCAGTTTTGTGTAATGTAAAACTAATTTGTATTGTTGAAACTTTAACCTGAAACATTTAGTAACTAAGTGTGGTTTTATTATGCTCCATTTTAACATGATGGGGTTTTCCCTCTACTTTGGTCGTTTAAGGCTGGATTTAATCTGCAGAAGGTTAACAGGCATATCAAGTTCCCAGAAGTGATAGACTTGGCTCCTTTCTGTACAGCTAAATGTAAAGTAAGTGGGAAAACAATCAGATTCTCCTTTCCCATGTTCTAATGTGCTTTCACAACAAAGCTGCATAGCAAAATCTTTGTACAATGCTTGTCAAGCCTGTTACTTTGTGTGATAACTTGTACTTCACTGCTCATAACTGTAGTGCTTGCATGAATCTCTAATGATCAGTTTCCATTTCATCAGCAAAAAAATCAAAGAGTTTGCATTCTTCAAAACCCAGCACTTGGCTGACATAGCTAAACTTGTGGTTTTCTAGAATGTGGCTGAAGGGAATACAAAGGTCTTGTACTCTCTCTATGGAGTTGTCGAACACAGCGGAACAATGAGGTCTGGGCACTACACTGCCTATGTTAAAATGAGAGCTATGAACAGCCACCTCTCTGATCTTGTTCTTAGAGGACAGTCTCAAGGTAAATAATTAGAAATATTTTACAAATTATTTCTTACAGAATCACAAAATGGTTTGGGTTGGAAGGGGTCTTAAAGATCATGTAGTTCCAGCCTCCTGCCATGGCTTTTAAGTTCTGTGAGAAAGGCAATGAAGCTAGTGAAATGGTATAACGAGTGGGTGAGGGAACTGGGAGGGCTCAGCCTGGAGAAAAGGAGGCTCAGGGGAGATCTTATCACACTCCAGAACTGCCTGAAAGGAGGGTGTAGCAAGGTGGACGTCCAGCTCTGGTCCCAGGCAACCAGTGACAGGATGTGAGGAAATGGCCTTGAGCTGTGCCAGAGGAGGTTCAGGTTGGACATTAGGAAGAAAAGAGGACAAAATAGTGGTTAAGCATTGGAAGGGGCTGCCCAAGGATGTGGCGACATCCCCATCCCTGGAGGTGTTCAGCGGACAACCAGATGTAGCACTCAGTGCTCTGATCTGGTTAACAAGGCAATGATCAGTCACAGGTTGGATTCCGTCTTGGAGGTCTTTTCCACCTCAATGATTCTATGATTATACTCTATGATTCTTACTGAAGAACGGTAATAGAACTGATTGCTTCAATTCTTTGTAGTAACTTTTACTCCTAAATTTTTCCTTTCACAGCTTCAGAAACTGAGCTAGTCAAGGGTCAGTGGTTCCACATCAGCGATACCCATGTACAACCTGTCTCTGTGTCCAAAGTGCTGAGCTCCCAAGCCTATCTTCTGTTCTATGAGAGGCTGCTGTAACTCATCAGAAGAGCCTTCTTGTATGTGCAGCCACCTTGTTTGGAGGTCTGAGAAAGCAGACTTGCAAATCATGTTGTTAATATGTTGGAGCTTCTGTATAGCAGGAATTCACTTTATGCGTTTTAGGCACACTGACAAGCAGTTAACTTACACTTTTTCCAGTGTTTTACTACTTTTCAATAAAAGATTTTTTCAAAGTTACAGCTTTGGGTTTTTGTTGAATAATTTGGTTTCGTTTAGTTTACAGACTGCCAAGGGACTCTTATGCCAACACTGCCTTTTTGTTGTAGGACTTTTTCTTTGAGAGCAGCTGCTGGACATTTTGAAGCGGTTTGGGATCTTCAGGAGTTAGAGTGCAAGATGGTACATAGATCTTGATGGAAAGTGCACATCTCCAGGGAGCTGGATGCGGTTCAGTGGGTGCGAGTTCCATGCTGAGCAGCTGATGGCCCAGAAAACATTCTAAAATGAAGAGACCGTGCTGCAATTGCCTTTTATTTTGAAGCTTATAAACTGTACATCCAACAATGAAATGATTCCTCTTCCTTCTCTGCTATATGCAGTATCACATTCTGTCAGTGCCCAAGAGCCAGGATCCCCAGTGGAGCTCCTGCCCCCACCCTGCTCCCACACAAACAGGGCTGGGCTAGAAAAGCACTTGTCTTTTTCCTGGGCACTGTCAATGCTCATCAAAATAACCACACCATGGTGCTGTCGACTCACAAAACAAGGACACACACCGAGCCCAGCTCGAAACCACCCCCAGGATGCAGCCAAGTCAGCAACGTCCCTGCTCTCAAATCAACTTTGTCTGGACTAAAAGATTTAGCCAATCTTCCCCTTGCAACACAGGAACCCCTGGGCAGGTGCCCAGGTGGGGTGACAACCTTCCCAAGAGCAATCCCCTCCTGGTCCAGACAACCAGCTCCCCCAGACCACCTTAAACTCAGGCCCGGATGGAATAAATGCACGCTTGACCAGAAAATGAAGGAGGGCTCTTGACTCGAGGACTCCAACTGGGCTTTATTACAGGAACAGCAGAGGCTCTAGTGAAGGTAGGGTCCAGGTGAGGTGGAGAGTATGACTGGCTGGAAGGCTCACAACCACAACTGAAGGGTCTCTGGACCCTTCAAGGGTCTCTCAAGAAGCCAGAGAGAGGGTGCTGATCACTCCCACAGAAGCACAAGACACCCAGGCAGAAGGCACTGACAGCCCCAAGCTGGGGGCTGGGGCTGGGGAGGGGACCAGATATATAACTGGGGAAAAGTGGGAGGGGTTGGGACACAAATAAACCAACAGGGTTAGGGGAGAAGGGAGGAGCTGGGATGGGGTGACACGACCACAGCCAATGGGGACCGGAAAGGGGAGTGGTTCTGAACAGAGGCCAGTGGGTGAACGGAAGGTACAGAGTCTTCTAGAACAGGGGAGGGAGTACTATTGGAGTGCCAAGGCCAGATTTACATAATGGAATGGAGAATCTTGGGAAAATGTTTCAGTTTCTCACCCTGAACTGGAATGGAGTTTCTTCCCAGGGCATTCCCACTTCAGTGCCTGACCCCTGGCCTCCCACATTCCAAGTGGATGCTTTTCTTTGCACCACACTCAAAGGCCAACACCAACTCCTCTGCCCTAACAAACTTTTTCTTTCTCTTAGAGTCTGGTAACAAACTTGCAAACATTGGCCAAAAACAGAGCTCACAAAACTGTCAGTGGAGAAAGCTCTTTGCTACCTACAATTTCAATTGCACCCATCAAACTACAAACACCCACCCTGCTATTACCACTTTCCTTCTCAGCTCTAGTTACCATCGTTAGCCTTCAGTCTCTGAGTCAGGATCCAAATGGCACTAGGGTCTGCTCACGCATGAAAGCTACAAGGGACAAAACCCTGCCTGGCCTCTGCATTCCCACTGACAGTTCAACAACTCTAACCCAGAGGACTGCCTGTTGGGAAAAGCCTTTCAATTCACTGAGACCACCCAAAGTGCCCATCCAAACTTTGCCAAGGAGAAGAAGAACTAGAAGCCCATCTCAAAAGAAAAGGCATCCCCTCCAAAATCCAAAACATCCAGGGCCTGATCCTATAGAAAGGTGTCAGAACACTACTATTTGGCATTAGCTGCATGGGGCACTAGATATGCTGCACACTAAGACCCAGCCCAGCTCTTTACCTTGTCCAAAAGAAGTGTGCTTGCAGAATTTCAAGAAGGCTGCCTTGAGGAAATGGAAAACATATGCCAAATGGATTCTTTCAGGAGGGAGACTGCCTTCCAAAGATGGATACCGACTTCATGAATGTACAAATTGAGTCAGTGCTTCCAAACCATATATGCCAGGATAGAAAGTTACTGCTGCCTTTAAGCTGCACGACACAGCTTCTTATCTGCCACTCCAACACTGGGGCTAAGTTCTTTCCTTCCCATGAGAAAGCATTGCTGTTCTCCTTCAGGAACTTAACAAGCAAAAGTTGCATACCACGTCCCATACTGACTCTGTCCAACAATGGCTCCTACACAGAAGGGTCCAGGACAGAAATGTCTTGCTGGACTATACCTCCCCACGGTACCTTATCAGCTGCCCTACCAACATTGCCGCCATATCTTTTACTTCCTATGGAAAGGCACTCCAAGTCACTTGGCTTTGCCTTGCCTCCAGTACTGTGCCTAGTTTTCCTAGCCTACCCTAGCTTTGCTTCCTTGCCTATGTCTGCCTCACCTAGCCCTACAAATAACTTCCTATCTTGGCTTTGCCTTGCCTACCACTCTTTGCCTTGCCTTCCATGCAGGTAAGGCAATGCAAAGCAAGTGTAGGCAATTGTAGGCAAATCAAGGGAGAGGTTGGCAAGGCTGGAGCTGTGAGGGGAAAGCAAATGGAGTGGTAGGTGAGAAAAGTCTCAGAACTTAGAGGCAAGGCTGGGCATAGGAAGTAAGGTAGGGGATGAGACAGAGTGAAAAGTCTCCCAGAGTAAAAATCCATTTTGAATTAGGTGAAATGTCTAGGAAGGGTGAAAAGTCTGTAAGGCCAAAGCTGAAGGGAAAACTGCAGGACAGAGATAATGAAGAGACAGAGAGAGACAGAAAAGAAAAACAGAAACTGCTGCCAGGGCAGGCCGCCCTGACCCAGGAATTCTTTTTGATAAAGAGGAACTGGTGATAAATGTCACACAGAGTCCATAAGAATGAATATGTATGAACCTACTGTGAAACTGTATGCATATGTATTGGGAACGAGAGATAAAAAGAGATCTGAAGTTCTCAGAGGCATGCATGCCCTTTTAGGGAGACAAATCTCTGCATGTGTCCAGCACTGCAATAAACAAACATACCAGCTTTACAACTTTTACAAAGTTGTGGAGTTCTCTTCTTTTCTCTGCAAAACATTCTGGTGAGCCAGGCAGGAGTTCTCTGTCCCCGCAGGGGCAGGGGGGATAGACGGACCTCCAAGGTGTGCCCTAAGATTTTTTTTCCTAGTGGGGCTCCGCTCATCTTGACTTGCCTCCTGCAAAGACAGACAAGGACCTGCTGGTCTGCGGAGGAGGATACGGTATGTACTGAGGGGCCCCCGGGGGAAAAGAGAACTAGGGAGTAAATCACTTAGAGACGTCTGGGTGCAGCTGATGGAGCAGCTGGATTAGAGACGGGGGGGTTCATTGTCTGATAGAGCGGACCGCTAGCGACCCTGGGGATGGATCTCTATGTGTGTGTGTGTGTGTGTGTGTGTGTGTAGTGTCCAGACACTGTATCAGGGGTTCATTGTTCTGATAGGGCAGACCGCTAGCGACCCTGGGGGTGGGTCGAGTGAATCTCTGTGTGTGTGTGTGTGTGTGGTGTCCAGACACTGTATCATTGTATAGTTAATGCATTGTGTAGTTAATATTAATGTGTCTGTAATCATGCAAGTGTGTGGTATATGAAAGAGAAAGCAAACAAGTGAGTTCACCCAGGGCGCAGGGGGGTGAGTACTACCCGTGTTTGAAGCAGCCGAGTGAGGCCTGAGGCGCCAGCTGCAGCATGCTGTGGGGGCAGGGAGTGCCCCGCAGAGAAGTGGAATGAGTAGAGGAACGTCTGTAATGGTATTTGTTGTGTTTAAATGTAGTGATTTGTGTAGATTTGGTACATTTTAACCATGAGTAAAAGCTCAGAGAGTTTGGACTTGATCTCTGGACAGTGTGCTGTTATTTTCATTGATTGTGTCCAGGGAAAACTGATGTGAGTAAATGCTGAATTATGGTATGCTGTGTTGTGTTGAGAAAAGTGGGCACTTTGAGAGATATGCCCTTTCCCAGTGATTTTGTGTGGTGATTTTCTTCCACTGCATTGTGGTAATTTGATTCTTGGATTGTATAGTGGTGTTTGTGGAGATTTTAAGATTTTGTTTGCAACAAGAGTAGCATTTTACACAGAAGAACAATAGTATGGTGATTTATGTTTAACGATAGTAAAGCGAATTAAAGGAATTCCAAGAATTCTCCCCCCCACAGCAATTCAAGCCTTGGCTCTAGTGAATTTGAGATAAAGGAGGGGGGTGCATGTGTCTGTGGGCATATCAGAGTTTCTGCTGTGAAAAGCACAGCCTTTTTGCAAGGCAGTAAAACGAGTGTAAGTAGACACAGTGCTTAATTAGATTGTGAAAGAAGAGAACTAGAAAAGACTAATATTTTGTAAAACAGAGTTTAGATAGAAGAGATGAATGAATTTATGAGACTTCAGCTAGTACTATAGTAAGTCTGGACTGGGAACAGCCTGCTGTAGGAGATTTAGAGTTCTCTGTAATAAACAGAATAGCCTGCTTCTGGAGGCAATTCCTGTAAGCCTTTAGTGCATCAAGAAGCTGGCATGCTGCGTTATTATTATTGCAGTGCAGAGTTTGTGAGTGATGCTGGTATTGCTGTTCTAATAAGCATCAGGGCACATGCCCCGAGTGTAAATTAAAGTTTTCTGATCAAGCTGATTCAGAACCTAAGATCCTAAAGCTCGTGTGTAGGAACTCACATCTGATACCTGCCACCTGGAGTTGTATGTGGGAGTGTGAGAAGAAGACTAAGAAACTACTGTGAAGCTTTGTAAAGAGAAGTTTTGGTGGAAGCGAGATAGGGTAAGGAGAAAGAGATAATGAGAACTGACCAGAGCAAAGAGGATCCTAAACTAGCTCCTTTTAGGAGGCACTCACTGGGAGAAGGCTGCCAGTAGGAGCAGCTCAGAAAATACAAAGATTTACAATACTTCATTGCAGTTAATACTGTTTTAAAATAGGAAGGTAAACGGGATGGGGTTTTGTATGCTGATATGTCTTTTTGTTTTAAGAAATCACCCAGAATGGCAAAGAGACTGTGAGATCAGACCACCCTCTGGTCTTGGCCCTTGAAAAGGGAAACAAGGCAAAGAGAAAGCAAATCAAGCATGTTGTTCAGCATGCAGCATAAGATAGCAACATATGAAGTCAAACAAAAATTATCATGCTAAAATGCAAAGTGATTACAGTTCGCAAAATGAGTACATATGATTTGTTAAAGGCTCCTCCTAAGGTATGGGAGGAAGGATAAAGATGACCTCCCCAAAATGGAAGAAGACTTAGGCTCCAAAAGTATACCCACTCGAACCCATTCCCCTCCCACCTCCTGGCAGTTCAATTTCATCCAGAACTAAGATGTAACAGACCCCTCTGCAAGAGGCAGTGAGATCAGAAGAAGGAAAAGGGTAGAATTTTAGTCGACACAAAGGCCATATATTCAGTTTTAAATAAAGCTTTAGTACCTGTGGAGAATGTTTATGTTGTTGTGTGGAGAACAACTGGCCAGTCTGAGAAGGCATACTTGTGCAAACCTTTAAAGTAATATGTGTACTATGTGTACTTAGAAGCTTTTGTACAATTTGCTCAATTCGCTAAACATTCTCAAATGAGAAAGGTTACTCTGGAGGCAAATGATATAAAGATGTTAGGCTTAACATTAACAGCCATTGAAATCAAGAAAGACATTAGTAAAGAGATATTAGAATAAGTAAATAAGTGTTTTTGAGGGTATGGGCCTCTACTGTACCAGGGAGAGTGAAAAATGCTCCTGCATAGTAATCAAGCTTAAGGAAAGAACACAACCAGTGGGAACTGAGCAGTACCCTCAAAAGGAAGATAGAGAAGGAATCAGCCCAATAATTGATAGTACTAGATTGAAGGCTGTCAATAAGGTAACACAGAATTTATACTCTGTGGTAGCAAATCCAGATACTTTACTAACTTGTTTAATACCTGAGCTAACCTGGTTCACTGTTTTAGGCCTAAGAGATGCCTTCTTTTGCCTCCCTATCCACGAAGCCAGCCAGAAAATTTTTGCATTCAAACACAGCTCACATGGTCCATGTGCCTGAAGGCTTCAAAAATTCCCCACTCCGATTGGAGAACAGCTTGCAAAGACCAAGAGTCCTGGGAAGCTCCACAAGAGGAAAGGAATCTGTTGCAGTATGTGGATGATCTTCTAGTAGCCACTTGGACAAGAGAAGCATGTAAGCATGTGTGGTGTGGACGGTAAGCCTTTTGAATTTCCTAGGACTCCAAAGATACAGAGTATCAAAGAAAAAGGCACAGATAGTGAAACAGAAGGTAATCTACCAGGAGTAAGAAGTGAGTGCTGAGCAGCAGACTTTAAGGCACGGAAGCCATATGCCAAACCCCGAAACCCCAGACCACGAAAGAACTCCGAATCTTCTTAAGCATAGCAGGGTAGTGCCAGCTGTGGGTTTATAATTATGGACTGCTCGTCAGCCCCCTCTATGCTCTTATTGCCAATGAAAACAGAGATATCCAGTGGACAAAAGGAGCCACATGGGCCTTTCACCAGCTAGTGAGTGCCCTCATGTCAGCTCCAGCATTGAGACTTCCAGATGTAATTAAACCATTCTTTATATTTTTCCATGCAAGGAATTGCCCTGGGAATACTGGCTCAGGACTTGGGTGCATACCGAAGGGCAGTTGCTTACTTCTCTAAGCAATTAGATGCAACAGCCAAAGGATGGCCAGGTTGCCTCAGATCTGTAGCAGCAGTTCTGCTGAATATTCAAGAGGCACCCAAGTCTACCCTAGGACAAAAATGACTGTGCTAGTGTCCCACACAGTGTCTGCAGTACTAGAAGTAAAGGGTGGCCACTGGCTTTCACCACAGAGGTTTCTGAAATACCAGGCCATCATGGTACAGCAAGATGATGTAGAGCTAGTGGTGACTAATATTTTCAACCCAGCTTCTTTTCTCAGTGGAATCAAGGAGAAGCAGTATACCATGATTGCCTAGAAATCACTGAAGCTACCTACTCCAGCCGCCCAGATTTAAAGGACACTCCTTTAGATGATGCAGAGACCTGGTTCACTGACGAGAGTAGCTACATTTCCAGTAGAAAGCAACATGCAAAGTACACAGTGACTACCTGCAGAGACGTAATAAGTCTGGACCCTTACCAACAGGTACCTCTGCACAGAAGGCTGAGATAAATGCATTGACCCATGCCTTAGAAACAGCAAAAGGCATTCAGAGTCGTGCATGCACATGGAACCATCTGGAAGGAGAGGGGACTGCTAACTTCACAAAGGAAGAAGAGACAATCTGGCTGCTGGAAGCAGTTCAGCTACCTGAAAAAGCATATTAAGGCACACCAGAGAGTGAGCTTAAAATTGGAAGAAAGAAATGAGCTGGCAGATGGAGAGGCAAAGAAAGCAGCAAAGGGTGAGGTAATTATGGACAGATTTTCCTCGAAAGTAAGCCATAATACAATAATACTAATCAAAAGAGACGTACAAAAGAGACAAGGGGTGGGCTACCATTGAAAGAGAGCTAGTAATCCCTTCCCATTTTCGTGGTTACTAGTGAAGGAAGAGCACTAGAAAACACACTAGGGCTTAACTACTTGAAACCTTTTTAGAGAGTGTGGCTACTTTCCCAAAATGACCAAGGCTGCCAGTGATACAGAGTGCATTGAAATGAAGTGTTGACTTTGAAGTAGTAATTTCCACAGGCTTTCTAAAACATACATCTGATTGAAAGAATTGTTGTCAGGAATTTATATGCCACTATCACTCAGGTAAGCCGACAATGTGATCCTTGCCTCCAGACTAACCCCAAAAATACCCCTAGGCCAAAACTCAGTCAGACTGGGAGAGGCCATGGGCCTGTACAACAGTGGCAAATTAACTTTTCAGAACTCCCAAGGAAAGGGGGGTATCAGTATTTACTATGATTGATAAATACATTTTCAGGGTGGCCAGAAACATTCCCCACCAGAACTGTCAAAGCTCAAGAGGTGACCAGAGTATTACTACAAGAAGTAATACCACGCTTCAGAGTTCCAGCCACAATATCCTGAGATAGAAAATCATATTTCATTTCCAGAGCAGTGCAACAGATTAGTAGCTGCCTGGGCATAGATTAGGAACTTCACACTCAATACTGCCCCAATCAAGCAGCCAGGTAGAGAAAATGAATCATTTGATTAAGCAGCAGATTGTAAGAAGGGGCAAGAAGTTAATCTACCCTGGCCCCAAGCTCTTTCACTGACATTATTGCAAATTCAAACTAAACCTTGAGCTAAAAGAATGCTGAATCCTTTTGAAATGCCTTATAGAAGACCATATGGAATACAAAGGGAATGTCCACCCACATTAGAGTGATAACACTGGCCACCTACATGGTGGCTTTAAGCAAACAGCTCAGAGAAATTGAGAAACATATAACTAAAACTCGGAGCAGGGAGTTAGATAGCCTGAGGATGTTAAGTCTCTAACAGAGAAGACTTTAGAACCATAGTGGGAGAGACCACTGCAAGTACTTCTCACCACCTTCACTGCAATCAAAATCAAGGAGCAGAATGCCTGGATCCATCACTCTCGAGTGAAGAAAGCCCTAGAAGTCCCTTAGAGAGTGACGCCAGAAGACAATGAACTGAGACTAAAACTTACTCAGGCAAAATGAGTATATTGCAGTCGAGAGTAGTTCATACTTTAGTTTACAGAATTGTTCTGTATGTAATTATAACTGAAGTTTCAGAACTAAAGGGTGCCTCTATCCAAAGCAATGCTGAATGGCCTTAGTACCAGGCTTTTAATCAGTATACTAGATCCATGAGACAACTTCCTGAGAAAAAAGATTTAAACGTATCTACTGTAGTAATCCACGAGAATCGAGTATATGAGAACTGTGGGCACTTCAAGAAATCAGAAGAGAAGAAATCAAAGTAGGGTGTCAGGTCATCAATAGGACAGCTTATGAGAAACCAGATGCAATTAGTGTCTCAACCTTTCCTGGTGTATATGAACACCAAGAAGTTTGTGATAGCCTAAGTGAATCAGACTGTTGGTGTAATTTCACCTTGATACAGCCTGTAGAAGTGACCTGCCTTTGAGCTTGAGTTGCTATCAGACTTTCATTTAAATTCAAAGTAGACACTGCACTTTTTGCAACAGCGGGGCCTTATACAACACATACTAGGACTCAAATAGTTCAGACTCAACCCAAACTTTAACCTAAAGTGTATGAAATAAGCCCCTACAGAGCAAAGAATGTGGGTGAACAACAACTGTTATTCAATCCAGAATGGTCTCTCAAAAGTGTTGAGTTGCTAATGCAAATTAACATATCAAAAATCCAACCAGCCTGCTCCTCCTTCCTAAAAACATCCTTTGAAGGCTAGACAACATAGTTACAAAGACAAGTATATCTCAAGAGCAGAATAACAAAAGATCTAACTGAGATATTAGAGACAAGATTAAGAGTTTTAAATAGAATTGATTCAGAAATACTGGTGAATAAACTGGCCACTGCAGCAGGTAGCCTAACAAAATTGAAGCAGTCTTTACAGTCATCTCTATGGGCATTAGAAACTGGCCAGTGGCAGATTTCAAAGCTACTGCCAAAGTAAGAAAGTACGAAAAGGCCAGAGACCAAGACCACAAGTTAATAGTAGAAGCACTTAGTATAGTTCAAGATAATGTATCTTTAGCTTTCAGTTGTATACAAGCACAGTTATAGATGCAAGCAACAGCAGCTCTGATCATATGGGAAAGGGGTGAAGGTAATTTTCCAGCTAAAATTCGAAAAATTGTTTGAGATAATGCAATTGATTTTGAAAAGAAGTTTCAATCCTGGTGGACTATGGTAAATTTCACCTATGATCCTGCTTCTAATGTGGCCATTGCCTTTGTGCTTACCAAATGTAATGCCGCTGTTTATGTTATCCATCCCATCATTGCACTAAGATTAAACCATGAAAAAACAATACTCTACCCTTCAGAACATAGAGTGTGGGCACAAAAGATGAATGAAAAGTAGCAGACAGTAAACTTAGAATCCTGCATTACTAGAGAACAGATGAGATTCATTTGTGAAAGCAATACTATTAATGCCCAGGATGTGTGTTTAGACACTGAACAGAGTATTTGTCACTTCGAAGTTCATCCAGTCACTGACCAAAAACTGTGCTCATATATACTAGAAAAGAGTATGTGTGCCTGAGAATTTGCTTGTGCTGCTGTAAAAATTGATAGCAATGATGTTATTTTGTCTAGTAGAAATCATTCTAATTTCTGTATTTGTAATCTTGTTAAGATTATCAGGTGTGATTTTTCATTCTTGGCCCCAGTGACATCCCACCAGCTGCTTAAAACCAATTATACAATGTATCACAGACTATCACCAACCCCTATTAAGATGGACCTTACATTAGTAAAACAATTAATTAAGCACCAAGACCTACTAGAGGTCTTGAAGGAAATCCAAGAAAGTAGAAAGAAAACCTTAATTACTTTCCAACATGATACAAAAGAAATAACCAGAGTTCTACAAAGAATAATACAAAATGTGAATCATCACTGGTAAGTTGTGATCTTTGGGTGGTCACCAACTGCAAATGGAATCTTTAATAAGTTGTGTCATCCCATTATAGTTTTGTTAATATTAGTTGAGATAAGTTTAAGATTATCTATTATATTGCTAATTTAGAATTGGAGAATACTACAATGAATAGTTGTATTAACCTCTTTATCAAACCTACATGGTAAAGCATTAAGAGACACTTATTGTCATAAGGGTTTGCATTAAGTAAAAGAATTTACTTATTTTCTAGGAAAGGGGGGAATGAGACAGAGTGAAAAATCTCCCAGAGTAAAAATCCATTTTGAATTAGGTGAAATGTCTAGGAAGGGTGAAAAGTCTGTAAGGCCAAAGCTGAAGGGAAAACTGCAGGACAGAGATAATGAAGAGACAGAGAGAGACAGAAAAAAAAAAACCAAAAAACCAGAAACTACTGCAAGGGCAGGCCACCCTGACCCAGGAATTCTTTTTGATAAAGAGGAACTGATGATAAATGTCACACAGAGTCCATAAGAATGAATATGTATGAACCTACTGTGAAACTGTATGCATATGTATTGGGAATGAGAGATAAAAAGAGATCTGAAGTTCTCAGAGGCATGCATGCCCTTTTAGGGAGACAAATCTCTGCATGTGTCCAGCACTGCAATAAACAAACATACCAGCTTTACAACTTTTACAAAGTTGTGGAGTTCTCTTATTTTCTCTGCAAAACAGGGATAGGTGAATGCAGCTGAGAAAGAAAGAAAGTGCATAGCTCTCTCATGTGTGTGTGTGTGTGTGTGTGTGAGAGAGAGAGAGAGAGGGAGAGAGAGAGAGAAGTTTGCAGGATGTAAAGCAAAGAAAGCTGTCTCTTGATTGTGGAGTGAACGGATGTTTTCAAACCTAAGCGGCAAGGTCCAAGCAACCTTTTCATCCTGGCATATCTGTGTGTGTGAGACATAGCCAGAAACTTCTCCATTGAGATTCAGATGGTGCGAATATCTGAGCAGGAAAGCACATCACATCAGCATGTTTCAACAGAAGCAGTTTGTGCGAGAAGGAGATGGATATATGGGATTCCAGCAATATGACAATACACTCAGCTGAGAAGCAAAGTGCAATGCCTCAGTGCGTGCTCTGAAAATAGAAGGCTGCAAGGAAAAGGCAAGGGGACAAGTCAATGAAAGCTTTCTGTCCTGGCACACTTGAGCTGTTTGTAGGTGAACCGCTGTTCAGTTTCACTAAGGACTGTGTGACACTCAGAGGATGCGCTTTTCCATGTAGCTGAGAAGGAAAATGAGAATCACCAGTACGTCTGGCAGAGTTTGTAGGCTGTGAGGAGAAGGCCAGGCCTGGTATTTGCCAGTGGTGGTTGTTGCAAGGAAGAAGCTGCTGGATGTTTTAAACTTTTGGGGATCTTTGAGAGTGAAAGACTCTGCTGGTACTTCATTAAACTAATGATTGTTGATCATCTGGCTGAATCTATGACATAAACCATAAGTGAGATTTCCCCCCATTCACCCCAGTTTTTTCACCTTTTCATCCAACAGCCTGAGACTTTTTGAGGCTGCTGTCAAACACCTTGCCTTGAAAGCTACAAGTGTCTCAGTTCAGCCACTAAGAAACATGGAAAAGAGCTCAAGCCAGTTTCAGAATTGCCCTGAGCAGACCTGGTGTTTCAGTACCTGAAATTACCATTGTGAATATGTGCAAGAATCACCATTTTATTAGGCAAACATTTGGAATATGGTAGCAGCTTCATCTTCTTGTCGTTGCAGTCCTTGGAAGTTTTGCTATTTACTGAAACAGGAAACAGATCAAACACAAGAAACCTAAGAATCCAAGCTCCCTGGCCATTGGTCAAATAAGCACTTGATTAATTCAAGGTGCCATTGTAACATACAGAATGGCTCTGGGCAGGAAAATGGAAATGTCATCCTTCATGGGGTCAGAAAACCTTTATACTGCGTGAACTCTGGGAGTAATCCATCATGCCTCACTGTGCTGTGGCTGGTCAGAGAGCTACACGATGGGTCTCTGTGCCCAAGGCACTCTCAGGGCTCAAGGCCCCACAGAAACTCCCCACCTTACAGACATGCAAGTAAAGCCCAATGAAAATGCAGTTCTCCAGACAGCTTACTGAAACCAGCTAGGAGTTCCCAGCATCGCGCTGGGCACTTCTGACCACAGATAGGTTTGGTTTTAATGAATCCAGAACAAAGTTGCATTTTCCTAGTCTTCAGCTCTACTAAGGTATTTTAAGTAACGTGGCGAGAAAAACTTTGTTTCGGAAATGATACATAAAAGAGGGCATAATATATGTTTTGCTGCTATCTTCTTTTGCTGCTCCATTTTGCTTGCTTTGCTATCACTTTCTGTCAAATAAATGCTAGCAAAATACCTAATCAAGTCCTGCTGTAAAGACAGACTGCCAGAGAGGTAGAGACACTTCGAAGATTTACAAGACCGTTGTAGCATGTGTCTAGGTCAATTTGTATGCAGATTCTTTCTTCCAGCAGGACTTTTTTTGCACCATTAGCGCACATTGAACTGAATCCAGTACAAAAGCAGTGAATATGGGAATTGTTCTCTTTCAGTTTGAATGGTGATAAAAATGCATATCAAATAAAAGCATTTTAGAGCAAGGAGGAAGATTTTAAATGTTGCTAGCAAATCATAAAAAGATGCATATTTATAGGTTGGGTTCCTTTCAAAATTTACAAGATTTTCAGACAGAAAACATAGCTTAGTAAATTGCAAATCTAAATCACTATCTGTCTAGAAAGGTGACATGAAAAAGAGCAAGAGGAAGAAAACCAAAAAGAAAATCATAGGAAACCAGCAATAAGGCACAACCTCTCCTCCTTTTCAGCTTATTACAGTACCTCAGAAGTACCTTTGAGTGTCCTAACAGTCGCGTTAAGTAGAAAACCGTGCCAAGAACAATTGTGGAAAACTGGAAAACTGTGCTATCCAAACAGAAACACTTGGTTTGCTTTCACAACGATTTAATCTGCATGCAATATGGTAAGGGTATGTTTCATATATTCAAAACCCATTTAAAAATATTTCCAAATTGAAGGGACTACTTTTTATTTGTTTTGAATTACTTGGCTAAATATGGCACACATTAAAATACCACAGACATGTCATTCGTTTTAGAGTTACCAAGTGCAAAGGAGGGAAGTATTTTGTGTGCTTAAAAAATTAAAGTATTGGAGAGTGCTTTTGTTACTTGTTTAGAAGGTTAGAATATGTGTAAAAGATGCTAGCCGGGGACTTGGAATTCATGAATTATTTGCTGTAAGTAGGTCAAATGACATTAGCTTTCAAAAAGAAAAAGTAATCTTATTCCACATTTCACTATTCTGAAGTAGATTAGTATCCCATAAGCTCAATATGGATATGAAGAGGGATATGACATAACAGGTTAAGTAACACTGTTGATGGCAAAAGGCTTACCTGCTTCACACAAATACAGGAGATAAAATACTGTTTTTACACAAATATTGCTATTCAGAGCTTTCCTTGAAAAGTTTCAATGACAATCATGACAGTAAAATTCTGAGTGACAGTGAAATTTACTCAATCATGACAGTAAAATTTACTCACTCATGAGAAAAATTCTTAGTGTGAGCTAAGTACCTTAAGCAAAGGGTAGGTCAAGCATAACTCATATTTGATGCAAAAAAAGGCAATTTGGCCTGCATTTGGCACATCTACTCCATTAAAAAGCTTACTCTGTCTCATTTTCTTTCAACTGCTTTGTTTGCCCTTTTAAATTTTTTATGTCCTTTCTGTTATCACCATGATAGCAGTGCAGCAAGTGTTCAGTTCTAAGCTGTCCATATTGCCAGCTTCTGGACTACCTTCAGAATACTTCCCACTGGTTTCATATAGAAATCACAATCAGTAGAGATGAGTAAGACCGCAAAAATCTTCTCATCTCCTTCTAGAGCAAGACCATGTCTTTTACCAATTCTTAACTAGACAACTGTCATCAGTCAAGAGGGACTCTCATGTTCAAGAGCTAAGTAATGACAGCTGTAAATGATAAAAAGTACATTGAAATTCTCTTTGGACTCCAGAGCAGAGAAATGAAGGAGCTTGAATTCAGCTTCTTGGGCAGTTTTAAAATGCACATTAACTTTAGGATGGGAGCTAAGTCATCATAACATTTGTGGAGTATGTCTGTGTAGACAGTTTCCATCACTGCAGAAGCAATGTCATGTAACCCATGTTATCATCACTAGCTGCAATGCTGCAGTTACTGCAGAGTATCCACCACAGGTTTTTCAGGGTGGGCTTTTGTGTGTAAACCCTGAGTAACATTTCAGAGAGAAATATTTTGTGGGGGGGAAAACCCCCTACTCTTAACTATTTCAAATGATGGGTACATTTGAAAGAAAATAAAGATCTAAACCCTTTAATTTCTAGATGTATTACCGGCACAAACTGTACCAGAATTTATGATGCTTTTGATTATGACATCATAACTCTACCACGGACGCTCTTGCTCTGGAATATTCCTTAAGAAACAAAGCCCTCTATAGAAATTAAAAAAAAAAATAGCTAAAATATTGGGCTGCATGATTTCAAAGGCTATGTGCGAAAGGCCAAACACTTGTAATAATAGTAATGAGTGGACTAAAAGTTAAATCAATACAGCATAACATAGTTCAAAGATATCTTGTGTCTTAATGTTCCCACAGAAGACTGTAAAAAACTCTATTTTTGTGGATTTAGATGTACCTTCTGCTTCTTTTCACTGTATGAGAATGTTTATGACAAGATTGGATGACCTCATGCGACCTTCTATAAGTAAAGAAAGATGAGCCAGAAAATAAAGGCAAAATTGTTAATTGCAGGTGGAAAGAGGGAGGTCAACAAAACAAAATAAAAAAGAAAAATAATAATTAAACCTCCCACCATTTTCTGTGAAAGTAAAGGCACAGACAAGAAAGAACAACTGCAAAATTCTCACTAGAAAAACACGCTTTATCCAGCTCAAGTATTTTGTGGTACATTTCTTGCTGTTTTTTCATGCCAAACATCTTAACCACTGAAGGTGTCTCTTTTCTCTTTCTGGAATACAGCTAGGAAGATGGCTGTGTCATTGCAGACAAGTTGCTATTCTTAGAGGTGTCCAGCTGGAAGTCCTGTATCAACTGATTTGTTCTGTCACTTTAATATGGCATGACTTAGCCACTTACAGTTTCAGCACCTGAACTTGCCCAGCCCTACAATTCTTTGCCCCTTGAATGGTTAGATAGGCTCCTTGGCAACTGAAAACTATGCAGAACATGAAACTATGCAGAATTTGCACTATGAGATGATACCAAATGAGTCACACTGGCAGATTAACTGCTTAAGTAAGCCTTCAGGAAATCAGTGACCGCTGATTTAGATAGGCCATTCAAGTTAATTTACAGGTGCACCTTTCCCTCCTTTTTCACCTGTCAGCATCACAGGGTGAATAGTAACCATGGAGTCATGATTATTTGGATTCTATTCTTAGCTTTAGGAGAGAAGTAAAGCAGCTGAAGTACCTATTTTTGATGTGATACCTAGGAACAGAGTTGACACATTTCATTCAAGTCCAATCGCAAATAGTAATACTAAAAAGATAGAATTGGCCTCTTCATGATGCTCTTCTTGTTTTACAGCCTGCTCTGATTCTGGTGAAACTTTTTCATTATCTTCTCTCCAAAAAGGAGGAAATCTAATTAAATTTCCCTCCCTACTGGTGCAGGTTTACCATTCAGTTTGTTGAGCCTAAAAATGGAATTGGAACTAGCAGGAATTGCTGTGTTTTTAGGTTCCTAGTCCGTTAAGACAATCTCTGTTAAAAGCCTTCATGCTATTGGCTAAAGAATACTCTGTTTCCCCCAAGAGCGAATGCATGGAATTTAATCCAACTCTCTGTAACAAACTCCAGTAATACAAAATCCAGTAATACAGAAGAGTCACAAATAGTAGGAATAATTATTGGACCATTTAGGGAAGCAACCTTCTCACCTTCTTTTGGAGTGAGCATAATCTGCTAGCTGAAGTAACAAACTTGAGGATGGAAATCTCCCTGCTACTGAGAAGTTGCTGACATGGGAACCACTTAAGCTCTGTGACTTTCCCCTTTCCATTCATCAGTCAACCGAAACCAGCTATGAGTTTTGATGGGGTCAATCAAAGACAAATGATAATCTATACAGAGGTCTATGAAAGGTTCTTGCACTGAAATGTTAATGTGAATGAAAAAGCAGGAGAGTTTCCTCTGTCAGTTTGAAAGCTGCGCACACAATGCCTCTGTTGTGTAGCTTCATTCCAAACCTCTTACAAGCTGCCGCGCTCTCCGTCTCCTGGAGGCGCAGAAGCGGCTTCTTCGCGCACAAATCATCACACTGTCACCTTGCGCTCCGGAGTGCGGCTTCTGCCGAAAGATGTCCAGGACCGGCGCTTACCTTCAGAGAGCCTCTTATCTCTGTCTTCTGTGTCTCTTGTCGCCTGCATTTAAGTGGAAAGCTTTTCTGCTCCGTCTCGCATGGAGGGACTGTACCAGCACATCAAACGTCCCCTGAACTTGCCCTCGGAGATCTATGAGTTCTTTGCATCTTGCAGCCTCAAGGGAAGCCCAAGATTCTCCATGGAGGGCTGCTAAAAAATTTGCTGGAAACAGAGGAAAGTTGTCTAAGAAGTCCTTCCATACGAATGCTAGAAGGAAATTGAAGTGGCATGCAAGTGGGAAAACACTGTCCTCTAGCAGTTTGAAAGCTGGGCACACAATGCCTCTGTTGTGGGGCTTCGTTCTTCACCTCTTGCTAGCTGCCGCGCTCTGTGCCTCCTGGCTGCCAAAAAGAGCACAGAGCGTTGTGCCGGTCGCCGTGCACTCTGGAGTGGGGCTTCTGTCAAAAGATGCCCCGGAGCTGTGCTTAGCTTTGGAGAGCTCCGTATCATCATCTTTAGCATCTCTTGTCACGTGCAGCTTAGCAAAAAGCTTTCTCACTATGTCTCACAAGGAGAAACTGTGCCAGTACAGGAAGCATCCCCTATCTTACTGTAGAAGTTGCACAGACGTCTGCAGAGTGTTTAACAAGAAGCAACAGAAAGTTGTCCAAAACTCCTTCCATTTGAATGTTAATGTGAATGGAAAAGGCAGGAGAGTGGTAAGATACTGTTTTCTCTCAGTTTGAAAGTTGCACACTGTGACAGTGTTTATAGGGGTTTTCCGGTGAGGGAAGAGATGAGAATATTGACTCCATGTTCAGAAGGCTTGATTTATTATTTTATGATATATATATTACATTATAACTATACTAAAAAGAACAGAATGAAAAGTTTCATCTCAGAAGGCTTGCTAAGCTAAGAATAGAAAGGAATGCATAATAAAGGTTTGTGTCTTGGATAAAGAGCCCAAGGTAACTGGGGTGTGATTAGCCATTAATTATAAACATCCAAGATTGGCCAATCACAGATGCACCTGTTGCATTCCACAGCAGCAGATAACCATTGTTTACATTTTGTTCCTGAAGCCTCTCAACTTGTCAGGAAGAAAAATCCTAAGAAAGGATTTTTAATGAAATATGTCTGTGACATGTCACATTTTTATTTAGTTAAATTTAAAAGAAAAATGTTTGTAATTTTCTCTGCTGGGCTCATGCAGAGGAAAGAACAAACACTTGACGGGTTATCTGTTGACAATCAAACCTCAACCAAGTGCTGGTGTGGAATGAACAGGGAAATTCTTCTCCAGTAGAACATAAAATTCTATCATATAGTTAAAACAGTCTTTTAATATAAGAAAATGCAAAAACAATGCAAAGAAAGTCCAAGTCCGAACAGCTGAGTTTCAGGAAAAGACCATGGACTGAAGATGTTCCTCTTTGACAACTCTGAACGTCTATTTTGGTCCTGAAACAGGCTTGCAGAATCCTGGAACAACAAAGTACTAAAGAAAAATCCATCAATAGTTATCAAAAATCCATTGACAGTCATCAAACAATTTTGAGAAAATTTCTGGAATGTCTTGGCCACAGCCCTTTATTGAACAACTTGGACTGAAGCTAAGTTTTGGCTCTTCAATGCTTTTGAGCTGCTGCCAGATCTTTCAACCCTTTTTATTTAATTTTTTTTCTTTTTTTTTTTTTATTTTTTTTTGGGAAGAGCAGCAGCAGCAGACAGTCTGAGAGACCCTGGGGGGCCCTGGCCCTCTTGGAAGGATCCGGAACCCCAGACCTGGCTCACAAAATGGTTGCCCAGGACCTAACAGGGGAAGCAAAACCCCCAAGGCCAACAGGAGGCTGGGCAGTGGCCCTGGCCCAGTGACCCAACCCAAACAGCCCAGTCCTGACCCCCAAAGTGGGCTTTGTGTTCTCCTGACCCCCAAAGTGGGCTTTGTGTTCTCACAAACCAGCACCCTGCTACCAATGCAATGGCAGAATGAGTGACCAAATACTTCCTTCTTCCCAAACCACCAACACGTATTGGCAGTGGGGGAATAGAAGCTGTCCCAAGAATCTTCATCTCGGGTCTGGGAATGATCACTTCCCGCTGCTTCCTCTGCCTCTGCAATGCAAATGCAAAAGGTGTTCCTCCCATCTGCCTCCCAGTCTGGGGACCAGAGGCAGAACTTTCGGGAGCCACCCCCCCTTGCTGCTGGGGCGCGCAAGGGACGGCAGAGACCTCTGGAACCCCCAAGGGGAAACCACTGACCAAACACGCACCAACCTGCCAAAAACGCTGAGTTTAAAAGCAGGCAGCCAGGCTGCGCTTGCACTCAGCTGCCCAGCCACATCTCCCCCATGGAATGAGAGGCTGGCTGCCAGAGCTGCTGCAGCAGGGGCAAACGGCTCGGCACGGTCCGAGCTCAGACATGCTGCCAGTTCCAGGGCAGCCTCTGATGCAGACACAGAGGACGGAGTCCCTGAAGGCAGCAGAACCACCGGGGCGGGCGGCAAGGGCAGCAGGGGTGCGAGAGGTGGGCAGGAAAGTGCAGCAGGCATCTCACTTGACTCCAGGAGCGGCAGCGCAGGCGTGAGCTCCGTCCCTGCGGGAGGGGATGGCGGGGATGGCACGGGGTCAGCAGCATCTTCTGCCCCTGTCTCTGGGATCAGCCATGGAAGCGCAATTGCAGAATCCTGCAGAGTCAGCTAGGGAGGTGGCGCGACAGCAGGGGGGAGAGGCGGGAGTGGCGCCAGGTGGCCCTGGGAGCATCCGCAGGCTGCGCAACCTCGGACACTCCTTGCCGGTGACCACCAGTGTGGCCAAGTGGATTGCCTAGCAACACAGGTGAAGCTGCGGGAAGTGATGCTTCTGAGATCGACCGTGAAGGTGAAGGTGCAGGCAGAGCCACTGGGGCCAGAGCCCCCACAGGCTCTGCTGGAGGGATGCCAGTGGGAGGGGCCACACGCACCCGCGGGGCAGGTTGGGGCGGCCCCATGGGCTCAGGAGGCGGGGCCCCAGGGACCGGTGCTGCCCAGAGCGCTGGGTGGGGCGGGGCCAGGGAGGCGCAGCCAACTCAGATCCCCCTGGAGAGCAACGATGGGGGGGGATGGGGGGGGGGACGGGGGCGGGGCGGGGAGGGGAGGGGGCGAAATGCGGCTCCATGGGAAGCAGCAGATCGTCTCCCTGCAAAAGGATCTTCTTCTCCCGTGGGAATTGGGGGGAATGGTGCCTGCTCCCTGCAGTCAGCAATCTACGGAAAGGAAGCTGCTCTCCGTTTCAAGACCGGAAAAAGCGTCCTGAATGATGGATGAATCCGAGGATATCCAAGTCCATGGTCCAAGGCATGTTCCAAAATTGATTCCATGCATTCCTATATGAACGTATCAAGGGCATAGAGCACAGCCGTAAAAAACCCATAGAACTTTGCCCATGGAAAAAACTCATAGAAATGTCTTTTCACCACAGGAATACTGTCCTCATGACCCCATTTTTGCCAGAGGGCAATAAGTTTCTCCTTTGAGGGGGAGAACTGAACCTGTGCCTCCGTGGGGACCCTCCCCCACATGTGCAACTACAATCTGCGAAGGGCAGCATCATCAGGAAGGGAAAAGCTAACAGTACCTTGTGACAATGTCCACCAGGCTCTGGCAGGCTGTGTGATGCTGCTAGGCTTTCCAGACATCTTCCCTGGAGGCTTTTCAAAAGGTTCTCCTTGTGGTCAGCCTTGGCTGTGAACTCTGTCCAAATCAGGATCTTCAGTTCTCCAGCTCCTGGCTACAATCCACTTCTGTGGTCACTTGTGAAGTGACCATCAATGCCACACATTCAGGATTTACCCAATGTAGCAGTGCTCTTCAGGAGTCTCACTAAGTGATGATTTCTTCCTCATCACCATCTTTGATGGTGTTCACAGGGTTTTCAGGTGAGGAAAGAGATGAGAATGTTGACTCCATGTTCAGAAGGCTTGATTTATTATTTTATGATATATATATTACATTATAACTATACTAAAAAGAACAATGAAAAGTTTCATCTCAGAAGGCTTGCTAAGCTAAGAATAGAAAGGAATGCATAAAGGTTTGTGTCTCGGACAGAGAGTCCAAGCTAACTGGGGTGTGATTAGCCATTAATTATAAACATCCAAGATTGGCCAATCACAGATGCCCCTGTTGCATTCCACAGCAGTAGATAACCATTGTTTACCTTTTGTTCCTGAAGGCTCTCAACTTGTCAGAAAGAAAAATCCTAAGTAAGAATTTTTAATGAAAAGATGTCGGAGACAGTGCACACAATGCCAGTGTTGTGCGGCTTCATTCTTCGTCTTTCGCAAGCTGCCTCTCTCTCTGTTTCCCAGAGGCGAAAAAGCGGCTTCTGTGTGCACAGAGCATTGTGCAGGTCGCCATGCACTCCGGAGGTCATCTTCTACCAAAAGATGGCCAGGACAGTCCCTTAGCTTCGGAGAGCTCTGTATCACCGTCTTTAGTGTCTCTTATCTCCTGTGGCTTAGTAAAAAGCTTTTCCACTATGTCTCACAAGGAGAAATTGTGCCAGTGCAGAAAACATCCCCGATCTTGTTCAAGAATTCCCAAAGAGTCTGGAGAGTGTTTAGCAAGAATCAACAGAAAGTTGTCCAAAACTCCTTCCATTTGAATGTTAATGTGAATGGAAAAGGCAGGAGAGTGGTAAGGTACTGTTTTCTCTCAGTTTGAAAGCTGCGCACACAATGCCAGTGTTGTGTGGCTTCATTCTTCGCCTCTCGGAAGCTGCCGCTCACTCTGTCTTCCGGAGGTGAAGAAGCAGTTTCTTTGTGCACAGAGCATTGTGCTGGTCACGGTGTGCTCTAGAGGGCGCCTTGTGCTGAAAGACACCCAGGACCAGCACTTAGCTTTGGAGAGCTCCGTATCATCGTCTTTAGCGTCTCTTGTTGCCTGCAGCTTAGCAAAAAGCTTTTCCACTATGTCTCACAAGGAGAAACCATGCCAGTACAGGATACATCCCTGATCTTGCTGGAGAAGCTGCACAGAGGTCTGCAGAGTATTTAGCAAGAAACAAAATAGGTTGTCCAAAACTCCTTCCATTCGTATGTTATTGTGAATGGAAAAGGCAGGAGAGTGGTAAGGTACTGTTTTCTATCAGTTTGAAAGCTGCACACACAATGCCGATGTTGTGCGGCTTCATTCTTCGCCTCTTACAAGCTGCCCCTCTCTCCGTCTCTGTCTTTGTTTGGAAATACAGGAGTCAGCTAAGGAGGGCAGGAGCCTCCCTAAAATGGAGAATGTAAACCCTCCCCACCCCTCCGAATTGCTATAAATTTTAAATTAAGGGGCTCTCAGGAAAAAATATGGGAGCAGGAAATAACAGTTCTTTAATAGGAAAAAAGAAAAAAAATGAAAGTATGAAAAACAATGCAGTACATTAGAAAAACACTGACAGAGTCAGAACCCAAGCTGACACCCTGTGGGTCAGAGTGTTGGTGGTGGTCCAATTGGAAATGCTGCTGCAGTCCTCCTGAAGTATCAGGTATGGTTCTGTGGGAGAAAGGGGGATCTGTACAGAAGGATGTATTCTTCCTCTGAAGATCCAGTGGAAGAAGAGATGGCCACTGTTCCTCTGGGGAATCCTGTGGAGAAAGTCATGCTTCTCGCTCAAAAACTTCTGGATTATATCAGGGTAGCAATGCTTGGCTCTGCCCTCTGGGTGGAGCATTTCACAAACGGATGCTATAGTTCCTAACATTCATGCAGTGACATTAAATAGTCTGTTATCAGCAGATGTCTCCTCCCGAGGAAGATGAGAATGTGGTCACTCAAAGAGAGAGATAAAGCAAACTGCCCACTTGAAAAAGGTAATCTGCCATACAAATGGTAATTGGAAACATCTTGCAAGCAATCTTCAACAGTCTCCCGGGGGCAAAGAAGAAGCTTCTTCATGCACAGAGCAATGTTCTGATCGCCGTGCGCTCCAGAGTGCAGCTTCTGCACAAAGACGCTTGGGACAGTCCCTTAGCTTCGGAGAGTGGTAAGGTACTGTTTTCTATCAGCTGCAATCTGCACCCACAATCTTTCCATTCACATTAACATTCGAATAGAAGGCGTTTTGGACAATGTTCTTTTGCTTCCTGCAAAACACTCTGCAGACCTCCGTGCAACTTCTACAACACAATCAGAGATATTTTCTGTCCTGGCACAGTTTCTCCTTGCTAAACAAAGTGGCAAAGCTTTTTTCTAAGATGTAGGTGACAAGAGACACTAAAGATGAAAATAGGGAGCTCTGCAAAGCTAAGCGCCTGTCCCGGGCGTCTTTCGGCAGAAGCCGTGCTCCAGAGCACACCGTGACCGGCACAAAGCTCTTCGTGACCGGCAAAATGCTCTTCACGTGAAGAAGCCGCTTCTTCGCCTCCAGGTGCCAGAGAGAGCAGCTGCTTCCGAAAGACAAAGAATGAAGCCTCACAACACAGGGAGTGTGGCTGCAGCTGCAGCTGATAGAAAACAGTACCTTAGCACTCTCCTGCCTTTTCCATTCACATTAGCATTCGACTAGAAGGCGTTCATGATATCTTTCTTTTGCTTCTCGCAAAACAGTCTGCAGATGTCTGTGCAACCTCAAGACCACTACTGGAGATGTTTTCTGTCCTGGGACAGTTTCTCCTTGCGAGACATAGTGGAAAAGCTTTTTGCTAAGATGTAGGCGACAAGAGAAGCAAAAGACGAAGATAAGGAGCTCTGCAAAGCAAAGCACCGGTCCCGGGCGTCTTTCGGCAGAAGACACGCTCAGGAGCGGACCACGACTGGCACCATGCTCTGCGACTGGCACAATGCTCTTTGACCGGCAGAATGCTCTTCGTGACCACCACAATGCTCTTCGCGTGAAGAAGCCACTTCGCCTCCTGGAGCTGGAGAAAGGGGCAGCTTCTGGAAGGTGAAAAACAAAGCTGCACAACACTGGGATTGTGTGCACAGTTTGCAAATTGATAGAAAACATTACCTTAGCCCTCTTCTGCCTTTTCCATTCACATTAACATTTGAATGGGAGGCTTTCAGGACAACTTTGTTTTGCTTCTTGCAAAACTCTCTGCAGACCTCCGTGAACTCTAGAACTTGTTTGGAGATGTTTTCTGTACTGGCACAGTTTCTTCTTGTAAGACATTGTGGAAAAGCTTTTTGCTAAGGCGTAGGCGAGAAGAGACGATAGAGATGAAGATAAGGAGTTCTCTGAAGCTAAGTGCCGGTCCTGGGTGTCTTTCGGCAGAAGCTGCACTTCAGAGGCGGTGTGGTCAGGAGCGCGGCTTCTGCCGCAAAATGCCAGGGACCGGTGCAATGCTCTTCGCAACCAGCACAATGCTCTACGCGTGAAGAAGCCCCTGCTTCTCCTCCAGGAGACAGAGAGAGTGTCAGCTTCCGAAAGACGAAGAACAAGGCCTCACTAAACTGGCATTGTGTGCGCAGCTAACAAACGGATTGAACACAGTACATTAGCCCTCTCCTGTCTTTTCCATTCACATTAACATTTGAATCTAAGGGTGTTTGGAAAATTTTCTTTTGCTTCTTGCAAAACACTCTGCAGACCTGCGTGCCACCTCTAGAACACGATCAGACATGTTTTCTGAACAGGCACAGTTTCTCCTAGCGAGAAATAGTGGAAAAGCTTTTTGCTTAGATGTAGCTGACAAGAGAAACTAAAGACGAAGATACAGAGCTCTCTGAAGCAAAGCGACGGTCCCGGGCGTCTTTCAGCATAAGCAGCACTCAGGAGCGCTCCGCAACCAGCACAACGCTCTTCATCCGGCACAATGCACTTCGTGCGAAGAAGACACTTCATCTCCTCCGGGAGACGGAGAGAGCACCACCTTCCGAAAGGTGTACAATGAAGCCACACAACACTGTGATTGTGTGCGCAGCTACCAAACTGATAGAAAACAGTACCTTTCCACTCTCCAGCCTTTTCCATTCACATTACCTCTGAATCAAAGGGTTTTTGGACAATTGCAAAACACTCTGCAGACCTCGGTGCAACCTGAAGAACACGATCAGAAATGTTTTCTGAACAGGCACAGTTTCTCCTTGCGAGACATAGTGGAAAAGCTCTTTTGCTTAGATAAAGGCACTAGGAGACGCTAAAGACAAAGATACGGAGCTCTCCGAAGCTGGGTGCCGATCCCAGGTGTCTTTGGGTATAAGCTGTGCTCTGGAGTGTACTGCAACCGGCACAATGCTCTTCGAACCGCTCCATGCACTTCGCACCAAGCAGCCGCTGGTACGACTCTGGGAGATGGATAGAGCGGCAGCCTCTGAAAGGCGAACAAAGATGCCACACAACACCTGGCAAAGAAAATTCACCTGCTCCAGTTGTTGATGGCACATTGCAGGAGCCACTTGACACTCTCAAACCCGTCCGAGTTGCAAGTGGTACCAGTTGAATTATGGAAACATCCTGTGTATTGCGTAATTTCAGGAGCCAGCCAGCCACTCTTGGCCAAAGGTCCATCTAAAAAAAACTCAGCCTATTTCTCTGGCAAAAAAACCCCACCTGCCCCGATCCTTCATGGCAGATTGCAAGAGCCGCATCGCAATCACAAAACAGGCCAATTTGCAACTAGGGCCATCTTGAGTCTCAGAACCATCCTGTGTATTGCGGAGTTTCCAGAGCCAGACGGCCACTCGCAGCAACCGACAACAAAACAAAACCTCGGATCTTTCTCCTGGCAAACCAAATTCCCCTGCCCCGGTTGTTGATGTCAGATTGCAGAAGCCACTTGGCACTGTCAAACCAGGCCGAGTTGGCACTGATGCCAGCTTGGGTCTGGGAACCATCCTGTGTATTGCTAAATTTCAGGGGCCCGGCAGCCACTCTCGGCAACAGGTCCCCGAAAAAAACCCTCAACACTTTTTCTTGAAAAACTAAACTCACTTGGCCCGGTTCTTGAAGGAATATTTCAGGCGCTGCTTGGCATTGTCAAACCAGCCCGACTTGGTACTCGTGCCAGTTTGAGTCTTGGAACCTTTCTGCGTATTGCGGAATTTCAGGAGCCAGCCAGCCCCTCTTGGTTACAGGCCCCCTAAGAGCAATGCATACCCTTATCCCTGGCTAATTAACTCGCAAGCCTCGGTATTTGATGGCAGATTGCAGGAGCCACTTGGCATTGTCAAACAAGCTCGAGATGGCACTGGTGCAAGCTTGAAACTGGAAACCATCATGCGTAATGCACAATTTCACAAGCAAGATGACCACTATTGCTGCAGGCCCCCAAACTCAAACTTTGGCCCTTTAGCCTGGCAAACAAAACTCACCTGCCCCGGTTCATGATGGAATATTACAGCAGCAAATTGGCACTGTCTAACCAGCCCCACTTGCCACTGGCGCCAGCTTCCGTGTGGGAACCATACTGCGTTTCACAGAATTAAAGGAGCCAGCCGTCCACGCTCGGCTACAAGCCTATGAACCCTAACCTCAGCCCTTTTCCTTTTAAAAGAAAACTCACCTGGCCCGGTCCTTGATGGCAAATTGGAGGAGCCACTTGGACCTGTGAAACCGGCTTGGGTCTGGGAACCATCCTGAGTAATGTGGAATTTCAGGAGCCAGACAACCTCTCTAGCCACATGCCCCCCAAAAAAACATCAATTCTTTTCCCTGGCAAAGTGAACTCACCATCCCCGATCGTTGATGGCAGATTGCAGGAGTCACATTGCAATGTCAAACCAGCCCGACTTGCAACTGGTGCCAAATTGGGTCCAGTGTATTTCAGAATTTCAAGAGCCAGACGGCCACTCTTGACAAGAGGCCCCCAAGAGAAATGCTGGCCCATTTTTCCTGACAAACTAATGTCACCAGCCTCAGTTGTTGCTGGCACATTGCAGGAGCGACTTAGCACTGTCAAAACAGCCTGACTAGTGAATGGTACCAACTTGGGTCTGGGAACCATCCTGCGTATTGCCGGCTTTCAGGAGACAGTCAGCTACTCTCTACTACAGGCCCCCAAATAAAAACCACGCCTCCATTTCCCTGGCAAACAAAAATTACCTGCCTCGATTCTTGATGTGAAATTGCGAGAGCCACTTGGCAGGGTCAAACAAGCCTGTTGTGGCACGGGTGCCAGCTTTTCTCTTGGAACCAATCTCCCTATTGCAAAATTTCAGGAGTCTGCCAGCCGCTCCAGACATAGGCCCTGAAAAAAAACCTCACGCTATATTTCTGGGAAATTTATTCACCTGCTCCGGTTCATGATGGCAGATTGCAGAAGCCTCTTTACACTGTCAAACTAGCCTGATTTGGCACTGATGCCAGCTTGGGTCTGGGAAGAATCCTGCCTATCAATGAACCATCCTGAGTATTGTGGAATTTCAGCCTTCAGCAGACCACTCCATCCACAGGCACCCAAAAGCAATGCTCAGCACTTTTCCTTTGAAAAGAAAAACCACCTACCTGAGTTTTTGACGTCAAACCTCAGGAGCAACTTGCAAATGTCAAACCATCCCGATTTTGCACTGGTGCCAGCTTGGGTCTGGGAGCCATCCTGCGTATCGTAGAATTTCAGGAGCTAGCTGGCCACTCCCGGCCTCAGAACCCCAAACACAAACATCAGCCCTTTTCCCTGGCAAGCAAAACTCACAGGCCTCGCTACTGGATGGCAGATTGCAGGAGCAACTAGGCACATTCAAACCAGGCTGACCTGGAAATTCTGCCAGCTTGGGTCTCGGAACCATTATGCGTAACGTGGAACTTCAGACCCAGATGGCCACTCCACGCCACAGTTCCCTGAACACAAACCTCAGCCCTGTTCCCTCGCAGAAAAAAACTCATCGACCCGCTACCGGATGGCAGATTGCAGGAGCCACATGGCACTGCCAAACCAGCCTGAGATGGCACTGGTGCCAGCTTGGCTCTGGGAACCATCCTGCGTATAGTGGATTTTCATGAGCCAGCTGGCCACTCCTGGCCATAGGCCCCCAGACACAAAACTCGGCCCATTTCCCTGGCAAACAAAACTCACTTGCCCCAGTTCGGGATTGCAGATACCAGGAAACACTAGGCACTGTCAAACCAGCCTGACTTGGCCCTGGTGCCAGCCTGGGTGTGGGACACAACCTATTTATCGTGGAATTTCAGGATCCAGCCGGGAACTCCCGGCCACAGGCCCCCAAACAGAAACCTTGGCCATTTTACCGAAAAACAAAACTCACATACTCCGCTTCTGGATGGCAGATTGCACGAGCCACGTGGCACTGCCAAAGCAGCCCGACTCGGCCCTGGTGCCAGCTTGGGTCTGGGAACCATCCTGCGTATCGTGAAATTTCAGGAGCCAGCTGGCCACTCCTGGACACAGGCCCCCAAACACAAACCACAGCCCTTTTCCCTGGCGAACAAACCTCACCTGCCACTCTTCTGGATGGCAGATTGCAGGAACCAATTGGTACTATCAAACCAGCCCTACTTTGCACTGGTGCCACCTTGGGTCAGGGAACCATCCTGCATATCATGGAATTTCAGGAGCAAGATGTCCAGTCCCGGCCAAATTCCCACAAACATATACAACGGCCCTTTTCCCTGCCAAACAAAACGCACCTGCCTCACCTCTGGATGGCAGATTGCAGGAGACACTAGGCACTGTCAAACCAGCCCAGCTTTTCACTGGTGCCAGCTTGGGTCTGGGAACCATCCTGCATATCGTGGAATTTTAGGAGCCAGCCAGCCACTCTTGGCCACAGGACCCCAAATGAATTTTTGGTCCTCTTCCCTGGCAAAAAAACTCACACTCCCTGGTTCTGGATGGCAGATTGCAGGAGCCACTTGGCGCAGTCAAACCAGCCCGACTTCGCCCTGGTGCCAGCTTGGATCTGGGAACAATCCTGCATATCGTGGAATTTCAAGAGCCAGCCGGCCACTCCTGGACACAGGCACCAAAACACAAACCTCGGCACTTTCCCTGCCAAACAAAATTCATCTCCTGCCCTTCTGGATGGGAAATTGCAGGAGCCACTTGGCACTGTAAAACCAGCCTGACTTGGAGCTGTTGCCGACTTGAGTCCGGGAACCATTCTGCGTATCGTGGAATTTCAGGAGCCAGCCAGCCACTTCCGGCCACAGCCTCCCCAATAAAATAATTGATACACTTCCTTGGCAGAAAAAACTCACCTCCCTGCTTCTGGATGGCAGATTGCAGGAGCCACTTGTCACTGTCAAACCAGCCTGAGATGGCAGTCGTGTCAGCTTGGGTCTGGGAACCATCCTGCGTATCATGGAATTTCTGGAGCCAGCCGTCCACTCCCGGCCACAGGATCACGAACAAAACCTCGGCCTTTTTCCCTAGAAAAGAAAACTCACCAGCTCCAGTTTGGGATTGCAGATTCCAGGAAACACTAGGCACTGTCAAACCAGCCCGACTTGGCCCTGATACCAGCTTGGCTCTGGAAACCATCCTGCTCATCGTGGAATTTCAGGAGCCAACTGGCCATTCCCAGCAACAGGGCCCTGAGCACTACCCACCGCCCTGTCCCTCGCAAACCAAACTCACATGTCCTGCATCTGGTGGGCAGATTACAGGAGACACTTGGCACTGTCAATCCAGGCAGACTTGGCCTTGGTGCCAGTTTAGGACTGGGAACCATCCTGCGTCTCTTGGAACTTCAGGAAGCCAGCTGGCCACTCCGGGCCTAAGGTCCCCAAAAGAAGATTCGGTCCACTGCCATTGCAAACGAAAATCACGTGCTCTGCTTCTGGATGGCAGATTGACGGAGCCACTTGGCTTTGTCAAACCAGCCTGACTTGGCTCTGGTGCCTGCTTGGATTTGGGAACCACCATGTTTATCACGGAATTTCAGGAGCCAGCCGGCCACTCCCAGCCACAGACATCCAAAGACAAACCTCGGCCCTTTCCCCTGGCAAACAATACTCATCTGCCCTGCTTCTGGATGGCAGATTGCAGAAGACACTTGGCACTGTCAAACCAGCCCGTCATGGTACTCGTGCCAGCTTGGGTCTGGGAACCATCATGCGTATCGTGGAATTTCAGGAGCCAGATGGCAACTCCCGGCCTCAGACATCCAAAGAAAAACCTCGGCCCTTTTCCGGTGCAAACAAAACTCACGTGCCTCGGTTAGGGATGGCAGATTGCAGGAAACACTAGACACTGTCAAAGCAGCCAAGCTGGGCAGTGGTGCCAGCTTGGGTCTGGGAGCAATCCTGCGTATTGTGGAATTTCAGAAGCCAACCAGCCACTCCCGGCCACAGGCCCCGAAACACAACCCTTGGCCCTTTTCCCTGGCAATGAAAACTCTCCTGCCCCAGTTCGTATTGCAGATTCCAGGAAACAAAATGCAGTGTCAAACCAGCCCGACTTGGCATTGGTGCCAGCTTGGGTCTTGGAACCACGCTGCGTATCGTGGAATTTCAGGAGCCACCCAGCCAATCCCAGCCACATGTCCCTGAACAGAAACCTCAGCCCTGTCCCCTTGCAAACAAAATACACCTGTCCTGCATCTAGTGGGCAGATTACAGAAGACACTTGGCACTGTCAAACCAGGCAAACCTGGCTCTCATGCCAGCTTAGGTCTGGGAACCATCCTGCATATTGTGGAATTTCAGGAGCCAAATGGCCCCTCCCATCCACAGGTTCACAAATAAAATAGATGTTCCTCATCCCTGGAAACAAAACTCACCTGCCCTGACACAGGATGGCAGATTGCAGGAGCAACTTGGCACTGTCAAACCAGCCTGACATGGCACTGTTGCCAGCTTGGGTCTGGGAATCATCCAGCGTATCGTGGAATTTCAGGAGCCAGATGGCCACTCCCAGCCACAGACATCTAAAGACAAACCTCGGCCCTTTTCCCTGGCAAACAATACTCACCGGCCCCGTGTCTGGATGGCAGATTGCAGGAGCCACTTGGCAGTGTCAAACCAGGCTGACTTGGTCCTGGTGCCAGCTTTGGTCTGGGAACCATCCTGCGTCTCATGGAACTTCAGGAAGGCAGCCGGCCACTCGTGGCCTCAGGCCCTCAAACGAATATTCAGTCGTCTTCCCTGACAAAAAAAACTCATATGCCCCATTTCTTGATGACACATTGCAGGAGCCACTTGGCACTCTCAAACCGACCCGATTTGCCCCTGATGCCAGCTTGTGTCTGGGAATAACCCTGTGTATCATGGAATTTCAGGAGCTAGCCGGCCACTCCCGGCCACAGGCCCCTAAAAAATATCCTCGGCCCTTTACCCTGAAAAGCAAAACTCAACTGCTGTGCTTCTGGATGGCAGATTGACGGAGCCACTTGGCATTGTCAAACCAGCCTGAGATGGCACTGGTGCCAGCTTGGATCTGGGAACCATCCTGCGTATCGTGGAATTTCAGGAGCCAGCCGGACACGTCCTGCCTCAGGCCACCGAACACAAACCTCGGATTTTTTCCTTGCAAACAAAACTCGTCTGCCCCGGTTAAGGATGGCAGATTGCAGGAAACAGTAGACACTGTCAAAGCAGCCAAGCTGGGCAGTGGTGCCAGCTTAGATCTGGGAACCATCCTGCATATTGTGGAATTCCAGGGGCCAGCCGGCCACTCCCAGCCACAGGACCCCGAACACAAACCTCTGCCCTTTTTGCAGCAAACAAAACTCACATGCCCCGCTTCTGGTTGGCAGATTGCAGGAGCCACTTGCCACTGTATAACCAGCCCAACTTGGAATTGGTGCCAGCTTGGGTCTGGGAATCACCTTACGTATCGTGGAATTTCAGGAGGCAGCCGGCCGCACTGGTTCCCATGCCCCCGAAAAAAAACCTTGGCCCTTTTCCCTGGCATGCAAAACTTACCGGCCCCGCTTCCGGAGAGCAGGTTGCACGAGCCACGTGGCACTGCCAAAGCAGCCCGACTTGGCCCTGGTGCCAGCTTGGGTCTGGGAACCATCCTGCGTATCGTGAAATTTCAGCAGCAAGACGGCCACTCCTGGCCAAATTCCCAGAAATACAAACCTCGGTATTTTCCCTGGCAAACAAAACACATCTGCTACACTACTGGATGGCAGATTGCAGGAGCCACTAGGCACTGTCCAACCAGCCCGATTTGGCCCTGGTGCCAGCTTGGGTCTGGGAACCATCCTGCGTATCGTGGAATTTGAATAGCTACATGGCCACTCCCGGTCTCAGAACCCTGAATACAAACGTCGGCATTTTCCCCAGGGAAACAAGAGTCACCAGCCTCTCTACTGGATGGCAGATTGCAGGAGCCACTAGGCAGTTTCAAACCAGGCTGACCTGGCAATTCTGCGAGCTTGGGTCTGGGAACCATCCTGCGTATTGTGGAATTTCAAGCCCAGCCGGCCACTCCAAGCCACAGGCCCCTGAACACAAACCTCAGCCCTGTTCCTCACAAAAAAACCTCACCGCCCCGCTTCTAGAGGGCATATTGCAGGACCCACTTGGCACCGTCAAATCAGCCTTAGATGACACTGGTGCCAGCTTGGGTCTGGGAACCATCGGATTTTTCATGGAATTCCAGGAGCCAGCCGGCCACAGGCGTCCATATAGGTACATAGGCCCTTTTCCCTGGCAAGCAAAACTCACAGGCCCCTCTTCTGGATGGCAGATTGCAGGAGCCACTTGTCACTGTCAAATGAGCCCGACACGGCAGTGGTGCCAGCTAGGGTCTGGGAACCCTCCTGCGTATCGTGGAATTTCAGGAGCCAGCCAACCACTCACCACCAGGGGCTCCCTAATTAAAAAAATTTCCCCTTGCCTTGCAAACAGAACTAACATTCCACGCTACTGGATGGCAGATTGCAAGAGCAACTTGCCATTGTCAAAACAGCCAGAGATGGCACTGGTGCATGCTTGGGTCTACGAACCATCCTGCGCATCGTGGAGTTTCAGGAGCCAGACGGCCACTCCCGGTCACAGACATCCATAGAAAAACCTCGGCACTTTTCCCTGGCAAACATAGTCATCTGTCCCGCTTCTGGATGAAAGATTGCAGGAGCCACTTGGCACTGCCAAACCAGCCTGCCTTGGCAGTGGTGCCAGCTTGGGTCTAAGAACCATCCTGCGTTTCGAGGAATTTCAGGAGCCAGCCGGCCACTCCAGGACACAGGCCTCGAAACACAAACCGTGGTCCTTTTCCCTGGCAAACAAAACTCACCTGCCCCGCTACTGGATGGCAGATTGAAGGAGCCACTTGGCATTGTCAAACCAGCCCGACTAGGCAGTGGTGCCAGCTTGGGTCTGGGAACCATTGGATTTTTCTTGGAATTTTGGCAGCCAGATGGCCAGACGCCTCAAAATAGGAACCTCGGCCCTTTTCCTTGGCAAGCAAAACTCAACTGCCCCGCTACTTGATGGCAGATTGGAGGAGCCACGTGGCACTGTCAAACCAGCCCGACATGGCACTGGTGCTAGCGTGGCTCTAGGAATCATCCTGCGTATCGTGGAATTTCAGGAGCCAGCCGGCCACTCCGAGACACAGGCCCCCATACACAAATACCGTCACTTTCCCCGGAAAAGAAAACTCACCTGCCCCACTACTCTATGGAAGAATGCAGGAGCAACTTGGCACCATCCAACCAGCCCGACATGGCACTGGTGCCAGCTCCGGTCTGGGAACCATCCTGCATATCGTGGAGTTTCAGGAGCCAACCGGCCACTCCCGGCCACAGGCTCCACAATAAAATAATTGGTACTCTTCCCTAGCGAAGAAAACTCGCCTGCCCCGCTTCTGGATGGCAGATTGCAGGAGCCACTTGGCACAGTCAAAGCAGCCCGACTTGGCACTGGTGCCACCTTGGGTCTGGGAACCATCCTGCATATCGTGGAATTTCAGGAGCCAGCCGACCACTCCTGGCCACCGGCTCCCAAATAAAATAATTGGTCCTCTTCCATGGCGAACAAAAGTCACCTGCCCCAGTTCGGGATGGCAGATTGCAGGAAACACTAGACACTGTAAACCAGCCCAGCTTGGCAGTGGTGCCAGCTTGGGTCTATGAACCCTACTGGGTAACGTGCAGTTCCAGGAACCAGCAAGCCACTCCCCTCCCAAGTCTCCCGGATAAAATAAGCAGTCCTATTCCCTGGCAAATAGAAGTCACCTGCCCCGCTAACAGATGGCAGATTGCAGGAGCCACTTGGCACTGTAAAACCAGCCCGACTTGGAACTGGTGCCAGCTTGGGTCTGAAAATCATTTTGCGTATTGTGGAATTTCAGGAGCCAGCCAGCCACGCAAGGTCTAAGGTCCCCGAACAATAACCTCGGCACTTTTCCCTGGCAAGCAAATCTCCCAGGCCACGCTTCTGGATAGCAGATTGCAGGAGCCACCTGACACTGTCAATCCAGCCGACTGGGCACTGGTGTCACCTTGGGTCTGGGAACCCACCTGCGTATCGTGGAATTTCAGGAGCTAGCTTGCCATTCCCAGCCTCAGAACCCCAAACACAAACCACGGCCCTTTTCCCTCGCAAACAAAACTCACCTGGCCCGCGAATAGATGGCAGATTGCAGGAGCCACTTGGCACTGTCAAACCAAGCCAACTTGGCCGTGGCACCAGCATAGGTCTGGGAACCATCCTGCGTCTCGTGGAATTTCGGGAGCCAGACGGCCACTCCCAGCCACAGGACCCCGAACACAAACCTCTGCCCTTTTTGCAGCAAACAAAACTCACATGCCCCGCTTCTGGTTGGCAGATTGCAGGAGCCACTTGCCACTGTATAACCAGCCCAACTTGGAATTAGTGCCAGCTTGGGTCTGGGAATCACCTTACGTATCGTGGAATTTCAGGAGGCAGCCGGCCGCACTGGTTCCCATGCCCCCGAAAATAAACCTTGGCCCTTTTCCCTGGCATGCAAAACTTACCGGCCCCGCTTCCGGAGAGCAGGTTGCACGAGCCACGTGGCACTGCCAAAGCAGCCCGACTCGGCCCTGGTGCCAGCTTGGGTCTGGGAACCATCCTGCGTATCGTGAAATGTCAGCAGCAAGACGGCCACTCCTGGCCAAATTCCCAGAAATACAAACCTCGGTATTTTCCCTGGCAAACAAAACACATCTGCTACACTACTGGATGGCAGATTGCAGGAGCCACTAGGCACTGTCCAACCAGCCCGATTTGGCCCTGGTGCCAGCTTGGGTCTGGGAACCATCCTGCGTATCGTGGAATTTGAATAGCTATGTGGCCACTCCCGGTCTCAGAACCCTGAATACAAACGTCGGCATTTTCCCCAGGGAAACAAGAGTCACCAGCCTCTCTACTGGATGGCAGATTGCAGGAGCCACTAGGCAGTTTCAAACCAGGCTGACCTGGCAATTCTGCGAGCTTGGGTCTGGGAACCATCCTGCGTATTGTGGAATTTCAAGCCCAGCCGGCCACTCCAAGCCACAGGCCCCTGAACACAAACCTCAGCCCTGTTCCTCACAAAAAAACCTCACCGCCCCGCTTCTAGAGGGCATATTGCAGGACCCACTTGGCACCGTCAAATCAGCCTTAGATGACACTGGTGCCAGCTTGGGTCTGGGAACCATCGGATTTTTCATGGAATTCCAGGAGCCAGCCGGCCACAGGCGTCCATATAGGTACATAGGCCCTTTTCCCTGGCAAGCAAAACTCACAGGCCCCTCTTCTGGATGGCAGATTGCAGGAGCCACTTGTCACTGTCAAATGAGCCCGACACGGCAGTGGTGCCAGCTAGGGTCTGGGAACCCTCCTGCGTATCGTGGAATTTCAGGAGCCAGCCAACCACTCACCACCAGGGGCTCCCTAATTAAAAAAATTTCCCCTTGCCTTGCAAACAGAACTAACATTCCACGCTACTGGATGGCAGATTGCAAGAGCAACTTGCCATTGTCAAAACAGCCAGAGATGGCACTGGTGCATGCTTGGGTCTACGAACCATCCTGCGCATCGTGGAGTTTCAGGAGCCAGACGGCCACTCCCGGTCACAGACATCCATAGAAAAACCTCGGCACTTTTCCCTGGCAAACATAGTCATCTGTCCCGCTTCTGGATGAAAGATTGCAGGAGCCACTTGGCACTGCCAAACCAGCCTGCCTTGGCAGTGGTGCCAGCTTGGGTCTAAGAACCATCCTGCGTTTCGTGGAATTTCAGGAGCCAGCCGGCCACTCCAGGACACAGGCCTCGAAACACAAACCGTGGTCCTTTTCCCTGGCAAACAAAACTCACCTGCCCTGCTACTGGATGGCAGATTGAAGGAGCCACTTGGCATTGTCAAACCAGCCCGACTAGGCAGTGGTGCCAGCTTGGGTCTGGGAACCATTGGATTTTTCTTGGAATTTTGGCAGCCAGATGGCCAGACGCCTCAAAATAGGAACCTCGGCCCTTTTCCTTGGCAAGCAAAACTCAACTGCCCCGCTACTTGATGGCAGATTGGAGGAGCCACGTGGCACTGTCAAACCAGCCCGACATGGCACTGGTGCTAGCGTGGCTCTAGGAATCATCCTGCGTATCGTGGAATTTCAGGAGCCAGCCGGCCACTCCGAGACACAGGCCCCCATACACAAATACCGTCACTTTCCCCGGAAAAGAAAACTCACCTGCCCCACTACTCTATGGAAGAATGCAGGAGCAACTTGGCACCATCCAACCAGCCCGACATGGCACTGGTGCCAGCTCCGGTCTGGGAACCATCCTGCATATCGTGGAGTTTCAGGAGCCAACCGGCCACTCCCGGCCACAGGCTCCACAATAAAATAATTGGTACTCTTCCCTAGCGAACAAAACTCGCCTGCCCCGCTTCTGGATGGCAGATTGCAGGAGCCACTTGGCACAGTCAAAGCAGCCCGACTTGGCACTGGTGCCACCTTGGGTCTGGGAACCATCCTGCATATCGTGGAATTTCAGGAGCCAGCCGACCACTCCTGGCCACCGGCTCCCAAATAAAATAATTGGTCCTCTTCCATGGCGAACAAAAGTCACCTGCCCCAGTTCGGGATGGCAGATTGCAGGAAACACTAGACACTGTAAACCAGCCCAGCTTGGCAGTGGTGCCAGCTTGGGTCTATGAACCCTACTGGGTAACGTGCAGTTCCAGGAACCAGCAAGCCACTCCCCTCCCAAGTCTCCCGGATAAAATAAGCAGTCCTATTCCCTGGCAAATAGAAGTCACCTGCCCCGCTAACAGATGGCAGATTGCAGGAGCCACTTGGCACTGTAAAACCAGCCCGACTTGGAACTGGTGCCAGCTTGGGTCTGAAAATCATTTTGCGTATTGTGGAATTTCAGGAGCCAGCCAGCCACGCAAGGTCTAAGGTCCCCGAACAATAACCTCGGCACTTTTCCCTGGCAAGCAAATCTCCCAGGCCACGCTTCTGGATAGCAGATTGCAGGAGCCACCTGACACTGTCAATCCAGCCGACTGGGCACTGGTGTCACCTTGGGTCTGGGAACCCACCTGCGTATCGTGGAATTTCAGGAGCTAGCTTGCCATTCCCAGCCTCAGAACCCCAAACACAAACCACGGCCCTTTTCCCTCGCAAACAAAACTCACCTGGCCCGCGAATAGATGGCAGATTGCAGGAGCCACTTGGCACTGTCAAACCAAGCCAACTTGGCCGTGGCACCAGCATAGGTCTGGGAACCATCCTGCGTCTCGTGGAATTTCGGGAGCCAGACGGCCACTCCCAGCCACAGGACCCCGAACACAAACCTCTGCCCTTTTTGCAGCAAACAAAACTCACATGCCCCGCTTCTGGTTGGCAGATTGCAGGAGCCACTTGCCACTGTATAACCAGCCCAACTTGGAATTAGTGCCAGCTTGGGTCTGGGAATCACCTTACGTATCGTGGAATTTCAGGAGGCAGCCGGCCGCACTGGTTCCCATGCCCCCGAAAAAAAACCTTGGCCCTTTTCCCTGGCATGCAAAACTTACCGGCCCCGCTTCCAGAGAGCAGGTTGCACGAGCCACGTGGCACTGCCAAAGCAGCCCGACTCGGCCCTGGTGCCAGCTTGGGTCTGGGAACCATCCTGCGTATCGTGAAATGTCAGCAGCAAGACGGCCACTCCTGGCCAAATTCCCAGAAATACAAACCTCGGTATTTTCCCTGGCAAACAAAACACATCTGCTACACTACTGGATGGCAGATTGCAGGAGCCACTAGGCACTGTCCAACCAGCCCGATTTGGCCCTGGTGCCAGCTTGGGTCTGGGAACCATCCTGCGTATCGTGGAATTTGAATAGCTATGTGGCCACTCCCGGTCTCAGAACCCTGAATACAAACGTCGGCATTTTCCCCAGGGAAACAAGAGTCACCAGCCTCTCTACTGGATGGCAGATTGCAGGAGCCACTAGGCAGTTTCAAACCAGGCTGACCTGGCAATTCTGCGAGCTTGGGTCTGGGAACCATCCTGCGTATCGTGGAATTTCAAGCCCAGCCGGCCACTCCAAGCCACAGGCCCCTGAACACAAACCTCAGCCCTGTTCCTCACAAAAAAACCTCACCGCCCCGCTTCTAGAGGGCATATTGCAGGACCCACTTGGCACCGTCAAATCAGCCTTAGATGACACTGGTGCCAGCTTGGGTCTGGGAACCATCGGATTTTTCATGGAATTCCAGGAGCCAGCCGGCCACAGGCGTCCATATAGGTACATAGGCCCTTTTCCCTGGCAAGCAAAACTCACAGGCCCCTCTTCTGGATGGCAGATTGCAGGAGCCACTTGTCACTGTCAAACGAGCCCGACACGGCAGTGGTGCCAGCTAGGGTCTGGGAACCCTCCTGCGTATCGTGGAATTTCAGGAGCCAGCCAACCACTCACCACCAGGGGCTCCCTAATTAAAAAAATTTCCCCTTGCCTTGCAAACAGAACTAACATTCCACGCTACTGGATGGCAGATTGCAAGAGCAACTTGCCATTGTCAAAACAGCCAGAGATGGCACTGGTGCATGCTTGGGTCTACGAACCATCCTGCGCATCGTGGAGTTTCAGGAGCCAGACGGCCACTCCCGGTCACAGACATCCATAGAAAAACCTCGGCACTTTTCCCTGGCAAACATAGTCATCTGTCCCGCTTCTGGATGAAAGATTGCAGGAGCCACTTGGCACTGCCAAACCAGCCTGCCTTGGCAGTGGTGCCAGCTTGGGTCTAAGAACCATCCTGCGTTTCGTGGAATTTCAGGAGCCAGCCGGCCACTCCAGGACACAGGCCTCGAAACACAAACCGTGGTCCTTTTCCCTGGCAAACAAAACTCACCTGCCCCGCTACTGGATGGCAGATTGAAGGAGCCACTTGGCATTGTCAAACCAGCCCGACTAGGCAGTGGTGCCAGCTTGGGTCTGGGAACCATTGGATTTTTCTTGGAATTTTGGCAGCCAGATGGCCAGACGCCTCAAAATAGGAACCTTGGCCCTTTTCCTTGGCAAGCAAAACTCAACTGCCCCGCTACTTGATGGCAGATTGGAGGAGCCACGTGGCACTGTCAAACCAGCCCGACATGGCACTGGTGCTAGCGTGGCTCTAGGAATCATCCTGCGTATCGTGGAATTTCAGGAGCCAGCCGGCCACTCCGAGACACAGGCCCCCATACACAAATACCGTCACTTTCCCCGGAAAAGAAAACTCACCTGCCCCACTACTCTATGGAAGAATGCAGGAGCAACTTGGCACCATCCAACCAGCCCGACATGGCACTGGTGCCAGCTCCGGTCTGGGAACCATCCTGCATATCGTGGAGTTTCAGGAGCCAACCGGCCACTCCCGGCCACAGGCTCCACAATAAAATAATTGGTACTCTTCCCTAGCGAACAAAACTCGCCTGCCCCGCTTCTGGATGGCAGATTGCAGGAGCCACTTGGCACAGTCAAAGCAGCCCGACTTGGCACTGGTGCCACCTTGGGTCTGGGAACCATCCTGCATATCGTGGAATTTCAGGAGCCAGCCGACCACTCCTGGCCACCGGCTCCCAAATAAAATAATTGGTCCTCTTCCATGGTGAACAAAAGTCACCTGCCCCAGTTCGGGATGGCAGATTGCAGGAAACACTAGACACTGTAAACCAGCCCAGCTTGGCAGTGGTGCCAGCTTGGGTCTATGAACCCTACTGGGTAACGTGCAGTTCCAGGAACCAGCAAGCCACTCCCCTCCCAAGTCTCCCGGATAAAATAAGCAGTCCTATTCCCTGGCAAATAGAAGTCACCTGCCCCGCTAACAGATGGCAGATTGCAGGAGCCACTTGGCACTGTAAAACCAGCCCGACTTGGAACTGGTGCCAGCTTGGGTCTGAAAATCATTTTGCGTATTGTGGAATTTCAGGAGCCAGCCAGCCACGCAAGGTCTAAGGTCCCCGAACAATAACCTCGGCACTTTTCCCTGGCAAGCAAATCTCCCAGGCCACGCTTCTGGATAGCAGATTGCAGGAGCCACCTGACACTGTCAATCCAGCCGACTGGGCACTGGTGTCACCTTGGGTCTGGGAACCCACCTGCGTATCGTGGAATTTCAGGAGCTAGCTTGCCATTCCCAGCCTCAGAACCCCAAACACAAACCACGGCCCTTTTCCCTCGCAAACAAAACTCACCTGGCCCGCGAATAGATGGCAGATGGCAGGAGCCACTTGGCACTGTCAAACCAAGCCAACTTGGCCGTGGCACCAGCATAGGTCTGGGAACCATCCTGCGTCTCGTGGAATTTCGGGAGCCAGACGGCCACTCCCAGCCACAGGACCCCGAACACAAACCTCTGCCCTTTTCGCAGCAAACAAAACTCACATGCCCCGCTTCTGGTTGGCAGATTGCAGGAGCCACTTGCCACTGTATAACCAGCCCAACTTGGAATTGGTGCCAGCTTGGGTCTGGGAATCACCTTACGTATCGTGGAATTTCAGGAGGCAGCCGGCCGCACTGGTTCCCATGCCCCCGAAAAAAAACCTTGGCCCTTTTCCCTGGCATGCAAAACTTACCGGCCCCGCTTCCAGAGAGCAGGTTGCACGAGCCACGTGGCACTGCCAAAGCAGCCCGACTCGGCCCTGGTGCCAGCTTGGATCTGGGAACCATCCTGCGTATCGTGAAATGTCAGCAGCAAGACGGCCACTCCTGGCCAAATTCCCAGAAATACAAACCTCGGTATTTTCCCTGGCAAACAAAACACATCTGCTACACTACTGGATGGCAGATTGCAGGAGCCACTAGGCACTGTCCAACCAGCCCGATTTGGCCCTGGTGCATGCTTGGGTCTACGAACCATCCTGCGCATCGTGGAGTTTCAGGAGCCAGACGGCCACTCCCGGTCACAGACATCCATAGAAAAACCTCGGCACTTTTCCCTGGCAAACATAGTCATCTGTCCCGCTTCTGGATGAAAGATTGCAGGAGCCACTTGGCACTGCCAAACCAGCCTGCCTTGGCAGTGGTGCCAGCTTGGGTCTAAGAACCATCCTGCGTTTCGTGGAATTTCAGGAGCCAGCCGGCCACTCCAGGACACAGGCCTCGAAACACAAACCGTGGTCCTTTTCCCTGGCAAACAAAACTCACCTGCCCCGCTACTGGATGGCAGATTGAAGAAGCCACTTGGCATTGTCAAACCAGCCCGACTAGGCAGTGGTGCCAGCTTGGGTCTGGGAACCATTGGATTTTTCTTGGAATTTTGGCAGCCAGATGGCCAGACGCCTCAAAATAGGAACCTCGGCCCTTTTCCTTGGCAAGCAAAACTCAACTGCCCCGCTACTTGATGGCAGATTGGAGGAGCCACGTGGCACTGTCAAACCAGCCCGACATGGCACTGGTGCTAGCGTGGCTCTAGGAATCATCCTGCGTATCATGGAATTTCAGGAGCCAGCCGGCCACTCCGAGACACAGGCCCCCATACACAAATACCGTCACTTTCCCCGGAAAAGAAAACTCACCTGCCCCACTACTCTATGGAAGAATGCAGGAGCAACTTGGCACCATCCAACCAGCCCGACATGGCACTGGTGCCAGCTCCGGTCTGGGAACCATCCTGCATATCGTGGAGTTTCAGGAGCCAACCGGCCACTCCCAGCCACAGGCTCCACAATAAAATAATTGGTACTCTTCCCTAGCGAAGAAAACTCGCCTGCCCCGCTTCTGGATGGCAGATTGCAGGAGCCACTTGGCACAGTCAAAGCAGCCCGACTTGGCACTGGTGCCACCTTGGGTCTGGGAACCATCCTGCATATCGTGGAATTTCAGGAGCCAGCCGACCACTCCTGGCCACCGGCTCCCAAATAAAATAATTGGTCCTCTTCCATGGCGAACAAAAGTCACCTGCCCCAGTTCGGGATGGCAGATTGCAGGAAACACTAGACACTGTAAACCAGCCCAGCTTGGCAGTGGTGCCAGCTTGGGTCTATGAACCCTACTGGGTAACGTGCAGTTCCAGGAACCAGCAAGCCACTCCCCTCCCAAGTCTCCCGGATAAAATAAGCAGTCCTATTCCCTGGCAAATAGAAGTCACCTGCCCCGCTAACAGATGGCAGATTGCAGGAGCCACTTGGCACTGTAAAACCAGCCCGACTTGGAACTGGTGCCAGCTTGGGTCTGAAAATCATTTTGCGTATTGTGGAATTTCAGGAGCCAGCCAGCCACGCAAGGTCTAAGGTCCCCGAACAATAACCTCGGCACTTTTCCCTGGCAAGCAAATCTCCCAGGCCACGCTTCTGGATAGCAGATTGCAGGAGCCACCTGACACTGTCAATCCAGCCGACTGGGCACTGGTGTCACCTTGGGTCTGGGAACCCACCTGCGTATCGTGGAATTTCAGGAGCTAGCTTGCCATTCCCAGCCTCAGAACCCCAAACACAAACCACGGCCCTTTTTGCAGCAAACAAAACTCACATGCCCCGCTTCTGGTTGGCAGATTGCAGGAGCCACTTGCCACTGTATAACCAGCCCAACTTGGAATTGGTGCCAGCTTGGGTCTGGGAATCACCTTACGTATCGTGGAATTTCAGGAGGCAGCCGGCCGCACTGGTTCCCATGCCCCCGAAAAAAAACCTTGGCCCTTTTCCCTGGCATGCAAAACTTACCGGCCCCGCTTCCGGAGAGCAGGTTGCACGAGCCGCGTGGCACTGCCAAAGCAGCCCGACTCGGCCCTGGTGCCAGCTTGGGTCTGGGAACCATCCTGCGTATCGTGAAATGTCAGCAGCAAGACGGCCACTCCTGGCCAAATTCCCAGAAACACAAACCACGGTATTTTCCCTGGCAAACAAAACACATCTGCTACACTACTGGATGGCAGATTGCAGGAGCCACTAGGCACTGTCCAACCAGCCCGATTTGGCCCTGGTGCATGCTTGGGTCTACGAACCATCCTGCGCATCGTGGAGTTTCAGGAGCCAGACGGCCACTCCCGGTCACAGACATCCATAGAAAATCCTCGGCACTTTTCCCTGGCAAACATAGTCATCTGTCCCGCTTCTGGATGAAAGATTGCAGGAGCCACTTGGCACTGCCAAACCAGCCTGCCTTGGCAGTGGTGCCAGCTTGGGTCTAAGAACCATCCTGCGTTTCGTGGAATTTCAGGAGCCAGCCGGCCACTCCAGGACACAGGCCTCGAAACACAAACCATGGTCCTTTTCCCTGGCAAACAAAACTCACCTGCCCCGCTACTGGATGGCAGATTGAAGGAGCCACTTGGCATTGTCAAACCAGCCCGACTAGGCAGTGGTGCCAGCTTGGGTCTGGGAACCATTGGATTTTTCTTGGAATTTTGGCAGCCAGATGGCCAGACGCCTCAAAATAGGAACCTCGGCCCTTTTCCTTGGCAAGCAAAACTCAACTGCCCCGCTACTTGATGGAAGATTGGAGGAGCCACGTGGCACTGTCAAAACAGCCCGACATGGCACTGGTGCTAGCGTGGCTCTAGGAATCATCCTGCGTTTCGTGGAATTTCAGGAGCCAGCCGGCCACTCCAGGACACAGGCCTCGAAACACAAACCGTGGTCCTTTTCCCTGGCAAACAAAACTCACCTGCCCCGCTACTGGATGGCAGATTGAAGAAGCCACTTGGCATTGTCAAACCAGCCCGACTAGGCAGTGGTGCCAGCTTGGGTCTGGGAACCATTGGATTTTTCTTGGAATTTTGGCAGCCAGATGGCCAGACGCCTCAAAATAGGAACCTCGGCCCTTTTCCTTGGCAAGCAAAACTCAACTGCCCCGCTACTTGATGGCAGATTGGAGGAGCCACGTGGCACTGTCAAACCAGCCCGACATGGCACTGGTGCTAGCGTGGCTCTAGGAATCATCCTGCGTATCGTGGAATTTCAGGAGCCAGCCGGCCACTCCGAGACACAGGCCCCCCATACACAAATACCGTCACTTTCCCCGGAAAAGAAAACTCACCTGCCCCACTACTCTATGGAAGAATGCAGGAGCAACTTGGCACCATCCAACCAGCCCGACATGGCACTGGTGCCAGCTCCGGTCTGGGAACCATCCTGCATATCGTGGAGTTTCAGGAGCCAACCGGCCACTCCGGGCCACAGGCTCCACAATAAAATAATTGGTACTCTTCCCTAGCGAAGAAAACTCGCCTGCCCCGCTTCTGGATGGCAGATTGCAGGAGCCACTTGGCACAGTCAAAGCAGCCCGACTTGGCACTGGTGCCACCTTGGGTCTGGGAACCATCCTGCATATCGTGGAATTTCAGGAGCCAGCCGACCACTCCTGGCCACCGGCTCCCAAATAAAATAATTGGTCCTCTTCCATGGCGAACAAAAGTCACCTGCCCCAGTTCGGGATGGCAGATTGCAGGAAACACTAGACACTGTAAACCAGCCCAGCTTGGCAGTGGTGCCAGCTTGGGTCTATGAACCCTACTGGGTAACGTGCAGTTCCAGGAACCAGCAAGCCACTCCCCTCCCAAGTCTCCCGGATAAAATAAGCAGTCCTATTCCCTGGCAAATAGAAGTCACCTGCCCCGCTAACAGATGGCAGATTGCAGGAGCCACTTGGCACTGTAAAACCAGCCCGACTTGGAACTGGTGCCAGCTTGGGTCTGAAAATCATTTTGCGTATTGTGGAATTTCAGGAGCCAGCCAGCCACGCAAGGTCTAAGGTCCCCGAACAATAACCTCGGCACTTTTCCCTGGCAAGCAAATCTCCCAGGCCACGCTTCTGGATAGCAGATTGCAGGAGCCACCTGACACTGTCAATCCAGCCGACTGGGCACTGGTGTCACCTTGGGTCTGGGAACCCACCTGCGTATCGTGGAATTTCAGGAGCTAGCTTGCCATTCCCAGCCTCAGAACCCCAAACACAAACCACGGCCCTTTTCCCTCGCAAACAAAACTCACCTGGCCCGCGAATAGATGGCAGATTGCAGGAGCCACTTGGCACTGTCAAACCAAGCCAACTTGGCCGTGGCACCAGCATAGGTCTGGGAACCATCCTGCGTCTCGTGGAATTTCGGGAGCCAGACGGCCACTCCCAGCCACAGGACCCCGAACACAAACCTCTGCCCTTTTTGCAGCAAACAAAACTCACATGCCCCGCTTCTGGTTGGCAGATTGCAGGAGCCACTTGCCACTGTATAACCAGCCCAACTTGGAATTGGTGCCAGCTTGGGTCTGGGAATCACCTTACGTATCGTGGAATTTCAGGAGGCAGCCGGCCGCACTGGTTCCCATGCCCCCGAAAAAAAACCTTGGCCCTTTTCCCTGGCATGCAAAACTTACTGGCCCCGCTTCCGGAGAGCAGGTTGCACGAGCCACGTGGCACTGCCAAAGCAGCCCGACTCGGCCCTGGTGCCAGCTTGGGTCTGGGAACCATCCTGCGTATCGTGAAATGTCAGCAGCAAGACGGCCACTCCTGGCCAAATTCCCAGAAATACAAACCTCGGTATTTTCCCTGGCAAACAAAACACATCTGCTACACTACTGGATGGCAGATTGCAGGAGCCACTAGGCACTGTCCAACCAGCCCGATTTGGCCCTGGTGCATGCTTGGGTCTACGAACCATCCTGCGCATCGTGGATTTTCAGGAGCCAGACGGCCACTCCCGGTCACAGACATCCATAGAAAAACCTCGGCACTTTTCCCTGGCAAACATAGTCATCTGTCCCGCTTCTGGATGAAAGATTGCAGGAGCCACTTGGCACTGCCAAACCAGCCTGCCTTGGCAGTGGTGCCAGCTTGGGTCTAAGAACCATCCTGCGTTTCGTGGAATTTCAGGAGCCAGCCGGCCACTCCAGGACACAGGCCTCGAAACACAAACCGTGGTCCTTTTCCCTGGCAAACAAAACTCACCTGCCCCGCTACTGGATGGCAGATTGAAGAAGCCACTTGGCATTGTCAAACCAGCCCGACTAGGCAGTGGTGCCAGCTTGGGTCTGGGAACCATTGGATTTTTCTTGGAATTTTGGCAGCCAGATGGCCAGACGCCTCAAAATAGGAACCTCGGCCCTTTTCCTTGGCAAGCAAAACTCAACTGCCCCGCTACTTGATGGCAGATTGGAGGAGCCACGTGGCACTATCAAACCAGCCCGACATGGCACTGGTGCTAGCGTGGCTCTAGGAATCATCCTGCGTATCATGGAATTTCAGGAGCCAGCCGGCCACTCCGAGACACAGGCCCCCATACACAAATACCGTCACTTTCCCCGGAAAAGAAAACTCACCTGCCCCACTACTCTATGGAAGAATGCAGGAGCAACTTGGCACCATCCAACCAGCCCGACATGGCACTGGTGCCAGCTCCGGTCTGGGAACCATCCTGCATATCGTGGAGTTTCAGGAGCCAACCGGCCACTCCCAGCCACAGGCTCCACAATAAAATAATTGGTACTCTTCCCTAGCGAAGAAAACTCGCCTGCCCCGCTTCTGGATGGCAGATTGCAGGAGCCACTTGGCACAGTCAAAGCAGCCCGACTTGGCACTGGTGCCACCTTGGGTCTGGGAACCATCCTGCATATCGTGGAATTTCAGGAGCCAGCCGACCACTCCTGGCCACCGGCTCCCAAATAAAATAATTGGTCCTCTTCCATGGCGAACAAAAGTCACCTGCCCCAGTTCGGGATGGCAGATTGCAGGAAACACTAGACACTGTAAACCAGCCCAGCTTGGCAGTGGTGCCAGCTTGGGTCTATGAACCCTACTGGGTAACGTGCAGTTCCAGGAACCAGCAAGCCACTCCCCTCCCAAGTCTCCCGGATAAAATAAGCAGTCCTATTCCCTGGCAAATAGAAGTCACCTGCCCCGCTAACAGATGGCAGATTGCAGGAGCCACTTGGCACTGTAAAACCAGCCCGACTTGGAACTGGTGCCAGCTTGGGTCTGAAAATCATTTTGCGTATTGTGGAATTTCAGGAGCCAGCCAGCCACGCAAGGTCTAAGGTCCCCGAACAATAACCTCGGCACTTTTCCCTGGCAAGCAAATCTCCCAGGCCACGCTTCTGGATAGCAGATTGCAGGAGCCACCTGACACTGTCAATCCAGCCGACTGGGCACTGGTGTCACCTTGGGTCTGGGAACCCACCTGCGTATCGTGGAATTTCAGGAGCTAGCTTGCCATTCCCAGCCTCAGAACCCCAAACACAAACCACGGCCCTTTTCCCTCGCAAACAAAACTCACCTGGCCCGCGAATAGATGGCAGATTGCAGGAGCCACTTGGCACTGTCAAACCAAGCCAACTTGGCCGTGGCACCAGCATAGGTCTGGGAACCATCCTGCGTCTCGTGGAATTTCGGGAGCCAGACGGCCACTCCCAGCCACAGGACCCCGAACACAAACCTCTGCCCTTTTTGCAGCAAACAAAACTCACATGCCCCGCTTCTGGTTGGCAGATTGCAGGAGCCACTTGCCACTGTATAACCAGCCCAACTTGGAATTGGTGCCAGCTTGGGTCTGGGAATCACCTTACGTATCGTGGAATTTCAGGAGGCAGCCGGCCGCACTGGTTCCCATGCCCCCGAAAAAAAACCTTGGCCCTTTTCCCTGGCATGCAAAACTTACTGGCCCCGCTTCCGGAGAGCAGGTTGCACGAGCCACGTGGCACTGCCAAAGCAGCCCGACTCGGCCCTGGTGCCAGCTTGGGTCTGGGAACCATCCTGCGTATCGTGAAATGTCAGCAGCAAGACGGCCACTCCTGGCCAAATTCCCAGAAATACAAACCTCGGTATTTTCCCTGGCAAACAAAACACATCTGCTACACTACTGGATGGCAGATTGCAGGAGCCACTAGGCACTGTCCAACCAGCCCGATTTGGCCCTGGTGCATGCTTGGGTCTACGAACCATCCTGCGCATCGTGGATTTTCAGGAGCCAGACGGCCACTCCCGGTCACAGACATCCATAGAAAAACCTCGGCACTTTTCCCTGGCAAACATAGTCATCTGTCCCGCTTCTGGATGAAAGATTGCAGGAGCCACTTGGCACTGCCAAACCAGCCTGCCTTGGCAGTGGTGCCAGCTTGGGTCTAAGAACCATCCTGCGTTTCGTGGAATTTCAGGAGCCAGCCGGCCACTCCAGGACACAGGCCTCGAAACACAAACCGTGGTCCTTTTCCCTGGCAAACAAAACTCACCTGCCCCGCTACTGGATGGCAGATTGAAGAAGCCACTTGGCATTGTCAAACCAGCCCGACTAGGCAGTGGTGCCAGCTTGGGTCTGGGAACCATTGGATTTTTCTTGGAATTTTGGCAGCCAGATGGCCAGACGCCTCAAAATAGGAACCTCGGCCCTTTTCCTTGGCAAGCAAAACTCAACTGCCCCGCTACTTGATGGCAGATTGGAGGAGCCACGTGGCACTATCAAACCAGCCCGACATGGCACTGGTGCTAGCGTGGCTCTAGGAATCATCCTGCGTATCATGGAATTTCAGGAGCCAGCCGGCCACTCCGAGACACAGGCCCCCATACACAAATACCGTCACTTTCCCCGGAAAAGAAAACTCACCTGCCCCACTACTCTATGGAAGAATGCAGGAGCAACTTGGCACCATCCAACCAGCCCGACATGGCACTGGTGCCAGCTCCGGTCTGGGAACCATCCTGCATATCGTGGAGTTTCAGGAGCCAACCGGCCACTCCCAGCCACAGGCTCCACAATAAAATAATTGGTACTCTTCCCTAGCGAAGAAAACTCGCCTGCCCCGCTTCTGGATGGCAGATTGCAGGAGCCACTTGGCACAGTCAAAGCAGCCCGACTTGGCACTGGTGCCACCTTGGGTCTGGGAACCATCCTGCATATCGTGGAATTTCAGGAGCCAGCCGACCACTCCTGGCCACCGGCTCCCAAATAAAATAATTGGTCCTCTTCCATGGCGAACAAAAGTCACCTGCCCCAGTTCGGGATGGCAGATTGCAGGAAACACTAGACACTGTAAACCAGCCCAGCTTGGCAGTGGTGCCAGCTTGGGTCTATGAACCCTACTGGGTAACGTGCAGTTCCAGGAACCAGCAAGCCACTCCCCTCCCAAGTCTCCCGGATAAAATAAGCAGTCCTATTCCCTGGCAAATAGAAGTCACCTGCCCCGCTAACAGATGGCAGATTGCAGGAGCCACTTGGCACTGTAAAACCAGCCCGACTTGGAACTGGTGCCAGCTTGGGTCTGAAAATCATTTTGCGTATTGTGGAATTTCAGGAGCCAGCCAGCCACGCAAGGTCTAAGGTCCCCGAACAATAACCTCGGCACTTTTCCCTGGCAAGCAAATCTCCCAGGCCACGCTTCTGGATAGCAGATTGCAGGAGCCACCTGACACTGTCAATCCAGCCGACTGGGCACTGGTGTCACCTTGGGTCTGGGAACCCACCTGCGTATCGTGGAATTTCAGGAGCTAGCTTGCCATTCCCAGCCTCAGAACCCCAAACACAAACCACGGCCCTTTTTGCAGCAAACAAAACTCACATGCCCCGCTTCTGGTTGGCAGATTGCAGGAGCCACTTGCCACTGTATAACCAGCCCAACTTGGAATTGGTGCCAGCTTGGGTCTGGGAATCACCTTACGTATCGTGGAATTTCAGGAGGCAGCCGGCCGCACTGGTTCCCATGCCCCCGAAAAAAAACCTTGGCCCTTTTCCCTGGCATGCAAAACTTACCGGCCCCGCTTCCGGAGAGCAGGTTGCACGAGCCGCGTGGCACTGCCAAAGCAGCCCGACTCGGCCCTGGTGCCAGCTTGGGTCTGGGAACCATCCTGCGTATCGTGAAATGTCAGCAGCAAGACGGCCACTCCTGGCCAAATTCCCAGAAACACAAACCACGGTATTTTCCCTGGCAAACAAAACACATCTGCTACACTACTGGATGGCAGATTGCAGGAGCCACTAGGCACTGTCCAACAAGCCCGATTTGGCCCTGGTGCATGCTTGGGTCTACGAACCATCCTGCGCATCGTGGAGTTTCAGGAGCCAGACGGCCACTCCCGGTCACAGACATCCATAGAAAATCCTCGGCACTTTTCCCTGGCAAACATAGTCATCTGTCCCGCTTCTGGATGAAAGATTGCAGGAGCCACTTGGCACTGCCAAACCAGCCTGCCTTGGCAGTGGTGCCAGCTTGGGTCTAAGAACCATCCTGCGTTTCGTGGAATTTCAGGAGCCAGCCGGCCACTCCAGGACACAGGCCTCGAAACACAAACCGTGGTCCTTTTCCCTGGCAAACAAAACTCACCTGCCCCGCTACTGGATGGCAGATTGAAGGAGCCACTTGGCATTGTCAAACCAGCCCGACTAGGCAGTGGTGCCAGCTTGGGTCTGGGAACCATTGGATTTTTCTTGGAATTTTGGCAGCCAGATGGCCAGACGCCTCAAAATAGGAACCTCGGCCCTTTTCCTTGGCAAGCAAAACTCAACTGCCCCGCTACTTGATGGAAGATTGGAGGAGCCACGTGGCACTGTCAAAACAGCCCGACATGGCACTGGTGCTAGCGTGGCTCTAGGAATCATCCTGCGTTTCGTGGAATTTCAGGAGCCAGCCGGCCACTCCAGGACACAGGCCTCGAAACACAAACCGTGGTCCTTTTCCCTGGCAAACAAAACTCACCTGCCCCGCTACTGGATGGCAGATTGAAGAAGCCACTTGGCATTGTCAAACCAGCCCGACTAGGCAGTGGTGCCAGCTTGGGTCTGGGAACCATTGGATTTTTCTTGGAATTTTGGCAGCCAGATGGCCAGACGCCTCAAAATAGGAACCTCGGCCCTTTTCCTTGGCAAGCAAAACTCAACTGCCCCGCTACTTGATGGCAGATTGGAGGAGCCACGTGGCACTGTCAAACCAGCCCGACATGGCACTGGTGCTAGCGTGGCTCTAGGAATCATCCTGCGTATCGTGGAATTTCAGGAGCCAGCCGGCCACTCCGAGACACAGGCCCCCCATACACAAATACCGTCACTTTCCCCGGAAAAGAAAACTCACCTGCCCCACTACTCTATGGAAGAATGCAGGAGCAACTTGGCACCATCCAACCAGCCCGACATGGCACTGGTGCCAGCTCCGGTCTGGGAACCATCCTGCATATCGTGGAGTTTCAGGAGCCAACCGGCCACTCCGGGCCACAGGCTCCACAATAAAATAATTGGTACTCTTCCCTAGCGAAGAAAACTCGCCTGCCCCGCTTCTGGATGGCAGATTGCAGGAGCCACTTGGCACAGTCAAAGCAGCCCGACTTGGCACTGGTGCCACCTTGGGTCTGGGAACCATCCTGCATATCGTGGAATTTCAGGAGCCAGCCGACCACTCCTGGCCACCGGCTCCCAAATAAAATAATTGGTCCTCTTCCATGGCGAACAAAAGTCACCTGCCCCAGTTCGGGATGGCAGATTGCAGGAAACACTAGACACTGTAAACCAGCCCAGCTTGGCAGTGGTGCCAGCTTGGGTCTATGAACCCTACTGGGTAACGTGCAGTTCCAGGAACCAGCAAGCCACTCCCCTCCCAAGTCTCCCGGATAAAATAAGCAGTCCTATTCCCTGGCAAATAGAAGTCACCTGCCCCGCTAACAGATGGCAGATTGCAGGAGCCACTTGGCACTGTAAAACCAGCCCGACTTGGAACTGGTGCCAGCTTGGGTCTGAAAATCATTTTGCGTATTGTGGAATTTCAGGAGCCAGCCAGCCACGCAAGGTCTAAGGTCCCCGAACAATAACCTCGGCACTTTTCCCTGGCAAGCAAATCTCCCAGGCCACGCTTCTGGATAGCAGATTGCAGGAGCCACCTGACACTGTCAATCCAGCCGACTGGGCACTGGTGTCACCTTGGGTCTGGGAACCCACCTGCGTATCATGGAATTTCAGGAGCTAGCTTGCCATTCCCAGCCTCAGAACCCCAAACACAAACCACGGCCCTTTTCCCTCGCAAACAAAACTCACCTGGCCCGCGAATAGATGGCAGATTGCAGGAGCCACTTGGCACTGTCAAACCAAGCCAACTTGGCCGTGGCACCAGCATAGGTCTGGGAACCATCCTGCGTCTCGTGGAATTTCGGGAGCCAGACGGCCACTCCCAGCCACAGGACCCC